>NC_136853.1:11241428-11841428 GCF_951799975.1 Gobius niger | reverse complement strand
CGTGTCGACAAAGATGTTTGCATGCGCCAGTGATTTCTGCAGGTCTTTAGCGGACACTGTCGGGTTCTTCTTCACCTCGTTGAGGATCCTGCGCTGCGCTCTTGGAGTCATCTTCACAGGGCGGCCACTCCTTGGAAGAGTAGCAACAGTGCCGAACTTTTTCCATTTGTGGACAATTTGTCTCACCGTGGATTTATGAACATCGAGACTTTTGGAGATGGTGTCGTAGCCTTTTCCAGCTTCATACAAATCTATGATTCTTGATCGTAGGTCCTCAGACAGATCTTTGGAGCGAGGCATGGTGCGCATCAGTCACTGAGCGTTTGGTAGTGAACACGATGACGTCACAGGAAGTAGCTCATGATTTATTTTAACTAAAGTATTTACAAAACACAAATTAGAAAAGCTCTTGTTGAGAGACACATGTGAAGAACAAATAGAAGTTTGACAAAAGAAAATCTACAAAAAAAAAAAAAATACAAAAATAAATCAAGCAAAGGCACTTCAGTCCATAAGGCATAAAGCTGTTCATACAGTACATTGTCTTTACTCCATTCTTCACAGTAGAAAATTAACTTTTAGCTTGAAATCAAGTTACATGGAAGCTTTACAGATCATAATAATAATAATACTAATAATAATAATAATAATAATACTAATAATAATAATAATAATAATACTACATTTTATTTGATGGCACCTTTCTTCAAATATTTAGAGACATCTTCACACAAAGAGCAAATGTTATCGCTTGAGTCATCAAGAGTTTCAAAGAGGTAATATATTCCCTCCTTTCAGTTTTATACACAATGGATTTTTCTTTTGCCAATTACTTTAATGAATACGGTATTTACCCATAATTGTTGTGATGTTGTTATTTCCAAAAAAGTTCCTTCGGAAGGTTGTCATTATCAAAGAGAATTTGCTCTAACTTTAATTGTATAATTTTCTTCATTTTAGTTTTCATCTGGGAACAGAACACACACATGGTCCCACCGCAAAACCAAATCTGTTTTTAAGCATCGCTGCTGGATAACATCCATTTATAATTTTGAATTTTAGGAGGTATTGGCCATTTCATGAATTTGATGTAGCCTATTTATTTGTTATTTTGTCATCATATTACATTTGATTATTTTGTTTATGATATTCAGACACTTTTACTGCCAATTTTGATGCCTTGAAATCACACTTCAAAAGAAACTCCAAGCCTCCCACTTTATGATAAATATTTTTGGGAACGTGAACCCGTATATTTCGCACATTTCAGTCAATCTCACATTATTTATACATTTATAAGGCATTATGTGTGAAGTAGCCCAATTAAAACTATATCTTATGTATAAACTGAAATATGTGAAATATGATTTTTTTTTAAATAAATGGTGTATTCATAAATGTTACAGTGGTTTATTTTTTTCTTAAATAGGCTAAATAGTTTAATATAGAATATATTCCTATAATGAATATTCACAATATGGTCTATAATGTGTATGAATCTATTGCTGATCGTTGTAAGAAAATGAACGCATGACCAAAGTTGTTTCAGCACATCTGCTCAGAAATGCATTAAAAACATTTTGAGCAGGGAGACACTCCTCTGAGGATGAAAGATTCACATCACCACGTCTATTTCCATGCACTCGATCAGCCCTAGGAGCATCCTTAGCCAGGAGGTTCACTTACTTTTTCTTCCCTGTCCTGTGAAAGTTTACACGCTATGCTCAATAAAAATGTGATAGCATTGTGATTTGAATAAAGCTCAGACCACATTTTATGACCAATTTATGCAGACATTTAAGAAATTCCAAAGGGTTCACATACTTTTTCCTCCCACTGTATTCAGATTAAGGTTATAATCAAACTCAAGTGGCAAAGTTAAAGTGATGAGGTTACTTGTTTGAATTTAAATCAACAGGCATCTGAGTAGTTGTCAAATGTGTCGTGCCTTATTTGCTTTTTGTTCATTCCAAAAGGCAAATAAGCAGTTTATTTATTTATTTATTTCTCATTTGCGACATTCCAAGGTTTATGTTGATGCCTGACAAACCAAACTCTGGGCACACTTAACCTTACCCTTCCGGTGTTACACTAAACGCGCCCGCCTGGTGGTTCCGGGGTGCTACACCCGTGAGTTCCTACCTGGCTGTCACCGGTCAGTTTATCTGATCGTGCGGGCGCCAGCCCCGATGAAGGTGAACCGCTCCGTGTGTACTCGCCTCACCTGGACCTCCTGGTGTTGTTAACCCACACAACCCCCCCTCCCGCAGCCCGGAGAGGACGCACACACCCCGGCTACAAGGTCAGTCAGGCAGCCAGTCAGGCAGTGTCTGGGCTATGTAGCTAACACAGCCTGCTTTAGTGTCGTTATATTTACTTTTCAGCGTTATCGGGGTAGATTTTCATGCCAGGAGCGAGGGTTAGACTTTCACGGCGCCTTTTCCAAACTAAACGTGATTGTTAAAGGGCGGAGAGTGTGTTTTCTCATCGGCAGACACAGCAGGTGCATCAGGCTGCTCAGTAGACTTGGGGTAAGTTGCAGATTCTAATAAATTTGTATCGTCAACTATGTCTTGAAATATTTGTCCAAAAAAATCTTTCAGTAACTTTAGTTGGATGCGATGGGTGGGAAAGCATATTAATATATTTCAATTATTATTATAATTTTAATGGCTATATGATTATAAATATATTTAGGCTAGAGCTGTGTAAGACCTGAATGACTTCCTCAGGCTAAATATGTGTAAATGCTCAAACATGCTTCTGATAGTCTAGTTGTGCTAATTTGTTTATTTATCTATATCCTTGGGCAAGATCGTTCACGTATTGTACATCAAGCCCTATCGAGCATTGATGTGAGTAAAATTAGTTTTGTCCTTTACTCCAGTGGTTCCCAACCTTTATTGTCTTGTGCACCCCTTGGGCCTTTCAATGGTCGTCCGTGTACCCCCTACCTCAGGGGTGATGCAGTTTATTTAGAAAGCAATTACTTTAAAATGGTATTTGTAAGAAAAAGGACAATGTCGCGTTCAAAATAAACCTAAAATTCTCCCAAGGCAACTTATTTTACTGAAAAATATAGCTTTTCCTATAAAAATTATGTTCAATTTTCCCCTATTTTCAATCTGAAATAGTTTCAAGTACCCCCTGCTAGGTCTTCGAGTACCCCCAGGGGTCCCCGTACCCCTGGTTGGGAAACACTGCTTTAGTATATGGTAAAAGCAGACATTTATCCAAAAACACTGGTTTTAAAGCCTTTTAAACAGTCATAAAATGTCAGGCTAGTAGGCACATTTTGCAGTAAAGTGACAGTTTTCCTCCCTGAAAGTTGTGAAACCTGGTTTAAACTCAGTCCCTGTGATGAATTCTGATGTTGTAAATGCATTAGGAAAGTTTGAGATGAGTTTGGACCAGAAAATAGCAATTTGAAATTTAAGTGACCCTGTTTCTGTGTACAATCCGGTATAGCTCCTTAAGTAATATTCAATAATCAATATTATTCAATTTTAACCAGTTGCTCATTATTGGTTTATGAACACAAACAGAATCTGCAAATATTGAGATGAATATTGATAATCGTTAAAATGTTTTCTTTCTTTATTGTCATGGCTACTAAATGTTCCATAGTGGCTCTAGTACGTCCCTGGCCTAAGTGGTTCCTTCCTTGTAAAGTGCTTGAGTCCCAGTAGTGCTCAATCAAGGCAGAGGAATACCACAGTATAGACGTTATCATTCATTACACTATGTATCTGTTTGCATCCAGGATGAAGTGGTTTCCTGTGCTGTTCCATCTCATGTGGATATGTGCCATCTACATCGCGGGGATCTACCTGTTTGTGGGTGGATTCTTGCTGGTGAGGCTGGAGGTGAATCGAACCAGCAGCTGCTTGGATGCGCTCTACCCCGGACAGGAGCCTGAGAGGGACTTTTGCAGAGGACAGCCCCGGTTCCACAAAGCCGTCCTCCTCATCATCGATGCCTTGAAGATAGACTTTGCACGATTTGACCCGAACAACACGTCACCGAGAGCTTACGAAAACAAACTGCCGGTGTTGGAGGAGACCGTAGCAGCCAAGCCGTCTCATAGCCGCCTGTATCCTTTCCGGGCCGACCCACCAACGACGACGATGCAGAGGATCAAAGGGTTCACCACAGGCTCACTCCCTACCTTTATAGATGTAGGGAACAATTTTGCGTCAAGTGCCATTCTGGAGGACAACCTCATTCAGCAGCTTGGTCAAGTTGGTGAGTAAAGTGTTCGCCAGGAAGATGATTTGATTAGAAATGTGAGTAATTATGCACTACCTGACCAAAATTAAAAGTTAGCAAAAGAAAAGTCACAGCTTCTGCAATGTCAAAAGATCTTGTATTGATGATAAGAGAGTGTGACCTCTACGCAAAGCCTTCTCCAGCACATCCCAAAGATTCTCAGTGGGGTTAAGAGCTGGACTCATGCTCCCTGAACTGCTCTTTCACAATGTGAGCCCAATAAATCCCTGCAATCTCATCTTGGAGTATGCCCGTGCCGTCAGGAAGAAGAAGTTGATGGGACAACCTGATCATTCAGGATGTTCAGATAGTCAGCTGATCTTACTCTTTGGGCACATAGTGTTTCTGAACTAGACTTGTTTCTGAACTAATCACGATTATTTTTGTCATAATTGAAATCACGATTATTCAAACGATTATTTGTTGCCTTTAAAACAAGTCTTTATTTTATTTATATATTTATTAATTTAAAAAAAAAAACAATGCTGAATATTTTCTGTTTTCTGAACAGTCATAAAAGTACAAATGATTTCATGTATGCCTCGATTAAGGAGAGGTCTCTGTTTCACACCTGCCCCCTGCTGGCCAGCCCTCACACCTGCACAAGCAAACTGAGCAGCGCGGCCTGATGACATCATCACACAGCGCTGTTTGTTTTTATGTCAGGCAAGAGCGTGAGCCATGGCACGTGAAATGTGAAGGGAAAATAATCCCAGCGCCATGAAATAATGCAAGTCTGCTTTGCCAGGAAGAAGAAAAAAATGAAGAAAAAATTGGAAAAAATTTCCCCCGATTATGCTAATTTTGTAATCGTTTAGTGTAATAATCGAAATCTTAATCGAATTTCGATTAATTGCACAGCCCTAGTTTGTTGTGAGGTTTTTTATCGGTCAGGCAGTGTAGGTAATTTCAACAAGATAAGAAAGCCACAAAAAATATATATATATATATACAACAGTATTTGCAATTGTTTTTCTCACTTTGCAGGTAAACGAGTGGTGTTCATGGGTGATGACACGTGGGAAAATCTTTACCCTAAAAGGTTCCACCGCTCCCTGCCTTTTCCTTCCTTCAATGTGAAAGACCTTCACACTGTGGACGATGGGATCCTACACAACATCTACACAACATGTACAGATCAGTATAATTAAATCTTCTGTTTAGTATACAAACATTTCAATAGGATAAGTACATCTCAGTTCTCTCTAACCTGCTTCTCAATGATCACCAGTAGTTCTTTACCTTTTTCCAAGTCCCTCCTCTGGGACTTTCTACATTAGCTCCATGAGTTAAATTTGATTACTTTTTTGGTCAATTTATTCAGTTTTGAAGTAACACTGTATTTAATTTTAAATGATTTAGTTCTAACATACATAAAAGGAAAGCTTCACTATCTGAATTATCTCCTTTCATCTCTCCTGTGACTGTTGGAGATATTTTAAATCAGTTTAATCTCTAAGCTGCTGCCCAAATGTAATTCTGTAATACTTTCCACACATCCTGACCGTCCGCATGAGTTAAATCCATGTTTCGGCCAGAGTTCAGAGTGAGACTGTTTTGAGAAGAAAACGTTGTGCTGATTTAGACTGTTACTTGCTCATTAGTGATCAGTAAATATTTAGATACTAACAGCTGCATTTTACAAGGTCTATGGTGGCAAAAGAAGTCTACTCCACAAAAGTAAATGGATTACTCTAGCTTTAAGGGAAAATGTATTTCTTTGTGCTGAAATATAATTTTGTCTACTCGGTTTGGCTGTCCTTGATTAAAGTAGTCTAAAGTTACAGTGGGGCTGGTTGTACCCATGATATATTTGAATGAATCCTTTTTAGTTTACTCTCGCGAGACTCTCTCTGCTCTTTTGTGCAGGTTCTTGTGTGTAAATTGTCTTATAAACAGAAACAAGCTTGTTCAAACGTCGTCTACAGCTCCAAATTGGTCATGACTGTGAAATTGCATTGCCCCTCACATTCTGATGACCTGCTGTTTATTTTTGTAGTGGAAGGTGATGACTGGGACGTCCTGGTTGCCCATTTTCTCGGAGTGGACCACTGCGGTCACCGGTTTGGGCCAGACCACCCAGCCATGGCTGACAAACTCACTCAGATGGATGGAGTCATCAGGTCAGGCTTTAGTAAGATGGATTAGTTTCATCGGTAAAGATGGTGATTCAGCGTAAAGATAATGCCTGCAGGAAGAGATCTTAGTGGTTTAAAAAAGGTGTTACAGCTACAACTGAACCTGGACTGCCTTCAACTGTATATAAGGACAAAAGGACCACTGTCAATGCTGAATAGTATGGAGACATGCTATTCCTTATTTGAAAGCTAAGACCTTCACAGTTTAATCACTGAGCTTTTTCTTCCAGAGGCTGCACTAGCTAGATTGTGGAAGTAGAAAAGAATCCCTTTAGGTTTATTTAGTGGATTTAGCCATTGGACCTGGCAACCCAAAGTCTGGGACTACCTTCTATTTGGATATACTGTTATAATGTTACAAGATTACAAAATTTGTCAGCAGTATAATTTATGGTCATATCTGTTAGACACTGATAGAATGTATGTATGTATATATATATGTATATAAATATATACACTGCACTCAGCTCACGCTTTCACACTATAGTCAGAATATTTGTATGAATACAAATAGTCCAAAGTCAAGCCCTGCGATTCTCTTATAAATGTGTTTGTTTCAGGTCGGTGATGGGGCGTCTGCAGAATGACACCCTGTTGGTGGTGATGGGTGACCACGGGATGACCGACACTGGGGACCACGGAGGAGAGAGCCAGAAGGAGACGGATGCTGCCATTTTCATCTACAGTCCCTCTCCTTTATTCCAACAACCACAAGCCCAGGTAATTCTAATAAAAACGGTAATAATAATACGTCAAACTTGTATAGCGCTTTTTTGGACACTCAGAGACGCTTTACATGGGGAATAAAGATTTTCGTCCGGAGTGAGAAGCGGCAGCCAAAACGTGCCATGGTGTTAGTGCTGTAATTCTACAGTTCTAACAGGGATGTTTTACTTTGGAATTTGTCAGGAACGTATCTCGTCAAATACACAGGGAGACGTACAATAACTTACAATAAAACATGTTGGAAACTGCTGTTAGTGGTTTAATATTTGGTAATAATTTAGCAACAAGGCTGCACAATATGAGAAAATTGAAACTGCTGCAATATAAATTTCTCAAAGCCAGGATTAGCACTGAAGCATGGCTAAATGTAAACTAAATGAGAAATACAGCAGATTGAATAAATGCTTTAAGTCAGTAATGCTCAAAGGGTGAGTCATATCCCAAAAGAAGCTCGGCAAACCAAATGTCTGTGGTAGTATCCTGCATTATGTGTAGCTGGGAAGTGTTTTATGTTAGGATGTGGCCTGTTATCTTATGGTGATGGTGAGTCCTGATGCCACGCTAATCGGTTTATCATTTCATTTTAAGCTCAATAAAGACAGTTGATCTCTCATGTACATGATCTTGTTATTGGGTACTTAGTTTTGTGCTATATTCAGTATAATATCATGTTTTGCCTAATATTGCGAAAGCTATAATTTAGCTATAATTTTGCTTTGTTGCTTCATAATTGACAGCCAGCTTTTAACAATAACTGAGAATTCTTCATAATTTACAAATATTTTCAGGTTGGATGAAAGACTATTGAGGCCGTCAGTCATTTTGACATGTTTTTAATCAAGCCTTAGTCTTCAGAGACACACAGTGCGAATCGCTGAATATTTCCCCGTTTGTTTCTTGAACAAAAGTTGAAATGGAGGAAATGCAAATTTCCATTTAATAACAGTGAAATACGAGTCTTAATATAGAGGAAGCAGATTATGACTCATTCTTTTACACACAGGTTTTCTGTTGCAAAATTCATGTTCCATGATTCTACTCAGGAATTATATTTTGTTTGAACACCTAAAAGAAAGTGCATAAATATATAATATATGTTACATAATATATGTTAAAGTTAAAGCCACACCATGTAGAATTTTAATCCAAAAATAAAATTGAAATACAAGCATTTATTTTATGAGAGATATTTTCGATCATTGAAAAATACCTCATAAATGAACAAACAAAGGTATGCTTTTGCTGTGAGCGGCTCAGCTCTCCTGAGACATGTATTTAACTTTACCGGGAGTGGGTACGTCTGCAGCTCGTCTGTTCCCCAAAGTCGGCAAAATTTGAGATTTAAACAGGTTAGGTCCTCATCCAAATCAATCATTCTTAGATTACCCACTGCGAAAAATAGCATTTTCTGTCGAGCTGCTCATTAGGAGCATATTTTGTACTGATGGCAAGAATATAGTCCAACATGTTACGTAGTGTGCCTTTAAAGCTTTAACTCACGATTAATCGGCAAAATAATGAATCGCGTTTAATCAAATTAATCGCAATTAACCACATCATATGTTTTGACCAAACACACTCCTGTATCTGGGCACACACATGACCTGAAAGACAAAGCACTTGTATTAACTACATATTGTAAGCCAGGGGTCTCCAACCTGAGGTACTTTTGTCTAATAAAAGCGACAGAGAGCTACTTATGTATCAAAGAGGCTTGTCTGATTATGCCATTTCAACTAAAATTACTTTCATTTAGTCCTTTAACACTACTTTATGTACCTTTCTAAAGTTTGCAGATTCTGTTCAAAATGTTGTGCACCCAAAGAAAATGTGTCTAAAATGTGATTATCAAGCGCGTGTAAATGTTGAAACACTTGGGGCGAGCGACTAAGAAAGGGTTGAGAGCAACTGGTTAGAGATCCTTGTTATAATAGAAACTGTGAATATGTTTAATACAATGTGAGTAAATGCTTTAAATTTGTGTTTTATGTTATATATTAGAGAAAAATTAACTGTGATTAATTGTGATTACCGGTAATCAAATTTAACAACTGAAATTAATGAATTCAAAAATGTATGAATTGACCGCTCTAATAAGTAAGCAAAGAGATAAAATGACACTAGGTTAAGTTATCAAAAGAACAACAATTGTCACGGTGATGCTTTTCTTGTTTTAGCTTGAACCTGAAGTGGTGCCTCAGACTGATCTTGTCCCGACTCTGGCTCTGCTCCTGGGAATCCCTATCCCCTACAGCAGTGTGGGGCAGGTGCTGCTCCCTCTGTTCCCTCCACATGGGCAGAGTGCAGTCGGTGCTCTCAGCCAGCAGGAGGCACTGTGGATCAACGCGAAACAGGTGCCAAAATGAATGCTTTTACTTTATTAATGTCAGATTTAGTGATCTGAAAGTACTAGTAAAAAGATAACATAAATATTAATTATACAAGAACTTGAACAACTGATTTCTGAAGCCAACAAATAATTGAAAGCTTAATTTTACCTGCTTGAAGAAACTGGAAGTTCCTGACATGGTCCAAGAACTGTGACCATAGTCGACATTTTATTAAATTACTGGATAAGCCTGGAACTGTGTTTACTCCCCATAGTCGAAATATATGATGCATAATACACTGGTATGCAAAATTATGCTCCTTGCTCCTTGAAATATTGTAAACAAAACACCCCGTACTCTCAGCAGACACTGCAGGAAACCCTGTGTACTTGTATAATTTACAGACGTCTGCATCCTAACCAGTATTTTTTTTTTTTTTGTAGGTGAATCGTTTTCTGGAAACCTACTCCAGCATGGCCAAAGACATCCCACCCGAGACCCTGGCCCAGCTTAGGAACCAGTTCTCCAATCTTTCCTCGGAGTACCTCACTGCTCACGAAAAGGGCCTCTTATCCTCCCCAAGACTCACTGCCTCCTTACAGGCCTACCTGACCTCTGTCCGGGACGCCTGCCGCGCAACGTGGGCCAAATTCAACCCTTTCAAGATGGCGGCCGGTTTGGCCATCTTAGGCCTCGCTTGTGTCGCGTGCTTCCTCGTCTCCGAGCTGTCGCTTGCGCTCATCAGAGAGAGCGGCATGCTCAAATCGTCGTGTGTATCTGCCGCGATAACGGGGTCTTGCGCTGCTGTTTTTCAGCTGCTGAAATGGAGCTACGTCGAAGTTTCCTGGTGTGTGGCTTGCGCCGCCCTCGGCTCCGAACTGTCATTTCTGTGGAAAGCTTATCAGCCCAGAAATGTAGGCAAAACCGGCACCAAAAAGTGCATAAGCTGGATGTCCCTACCGCACGTCCTTACCCCTGCTGTGTTTATTTTGCTCCTCCGATGCGCCTCTCTGCTCTCCGATAGCTACGTCATCGCAGAAGGTCGAGTAGTGACCTTTCTCGTTTTCTCCCTCGCTCTTTACATCCCCATTCATCTCAACTGGAACGGCTACCTCCTGCCCCCAAGCCACGATTTGCAAAAACCGTCCGCTTTGCTGCCCTCTCCTCAAGCTTTGTCCCCTTCCACTGTGCGTAAAGAAACCACTACGCTCATGGCTTGTCTAGGACTGGTCATAGGCAGTCTTTTCCTGTCTCTTTACTTCCACGGCTGCAGGGAAGAACAAGGCGCATGTCAGCCGTCCCAGTTCCTCTCCCCGCTGTCCCGAATGCAAGACGACAAGTTGAAAAACCTCCATTACGTTTTGTCCATCGCGGCGCTCGCTTTGTATACGTACTTGTTAAAGAGCTGGATGCGTAACTACGGCAACCTCAATGCCTCCAGCGTGACGGTGTTTTCGGCAAACTGGATTCTCCCCGTGTTGTCTGTTTGCTTGGGACTGCATTGGGCTGTCAGCGGCACGTCCGAAGATAGTTTCAAAAACCTCTCCGAACTTATCGGCTTGGCCCAGCTGGCTTTGCCCAGAGCCGCCTACTGTTTACTAACCCTAGGTCTTTTCCTCATATGGATCGACCCCCTCACTGTTTTTGTGAAGGCCAAAACATCCACGCAAAACAAAATGACCTCACGACCGCCGCCCCGCTACAGAGCCAGCATCGGCATTAGCCCCCAGGCCGAGCTGCATCACCTGATACCGCAGATTTACCAGCAAATGCGGCAGTCCCTGGACGACGGGGAGGCGAGCGGAGCTGGGGAGGACGACGGCCGGCCCGCTGTGGAGGCTTACGGGCTGGGCACAGTGTATTCGGCGCCCCTGCTGCTCTGCTGCGGAATGATGGGGTTGGGACTGCTTCTGCTCCACCCAGAAGGCATGGCTCTGGCCTTCCTGCTGCTGCTGCTGGAGATGGGAGCGGTGCTGTACATACACGCTTCGGCCAGCACCCTCAGCGGGCAGCACAGAACACAGGCTGGTAAGGCTGCACATGCATGTACGTGTGGTTTTACTATCGGAGGAACAGTATCCAAAGCCTGTGGTGCTGCAGCTGTAGTAACCTTGCAGAGTAATGTTTATCATAGTATGTGTTGATTTACTGCTTAGAATAGGGTATAAATAACAATATGTTGCATTCACGTGACATCACAATATTCTATAGAGCCCATAGTTTAAAACTGAGGTGGAGGGCAACTGAAAAATCTATGAAGCTTAGTTTTTATTTAATATCTCAGTCATTAATGTGAACTAGGGCGATGAAATGGTTGCTTTTACTGCCATTATTTGGTAATATCCTCTGCAACATTATTTGTTTGTTCATTTGGTCGGGACGGTGCATGTAAATGAACACACATGGGACGAATGCTTGTAAACACCCCACACAGGATTGTAGCCAAGGGCTAATATCCATTATCCTCCACTCCACTCTAAGCACACTCTCACTCAACCTGGCCTATTATTCATGTTTTAAGTAGTAGCGGAAACTGGAGTACCCGGAGGAAACCTACGCAGACACGAGAAGAACATGCAAACGCCACACAGAAAGGCCTCGTTCAGCCTGGGGGGTAAACCTCTGACATTTATGCGTCACCGCGCTGTGCTTCTTTCAGGTTGTGTTTATAGTTTGCACTGTTTTGATTTTCAAACATTTTCAACATCTCGTCCACTAGTAATGTCTGATGGCAATATAAACTGTCTAATTCTAGGTTTTCGAAAAGCCCGGTCGGTTGATACACAAATCTATTTTAATTGGTGTTTCTGGCAGCGCTGCATAACAAAGACTTTAATGAATGCCTCTTGGACAAATGAATGCCGTCTGAAGAGCCTCTGACAGTAACCGTAATGAGAACTGTAATTCAGTCAAGTTGATCAATGAACAACATTTACTCTCAGTGTCTAGCTATAGATAAGATATATTCCTGAAAATGTGTAAAAGTACAAGTTTCATTGCTCGTCCTTGGATCATCCATCTTGATGCTGATGTGCTTTTTTTTGAAAGTACATTTTGTTTTCCGGCTTCAAAACAGTGAAAGACTTGTAAATGATTTCTATTTCTACGTACCAGTCTGACATTGAACAATTCGGTATCAGACTGCAAATTCAAACGACATCGGAATAAAAAGATGGATGTTTCATTCCCAAAGCCTCTGTACCCTGTGCTATGACTAAACTCACATCAGTTTTGATGTTGCCAATTTGACATGGCCCTTATATCACCTTATTCCGGAAGTTTGCCGTCATTGTTTGTGCCCGCATCTTCACCCGTATTGGTTTACATAGGACTGCAGATGTCAAGAAAGATAAGTTACTACACGGACACAAAGGCGTTTTCAAGCTGCCCAGAGAAACAGTGCTGCGTTGACTTGTTGGTGCAAGCGAACAGTGGACATATTACACTAATCAATCTACTAAACATCGGATTTTAGCGGCAAACATTTTCACTCGTCCTCCACTTCACGCTCTACTGGAAGAGGCAAAATGACAAAGGAAGTGCCGATCCGTAGCAAAAAGAGGCAAAAGTGGGCGGAATAAGGTGAATAGTGATTTACTTTCTAGTGACACATCCCCGTGGAAACCTTTTTTTTTTTTTTTTTTGTGTTGCTATGTCATTGGGCAAAACATTTCACCCAGTTACCTACAGCGTATAAAAGTAGGTATCTACATATAGATGGGGCAGGGAAGTCTTGTATGCAAAGTACTTTTCACAGACACCAAGTGACTCAAAGAGTTCAACATTTATCATTGTATTTATTTATTTGGGAGGGGCTGTACAAGAAAACATTGCCAACACTATGACTAAGTCTAGTTGATTTTTTTGTCTGTTTCCAGGATTTAATGTGCCCTGGACCCCAGTGCTGCTGTGGGCTCTCATTGCGGCTCAGTTCTTTCACACGACTGGTCATCTGCCCACCTTCCCCTCCATCCAGTGGTCAGCTGCCTTTGTGGGGTTCCCCGATGGACACACTGGCACCATTCTCCCGGCTTCTCTGGTTACACTCAACACCTTCGCTTCTCACATCCTCTTGGCAGGTAGTTATACTTCTGACGAAACCACAACAAAAATCAATGTTTGTTTTTGCATATGATCTTGCCCATTGGTAGTAATGTGATTGAAATAGGTACAAATATGGAAGAAAATAAATCTTAACCAGTATAATATTTAAGGGACAAGGCGGAACTTAAAGGGACTAGATGATTAGGACATGGCTGGAACATGTAGGGGGAGGAAAATACTTCATTTTAACATTTTTACACTCGGTATAGTCCCTTTAAGGCAATGGACCAGACCTCTCTGAAAATGGCCCTGCAACTTGTTTTTTGGGTCCTGACCCACCAGTTGTGACCACTTTGTCAATCACAAAACTTCAGAGTATTGTAGTTTTTTTTGTATTGCCACTGTTGGCTCTTCATGGCATTTATGACAATATCTAAGTGTCAAATGAAGGTGAAGAGAAATGTGTGTGTATGTATGTTTAGCTTTAATACAAAAAAACGAGGAAGTCTAAAGGACCGGGAGTCTAGTCTGCCCTGAAATGCACCAGAACACAGATACATGTGCAGGTGTTTAGTTAAATCTTTCCAGAGGGAGCGCTCCCAGGTCCCCTTCTCGGTCATTTTGTTGTTTAAGCTTTATTTATAGATCTTGTGTTACGTTATAGTATGATTTTTAAAAAAATCTGCGCTGCACTATTCTCTTCAAATAATTTACAAAATAAAACAAATGTTGGTTGTAATAAAATGTTAAATAAGTATGATATTCATGTAACTCATCATGAGTCTTCCATCATATATATATATTTTTTAATTGACCACAAATGACCAGGACTGGATAGCGATATATTACAACACCGTCATTTGTTCTGCAGGGATGTGCTAGCTAAATTGAAAAATAACAATTTTCTATCTTGTTAGCTACGCTACTAAATCTTATAAGTATTAAATGCAATGTACTACACTGAACAACTGCAACATTGCAGTGTATTGAAGTCACAGATCAGCCATGTCCACTGTTGGTACAGGGCTTAAGGGACATCAGTTGTTGTGTAGGAATCTAAAAAAAATATGTGGATTGATGAGCGTTGTCAGAATGTCAGACTGTCTTTCTTTCCTGTGATGATAAAGCAACGGAAAAATATATTTGTAAAAAAAAGAAAAAAAAAAGCTGTTAAAACTGTAAAGCGGATTTCCAAATTAGAAGAAACCGCACAGATTTGGTATTTTAGAATTATGTGCTTTCAGTGTTTCTTTTGCTGCGTGCAGTGTCCTGTCCATTGCTGCTCTTCTGGCCAGTGTTGTGTGAGTTTCGAAACGGCAGAGGAGGCAAGGCCTGTGGGGATGAAGGAGAAGATGCGGTGATGGAGATCCGACTGAGAGAAAGTCCACAGCACTTCAGCTCCGCTCTGCTACAGCTCTCAGCGCGATACCTCTTTATTCAGGGAGCACAGGTAAACCGAACACTGTACTGTAGTGTTTAGCAACGCCTCTGTGCTGGCATCCCAAAAAAAAACGCTTGCAAAAAGTTGTAGTTATAAGTTTTAAGTTTTGACTAGTTTTGTTACTTACCACTCGAGTGAATGAACAATTTGAACAAATGTCCCTTGTGATGTGCTTTGGGTGACTTATGTTTGTGAAAAGATTCCCCTCCCTATTGCAATATAAGATCAAACATAATAAATACTCACAATAGCCCTCATTTATCAACATTGCGTACAAAAAAGTAGTGTATGTATTTGCGATATACACTAGAGGGCGCGTGATATTTATGAACCTGTGCTTACCGCTCAGTTCCTGCCATACGCACAGCTGATGATAAATGCAGTGACAGAAACCAGTGTCATTTGAATGAAACGCCCCAAAATATTCATGTACAGGAGGCCTCACCCACAGGTTTTACGGCACGGCACAAAACACGGCAAAAAGAACATTCCTCCAACCAGGAAATAATTAATTATTTGTTTTTAGCACAACAAATATGATATTGTTTGTGGCTGAGCCTCTGAGCTCGGGCCCGTGGCATGGAGGAGCATGTCGATGCAGCGCACAGCATTGAATGAAAGTCTGCCCATAAATACCAACGCTGTATCCTTGTTTCATGTAGAAATCACCAATGAGGATTATATGCAATGTGGCAATGCAATTCATGCTGTTAGAACTATTTTCCAGCGCTGTTTAGTTAAAGTTGGTGTAAAATGTACACCACCTCCTGACTTGGTGTAGGATTTGAGCGCACCGTGCGCTCACGTCCAGATACGCTCTGATTTCGCCGTCCGCAAGTTTGATAAACAAGGGCCAATGTCTCAGAGGAAGAACTTCGACAAATCTCGATTGTGTGGCAGAAATCATCTTATATTGTTTCTATAGACTCAGTACTGGGTGTGTAGAAGTCATGTTTGCTCTTGCCTGTCCATAGATGTTTTCGTCAGTCTGTGCAGCTGCTATCCTCAGGAGGCATCTAATGGTGTGGAAGGTCTTTGCGCCCAAGTAAGTGCCTCAATGCATTTTCCAGCTCACTCTAATTCATTCACAGTAAAGGCTTCACAGGAAATGGACAAAGGATATCTTCCAACCATTTAGTCTTAGTGTGCTTCAGGTTTTACTGTGCATTAGGGAAAGAAAGAAATATAGGGAAAGAATAGAAATGATTTTTTCATTTTAAACCTAGAATAGTATAATGCACTTCTGATCGATATATATATATATATATATATCGATATATAAATAGATAGATAGATACACACACACACACACACACACACACATACAGTTCTAGGAAAAGGCAAAGATACTGCACAGAACCCTCAAGCTCCCAGGCCTCTGGTAGAGGACCCGAGCTTGGAGGAAAAAGAGACCGCCCGCGGAGGGTGAGGAAGAGTTTTTTTGTTTTTATATATATATATATATATATATTAGGGTGCATCAAATTTACATGGTGAAATTTTAATTCCAAAATATCAATTTGGCTGGCATTGCATTTTGTTCCTATTCATATACAAATGACTTTTGCAAAGTTTTGTGGAAATCCATTGAGATTTAGGGGTACCAACTAGCACGTGAACTTCTGTAAAATATCGAAAAATGCGCAATTTTTAGTCTGTTTTCCAAAAAGTTGACCCAGAAAGGTAAAATAAGGTTACATTTTACACAGAAACATGTTCTATAGGGTAACTCAAGCAACATTAGTGTGTCTGTCCTTTGGGAATTTCTAAGAATTGACTTTTCTAGATTCTTCATTTACAACAGCTTATAGACAAATGAATGGAGGGCAATGGGACATCCTCGCATTGCCTGTGAACCTTCCTTGTGGGTTGGATCCACACCAACATTTTAGTGTTTCTAGGTTGGCTAGCCTGTATCAAGTTTGTCTAAAATCTGTTTTATATGTTGTGTAATTCTGGTCCAAACCCCTAATGGAAATCACGGACAGACACGTTAGATCCAAAACAAAATGTTTTGGGCGCCATGTTGGAATGGATGATGCTTCACATTTTTCTTTGTCATCTAATTGACTTTATTGTTACCATAGATATAACTGGATATAGCTGGTGTTTCATTCAGCCCCACTCATAGTTTTGGTCCTGAGTCATATGTGAAGCTTACATGGATGCTTCTCTGAAGCCTGTTCCTTAAAATATGTCACCCAGCGTTGTCTCATGGGTCATAGAGAGTTATAGAAAAAATATGAATCTTTGCTAGGCTTTTAAGCTGTTTTAGGGAGGTCTGAAGTCCGAAACAGAATCCTGTTTACCACCCCTGGTCACCAGAGGGTGGTACTACAGCAATGCCAGCTCCATGAGGACCATAGAGAAGGGCTTTCCTCGCCCATTGAATTGTGAGACACTTAAAAGGACAAACCCTAGTGGAAAATCCATCCATCCATTTTCTTCCACTTTATCCGGAGCCGGGCCGTGGAGTCAAAAGACAGAGAAGAGATGCCCAGACTCCCCGATCCACACAGACCTCCTCCAGCTTTTCTGGGGGGACCCCAAGGTGACACCAAACCAGCTCAGAGACATAGTCCCTCGAGCGTGTCCTGGGCCTCCTCCCAATATGACTCCCACCCTGCGAAACTCAATTGGGCCGCCTGCATCCGCGATCTTGTCCTTTCGGTCATTACCCAGATCTCATGACCATAGGTGAGCGTGGGAACCGAGATCGATCGGTAAATCGAGAGCTCAGCTCCCTCTTCACCACAACAGTCCGATACAGCGACCACATCACTGCTGAAGCACCTTTTTCATGGCCATGGATTTGGAGGTGCTGATCCTCATCACGGCCACTTCACACTCAGCTGCCCAGAGCACGCTGAAAGTCCTGATTTTGAGGTTCCCAAAACGAACACCCTCCGCTTGGCAAGCATGCATCGCAAGATCTGACAGCTTAACGCCAGTGACGATGCCATCCTCACTGGTGATGCTAGGGCCCAGAACAAAGACCAGGCTGCGACTGCTAGTCTGGCTTGGACCACTTGGTGAGGGTAGCATCTTAGCTGGATCCTGGGGCTTTGTTTGGGGCAGCCCGTAAGGAGCAGTGGGCAACGGCAGTGCCACCATGTGGAGCCAGTCAGAATCACTTGGCTGAAGGATTCACCTATTATACATGTTTTTAGTGGTAGGGGAAACCGGAGTATACCGGAGGAAACCTATGCAGACACGGAGAGGGAGAACATGCAAACTCCACACAGAAAGGCCCCATACGGGTGGGAATCGAACCCAAGACCTTCTAGCTGTGAAGCACGAACACTAATCGCTGTACTACCGTGCCGCCCGTTTGTTGTGTTGTAGAGTGCCTGAGAATGAAAATGATACAAGGACAATATAGGATTGGGTATCTTAGCATACCTAATATATGAGGCTCATGCATGTATTATGCATGCATAAGCCTCATATCTAAGCTCTACATAGTCAAATTCATCATAACAATGAGAACCTACAACAACATCACTATCAGAGTAACTGCACTCACAAATAAATTAATGTGAATTGAACAGCTACATTGCTACACTCAATAAATTTGAGACTTCAATACTCTGAATATGATATTTTCTCTTAATTACTGTTGATGATAAGCTTGATAACTTTGCTAACATATTTATGTCCGGGTTCGATTCCCACCAAGGGACTGTGTGGAGGTTGCATGTTGTTCCCGTGTTAGCATAGGTTTTCTTCGGGTACCCTTTTTTCCCTACCACTAAAAGTGGAGGATGGGTCAAATGAAGAGAACAAATTTCTCTATAGACATTAATAAAAGGAACTTAGCGTAACTTAACTTATCCAGCTAACTGTTGCTAGCAAGCTAACCTAGATGTAGTGAGCACGAAATACCTCTAAATATGACTACATTTCACTAAAAGAATTTCAATATACAAAGAAACAAATGCAGATATGGTAATGATATGTAATAAGAGTATACATACCCAACACAAACTTATAAATACCTTATAAATTACCTCAGAGCTCTATGGTGACCGGTTAGCATCATTGCCCCTTTATCCACAGAAACACATGTGAGTTGGCACCCCTAAACCTTGATGTATTGGAAAAATATTTTGCATGTGTTGTTAAAACATACATTGGAACACTTTTGGCACCCAGCCATATCAAAATTCCAAAAAAATATTTTTTGATGCACCCTAATATATATATATATATATGATTGTCTATCTTTATTTAATTTATTGATTTATTGTATTTTTCGAACTCCTATTATTTGCTGTCCACAAAGATGTACCTTACTTTGGCGGTCAAATCGAGCTAATACTGTATCTAAAAACACTTCCAAGTTGTACTTTTCAAAACAACATGCTATTGAACACTATGGGTGCTATATAAATAAAGTTTCTTCTTCTTTTTCGTCTTCTGCTAAGGCTTTATTATACACTATAATAATACTATATTATTATATTTTATCTCATGATAAGGCCATATGTGCAACTGAAAGTTGTTGGAAAGTATATTTATCACTTTTCACTGTTGTTAGGCACCGCAATTATAGACTCAATTTGAAGTAAAAGAAAACACTTTGTAGAATTACCTGCATTATGTCCACCATAATCACAATAGGCTTGTGGTCAGCCTAAAGCTAACCTTTAGAAGCCCACAATCAAAAGTACTTGGCGGGACTGTAATGAGCAACTCCAGTGTTGAATAATGGCATGTTCAAAAAGAATTTCCCTACTGCACTGTGCTGCTGCTGCTGCTGCTGCTGCTGATGCTGCTGCTGCTGCTGATGCTGTGGTGAAAGGAACATCTCTCCAACTATAATGTATTCCTCCCTTCTGAAATACGTGCTTGGTCAATGTTGAGTCGAGTTGAGTAAGCACAAACAGGGGAGAAAGAGTGCAGGTTGGGATATTAAAACAACCTGTCTGTGTGTTGGGTAGCAGGTAAGTAACTGTCTCCTGGTCGCTAATTTAAATCAGTATTTATCATATTGGCTCATGCTGTACGGGCGGACATACCATCTCTATTCACCTTATTCCACCCGCCCGCTTTTGCCTCACTTTGCCACGGATCGGCACTTCCATTGTATTGACACTTCCTTTAGAGAGCAAAGCCCTTAAGCGGATAACGAGGGAAAATATTGGCCACTAAAATATTATGTTTAGTAGATTGATTGGCGTAAAATGTCAAGAGCGGAGTGGAGCTGAGCGAACAGGTGGAAGATGTGAGTGTCGGGGCTCCTATAGCCGCCTCGTCACTCACGGACTCCACGCGCTCCTCCTCCGAAGAGGAATAAAATAAAAATACAAAATGTTGTTCATATTGTTCACTGTAAAGACTCAAAAGAGCCAGATCGTTCGCAACTGACACATCACCACTGAGAAGGCTCTGCGCCTGCTAACAACATCACTATGCAAGGAAATACTTATCGCTGCAGTGCTTCCATGTCACCTTTAGAGCAGTAGAAACAGAACTCTGCTACAATAAAGACAAACAGCTGTAATCGGAGCGCTAAGCTGGCACGTCCTTTAGCTCACGCATACTAAGTAGTCATGTGCAATAAGGCCCTCAAAGTTGCACAATAGAACTGGGAGGGCCTTTAGACGCCAATAGGACTGTGAGGGTTATAATACTGTATCTGCTGCCGCTTTCGGCATTTTTTAAACCGACCTAAAATGCTGGGAAATGTTTATGTTCCAACTTCTGTCTTCTTCCGTGTTTGCGCATGCGCAACTCAACACAACATTGACCAAGCAGGTATTTCGGAAATGAGAAATTGGCTCTATCTTACGGCATCTACAAAGTGTGCACATGTATCAGTCACTTGCAGAGTAAATATGTAATTAAACTTAAATATTTTGACTGTCAAGTAGTTATAAATCGCAATCAACTGAGAATGAAAAAAAAAAGTTTTATCTAATTTAATAGCTTGTGGTTTTTAAGTGAACTTCATAACAAAGTTATGAACCCTGGTGGATTTTTCTCAAAGAATATGAATGAAAACACAAAAAACCTTTTTTACTCATGGTCAGTGATGTTGTGAAGCCATTTATTGTGATAAAAATGTGTGAACTAATTTCAAATCCCCTTAACAAAATAAAATACCAAAATGATCCTGATCAAAAGTTTACCCAGCCCAGTTCCTAATACCATGTCTTTCTCCCATTTTAGCATCATGACAACTTGGAGTCTTTTGTTGTAGTTGTTGTGAAGGTTCTGTATATTCTAATGGTAAAGCAGCCCATTCTTCTTGACAAAATGCCTCCAGTTCCTGTATATACCTGGACTGTCCTACATGAACAGTGCATTTGAGCTCTCCCCACTGTGGTGCAATGATATTGAGGTCAGGAGACTGAGATGGACCCTCCAGAACATTCACTTTATTCTGCTGGAGACAGTGGCAGGTCGACTTGGCCTTTTGTTTTGGATTTTGGATCATTGTCTTGTTGGAACATCCAAGTGCGACCCATGCGCAGCTTTCAGGCTGATGAGCGCAAATTCTCCTCCAGTATTTTTTGATAAGCTACTGCATTCATCCTGCCATCAACTTTGACCAGGTTTCCAGTGTCTTGGCAACTCACACATGCCCAAAACATCAGCGAACATATTTCACAGACTCACAGACTCCTCTCCAAACATAACATGTATGGTTGTGGCCAAAAAGAGAAATGTTGGTCTCATCACTCCAAATGATTTTGTTTCAGAAATGTTGAGGCTTGTCTCTGTGCTGTTTGGCATATTGTAAGAAGATACTACATTTGAAGATATTACATTTGCGAAGTAATGGCTTTCTTCTGGCAACTCAACCCAATTTTCTTCAAGTGCATCCTTGTTATGCTTCTGGAAATAGCCACACCACCTTTTTTGAAGGAGTCCTGAATGTCAGCAGAAGTTATTTGAGGGTTTTTCTGTGCATCGCAAACAATTTTCCTGGCAGTTGTTGCAGAAATTTATGTTGGTCTACCTGAACGTGGTTTGGTTTCAACAGAACCCCTAATGGTCCACTTCTTTATCAGTGCAGCTCTGGATGGAGGATGCAAGGGTCTGTCAGTAGCCCAAAAACTCACACACCTTTGATAATCACATACAGATTGCAAGGAAACAGATCACAGGTGAGGATGAGGATAGTTACCTTTAGCAGCCATTCCAACCCATTAGTGTCAAGTTGTGTTTCAGGCCAAAATTATTGGGGTGTGTAAACTTTTTGACCGGGTCATTTTGGTATTTTCTGGTGTTATGGAGATTTGAAAAGTGCAAACACATTTTTTCCACAATAAATGGCTTCACAACATTACTGACCATGAGTGTGTCTTCAGTCATATTCTTTGAGAAACGGCCAAAAAATCAAGACCACCATGGTGTGTAAACTTATGTAAACAAAAAACAGTCAAGCCAAAATAAAATCCATTTCTAGTGATGTTGCACAGTATGCAGAGGGGGAGGGGTCTGCAAACCTCTTACAACAACATGCCGACTGTTGCTATTAGCTTAGCATTAGCTCCCTGCCAAAAATACAAGCTACTTCATGGGTAAGAATTCTCCCTGGTCTGCACTCGTACCTTTGATGACAACATACTGCACTCAGGTTGTGGAGCTGTTACCACCACATAACCAAAAAATACAAGTGAAAAATAGAGACTTCTGCGGGGAAACTACTGTTGTCTGCTTATTGGTCTGCATTGCGTTATAAGTAAATTTTTAACAAATGTTTTCTACAAATCTTTCATGCATTGTTTTTTTTCTTTTCAGGTTGATGTTCGAAGCGTCTTCTTTTATTGTAACCAGTGTGTCAGTCCTATTTGGAGTCACACTAGTGCTGAGAATAGACTTTTCAGTCACCCGATGGTTTAAGAGACTGGTCCCGGAAGCATCCAGGTAGCGACTGCTCATTTACACTCTCCAGGGAAGTCCTACGGAGCCTAGTGACCTATAGGACAGTGCGAGACAGACACTCTCTTTTTAAATGGACATGAAGCGATAAAAGATGGACAATGCTTTGGACAATTAAAGTATTTGTAAACTACAATGTTTAGAATGTTTTTATAACTTCATTTTATGTTCATTTGGATTATTATTACATGTATCATGGAGCAGTGACATTATCAGATATGGATTGACCACCACAGAGTCCAGGCCTTAAGTTCAAAGTCAGCTTTATTGTTGTTTTGTTTCGACTTGTAGTGCATTCAGAGAATTCAGATAACATGGTCATGCAGTACTTTCAGGTAATCCGTTTACCTAATGCTGTATTTGTGTATTTACCCAAAGGGAGAGTCTTCTGCTGACAGCTCATCTTTGTCTTGGCATTGTGCTTTGTTTGTTCAATTGTGAAGATCAATTCTCAGCCAAACTGCCATTAACTGAGCCATTTTAATGCCTTTTGCTCGCTGCCATGTTGTTAACTGGTCACTGACACTGGCTCAGTTCAGAGAAACTAGAGGTGGACTGTGACACAGCAGCAGCCATTACAAAGTCGTTCTGTTTGCGGTCATGAGGCTTTTTTAACCACTCACACCATTTGGCCGTAAAGATGAACAGTATGTGAGTGTTACTCTCTCTGGATGTCAAAGTGCATTATGTTTGGATCTCCACTTTTCTATGTTTGACTCCTGGATGCTGACTTTTACATTTTACCGTTTGATAATTAGTTTTATGTCAATTTCTAATCAAAATTTGTATTAATGTTTTTTTGTTTTTTTAAGGTACCTTGGCACTCTAACTGACTTATTAGTGTTCAAGGCTAGAAGCTGCCCCTCATCCCCATAATTGGACCCAAAGAAAATGGGTCAATTCAAGGCCCCCCCCACCCATCTGTCCCTCCGGGGGTTGCTATCACTTCCCAATTTGCGGCGCAATATGCTGCAGAATTCAATACGTGTTACCGTCGTACGTCATCCATGCCAATTAACCTCAGGCAGGTTTACGATCTTTGCGTCTGTGGTGAACGTGTCCGTCGGACGGCATGGGCGCCGGTAAATTCCATACACAAAGTACAGCAAAAATGATTGAAAATAAGCTGTTGAATTTAAAGGGCTAGTGTGATAAGCACATGATTGGCCATGGTGGATGGTGGGCTGCTTTTTACACACTTTCTAATTGTTGTAATGGATACTGAGGGGATTCTACAAGGCTCTTCATCATGCTCAAGGCGAGACACTGCAATTTAGTGATAGAAACGTGAGCAAGAGAGTTTTGTCATTTTTCAATTTCATATGCATTTTTTGTGCGTACCAAAGGCCAAAACGTCATATATTTTCTGCTAAAAATGTGTAATGAATGGATAGAGCCTGTTTTAAATGTATGGTTTCATTTTGTTTTGGTGCTTTTAAACCTCAATAAATCAGGCGAGCTGGCTATTTTAAAACCCCTCTGACAAAATCTTCTAAATATTTGTCAGAGGGGTAAACCGATACCACAGATTATCCCGGTATCGGTGAGACACCCTGGCTATGCAGATATTAAAACCCCTAATAATCACATTTGTGTTATCTTTTATTGCCTACGTTGAATCAAGCAGCATAGAGCACAGACTTTAACATGCACAATGGTTTGGGCATATTCTTTGTAGAAGGTTCATACTGTCTTCTTAGGTTAAGTCTATTACAGTTTTGTTTCTTATAGTAAGACAGATGGTTTAGTTTACCTGCTTGACTAGTTTGGGTATATTCTTACTAGCTACTTTATTGTTTTTATTCACTTGTAGTGGGATCGGACTGGTACTCGGGTTCAGTGTAGTTTTTTCAGATTGGAAAAACTGAGATGTTATGGGCGAAAAATGCATTTTGAGAAAATGGTCCTTTAAATTGATATTTTTCCTATAAATCTATGGAGAAATATTGATTGATTAAGTATCTTCTTGTGAAATTTATTAATTTATCCGTTTCCTTATGGGAGTAAACCGGCCTAAATCTGAAACTTTTTTCAAAGTTTAATTTTGCCCGCAGTGTCTTGTCTTGAAATGTGGTGAAATGGTTGTTTGTAAAATGGTTGGCCTTAACAATTAAAATGTAATTTAAATATATATATGTATATAAAAAGCGTCGCAGCAAGAGGGTCCTGGGTTTGATTCCAGTGTCATATGAAGCCTTCAATGTTCCTCTTATGTTTGAATGGGGTTCTGGTGCTATGGTTTCCCCCATCATCTAACATTTGCAAATCCGACAGCTGGGTTCACCTTCTGACCAAACCAGCTCATGATGTGGCAATGGGTGTCTTGGATGCTCGTCCTTTAGCTGTACTGAGGAAAGGGTCATATGAACACTGGTTCTCTACCAGTACCACGTGTCTGCATCAATCTGCCTGAGTTTAATCTCTTCCATTTGGAAAAGTCATTGTAAAATCACAAAAGATTAATTTGCCAAACTGCATAAATCCAAGGCACATTTATTTCCTTTAGTGGGAGTTTGCTGACAGCTCTGGTACAGCACCACATCCACACTCAGCAGTTGTAGCTCATTAACTAATGCATGAAGCGGAAAGATGGGATTTCTCAGGTTGATTTAGTGACACTGCTGGTGTGTGCTTTTTTGAAGAGTATGTGTGGCGACTTGATTGCATTTGTGTGACGGGCCCATTTGTTTCTGTTTTCACATTTTTTTAATATATTAATTGCCTAATTGACTGAACTGTTTTTTCATATGTCTCACTGTAATAAAAGTTTTGGTACGGGATCTGCTTTTCTTTACTCAAACAACAAAAGAGAAAATGTTTTGACTTTTGAACATATACAGATGTCCTGAAATAGTTTTAGCTGAGTGTCTTCTGATTACATGACTGGCATTAGAATACTGTCTCCCATTACGATGAATTTGCAGACCTTTTTCTTTTTTTGGTCTGGTGGCCCAGTGGTTAGTGCTCTGCTTCAAATCAAGTTGTTTTTTGTATAGCCCATTATCACCACAGGTGTTTCCTCAACATCAAACCGTGACACTAATCAATATTAACAAATACCATCAAGCGGGTTTAGTAAAGGTCAGCACTGCTCCTGCGGACAAAACAAACGCACCCCCTGAGCGTCTGAACAGATGTCATGTTTGCACTGGAAGCTTTGAAGAAGGAGCTCTTTCTAACCTACTCTGGACACCTGTTTTTTTTTTCTCACCAAATGATATTGTCAGAGAAAAGCGCATTTGGCTACGAGGACGGGAGTTTATTCAACATTCCTAAAGAAGAGGCCACTCGCCAGATGTTGGAATTTCTCTCCAGGATTCGGCGACTATCAGCCAAAATAGTGTTTTTCTGTGACTGTCACTGATGGATGTTTGATGAACCTTCACCAGAACCAAAGTGGATTAACTTTTATAACCAACGCAAGTCCCATCACGTAAACAGTGAAACAGTAAATGCCTATACTTTACTTTGGGATGGCTAAAATACCATGATCCAGATCCTTTAAAGCTTCAACAAGTCATTTTTGAGTTGAAATGTCAACTCTAAAGTTAAGAAATCTCACTTTTTTGTTCTTGAGAAAAGTGAGATCATCATGCTCAAGGCGAGACACTGCAATTTAGTGATATAAACGTGAGCAAAAGCGTTTTGTCATTTTTCAATTTCATATACATTTTTTGTGGGTACCAAAGGCCAAAACTTCATATATTTTCAGCTAAAAAATTGTAATTAATGGATAGAGCCTGTTTTAAATGTATGGTATACATGCATGCACACAATGAGACGGCAGAAGGTCAACTAAATTAATTAGATTTTTTTTAATCAAAACTCAAGTCAGATGAGCAGATGAAAAATGGCTGCGTGTTCTTCGAGTTAAAGGTCTAAAACAGCCAGGGGGGGCACAACAAAGCTGCTCTGATTATATCCATCATTACTGTGCGCAGCAGAACTAATGGGCATCCTGGACACAACAACAGCCGTTCAAAGGCTTTGAATCCAGCACACAAACTTTCACTGAATCAAGTTTCAACAGAACAACAGACTTTGAAAAGTACTGCACTGCACTTTGCAAACTTTAGAGAATGTAAGAAAACACATATACCATTGTTTGTGTAGATCTGAGCAAGAACATGAATTTAGAAATGTACAGAACATTCATTTGACGGATTGTTCCCTTGAAGCGATGCAGGTTATATGTAGGTTAACATACAGTTTCTTTGCCCCGTTTACTGAGGACAAGAGACTTATTCTGGCCAGGCCATAGTCCGCTCTCTTCATTTATAATGACCAGACTTTGCGGCTCTATTGGTGCTGGATAACAGCAGCATGAGCTCTCCAACTCTTGACCTTTTCTTGAGATATTCTTTTGTATAAAGGAAGAGCATGACTCGTGTTATATAGAGCACTGTTCTTAGGCTTTTGTCATTAGAGAGGGAAAGGTCACAATTTACAACGATGCACAGATATTCGATAGATTAGGGCTGGACGTCAGCATCTTGGCTCCCAGGGCAGCTGTGGGTATACATATATAGTAGTAGCTTACCCATCATTGACTATCAATTAAATATATAATGCACTTGATGCATGAAAGTCTGAAGTGACTTTGATAACCAGGAAAAAGCCTCGTTAACATTATGGCAATTGCAAGATTTGTTTTTATAAAAGACTCAATCCCAATGCTCAATGTATAATACTGAACTGGACACCAAATCATTATATTTTCATTAAAGAGGGGGTATTATGCTTTTTTCAATCACATGGCACCAGTCTATAGCACACTACAATTATGGCAAAACCTTCTGTTGTTCTGTAAATGCAGTAAATTAGAATAACTGCCTTGTATAAAATTGCTCTCTCAAAATGGCTGTAGTGAATGTCTTGAAATAGGCCTCTGTCTCTTTAAGAACCTCTGAGCCTTTCCGACACGCCCCCTCCACACGCTGTCTGTGGCATCAGTGGGGAGGGGGTTCTGCTGAGGAGCAGTGGTTGGTTACTCGGCTGGTGACAAAAGCTCGGGGGCGTCTCCAGGAGGTGGGGGCGTTCCTAGGAGGACTCAGGCAAACCTATCCCTAAAATGGCTGCCATCAGAGTTTTTACAGATTACTCAAAAATACGTGAACGTGCCAAGGCAACACTTCAGGCATGTTTTTAATGAGGGAATGACATAATAACATGATGTAGAGCTTGAAAAAGTCGATTTTGCATAATACCCCCTCTTTAAAATAAAGAAAAAGAAAAAACTTGTACAGACATCTGAACAGACCAAAGTATTTAATAGCTTTCATGATGCATGGTAATGTGGACAAGCAGTAGAAGTGAATCAAAGAGACTTGGAAAGTCAATAAATCAGTGGCCTACCATTAGCAGCACGCAGAGGCAGCAGAGAGCACACCGGGACTGTAGAGATGTTTTTGTGTTTCTCCTGGGACTGCATATTGCTGCTATTGATTTCACAGTCAACTGCATCAGAGAGCGTATCATCCATCCAGTTGTTCTGCTATTAATACATGATGTGATCTGGACACAGGCGATCAGAAAGAGAAAAGGCAGAGAAGGCCTAACAACACAAGCTGCTACTGTCACGGCCCCAGCTCTGAGATGTTGCAGATGAATTTGGAAAGGCTGAGGGAAGCTTTTTCATTCATGCTTTTATAACTTTGCGACTTGATTATTGTAATTCTGTGTACACTGGTCTTGGTCAGCGTTCAATTCGTCGCCTCCAGAGGGTACAAAACGCAGATGCTCGTTGCAGCTCCAAAACTGTGGAATGAACTGCCTCTCCTCCACATCAGAGCTGCACAGACACTTGACCAGTTTAAATCGTTGTTTAAGACTCACTTTTATGCAAACGCTTTTAACGCTGTCTAGCACATATCTGGCCAAAATCTGAGCTGTTGCTTTGCTGTTTGTATATTGTGTTTTGTTTATTATTATTATACTTTTTCTGTACTGTAGACCTTTTCATGAAGCACTTTGGTCAACAACAGTTGTTTTCTTTGCCCAAACTCATTTATAGTGATGCGCTGAAGAAGTGGCCACTGCGATATATGGACTAGACAGAAAAGATGGCACGAAAAGTAAGGTTTGACAACTTTGACAACATCTCTACATATGAACGTTCAGTTCTTTCCGTGTCCGTCTGTCTCTGTACGCAGCCCTGGATGTAAAAATAGACTTCATGCTAATATCGTAACAAGCTCCATGGTGACGACAAAAACGCTTTATATAATCAACTCCGCTGCTTAACTATCAATATTGTTTGGTGGCCAAAAGAAAATCCATTACCCATAATGCAATGGGCGACCCGAGATGGACATTCAGCTTATAGTATAGCAATGTTTTTAATTTAAAGGGCCTGCTAATGAGATGCTGTCTTTTGCCTTGACGCATACACATTATGTCCTATGTCCTACTTCAAAAACTTACTATGAAGCAACACACTTTGGGCTGCAAGCGCTGTAATTCCTCACTTCCGAAATACATGCTTGGTCAATGTGGAGTTGAGTTTTAAGGCCCTTTAAACACCACAGCAGTGGCAGCAGATGCAGTTTTATACCTCACTGTGGCAGACACATAAGCCCGTAGTTGGCCGCTTGTGCTTACTGAAGTCAGACGCTTGTCACAAAGTCACCGAGCGTCAAGACGCTCTGGCCGCGCGTCAGCTCAGAGTGTGTTCGTAGCCATCTTGGAAGCAGCTCTTTCAGTTTCTGTCTATCTCCGTACGCAGCCCTGGATGTAAAAACCTATAACGTTTGCTCTTTCTCACATGTTTGTGCCTGTGTGCAGGGTCTGAAACTGTGGCCTCATGTCGCCGACATTCATTACATTTTAACTGGAATGAGGAATAAAAACATAGAATCCTTCTCTTTTTTTTTTGTCAATAAGGAGGTGGACAGTAGACGAAATTGTGATCAGAGAGATCCACATATCGGCTATGCCTCTAAATTTACTTTATTTGTATTTTTTTTAGGAGTGATCTGATGGTGAACAAAAACTTTTCCCTGTGATTTCAAGACTAATTTAAATGATTTAAAAAGTGGCGGTGTTTGTGTCGGGCTGATCCCAGGTTCTGTCCACTATGGTCCACTATGGTCCACTATGGTCCGCTCCTGCCTACGGAGCCGCCATCCTGACTTCTCCCTCACTTTCAAGATATTGACAACATAAATATTTGCAAGAAATGTCACTTGAGTTATAGTCTTTAAACCAGTGCCCGTGAGCCTTATAATTCACGGTTATGGCTCAACACACTTCAGTGTTCACGCTCTGCCATTTCAATTTCAGGAGTGGTTTGTTTGGGCCAAAATTATAGTTGGCTTATAGTTGCTTGCTTTGCTACAATACGTAGGATTGTTTGCCAAAATATGCTGAATATATTCTAAGCAAAACATATGCAAAGTAGTTATATATAAAATTGAAGTTGTGGTGAAACTTTTGGGTTATTTTGTTTCCTGGCCTCCGGCTGTCAGGTAATCCATTGCCTTAACCTCAGCTGCTGCTCCCTCTTCTCTGGGGGAATCGGAGCTTTTTCTCCCCGGCTGCCTTCAACGGGAAAAAAAACATGGTAAACATTACCCAGATGCCTCTCTCAGCCGTTAGCACAACGACGCCATCTAAAGCCTCCGATAACCCGAGCTGATTTACTCTCAAAACGATACCACCAGAGCTCAAAGCGCACAAGGGAAAGAGATAGCCCCATGTTTATCTTTACAGCACAATGAAATATAAAGGCGCCGGGGTGAGCTGGCTTCCACACATACATTTGAATTGCAATTTATTAAGATCAGCAAGGATATGGCTCTATATCAGTGCGGTGGTTCAGAGCTATTATTTTGTAAACAAACCATTTGTATTTTTCCCTGGATTGAAAAAAATGTAAAGATTGGATTGAAAATAGAGATCCACTGACCTTGGTACGTATATAGTGTGTGTATTTCTGCCGGCCACTTTCACAGTGGAGGAAGTGATATTGTGGACTTGTAGCAAAGGGACGGATATCAAAAGATTGATCTTCTCTTCTGCTCCCTTTCATTCAAACTGCATCAGGCTTGTTGCAAACATTTTAATGTCACACAATGGTCAGGGGTTCCTCAATATTATCTTCAAAAATGATGAAATGACATGTATTTATTTGTTCTAAACTGCTTTTTTTACCCTTCCAATTCTGTATTTTCCAGAACCCCTTGGCTTACTCGCGGAAAATGACCAGCAGCATCTTCCTCTGCACCAGATCTGCACTCAGAAAATGATTTTGAGAAATTTCTAAGTCACCCCAAAGTGTCTTTAATTTTAAATGTACCCGTCAACAGCTCTGTGCAGGGTAACTAAAGTTCTGTCTCCTCACAGCTTACTTCCCTGCCTCCTTCCTCGTTCCTGCGCACGCTCAAACAAGACAAGCGAGAGGACAGCAGGTTATTTTGAACAGAAAAGCACTCAAATTGATTCAAATTAGTGTTCGTGAGGAAGGTTAGTTAAACTAAACTAGTTGACCCTTAACTAAAGGCACACAGAAAAGGGAGAGAGAGCTGGTCTGGAGCCACTAGGGCGTGGCATCGCAGCACCAAGGACCAAAAGAGGTGCTTTCCTCGCCCATATATGTCAAATTGTTGTCGTCTTCATTATAATTTACTTTAAATTTAATCTTCTACATGCATGCCCTTATAACATCTTTAAAACTATAAGGCTATAAGTTATTTTTTTTAAAGAGGGGGTATTATAGACACATAGCACCAGTCTATAGCACACTACAATGATGACGAAACCTTCTGTTGGTCTGTAAATGCAGTAAATAAGAATAACTGCCTTGTATAAAATTGCTCTCTCAAAATGGCTGTAGTGAATGTCTTGAAATAGGCCTCTGTCTCTTTAAGAACCTCTGACCCTTTCCGACACGCCCCCTCCACATGCTGTCTGTGGCATCAGTGGGGAGGGGGTTCTGCTGAGGAGCAGTGGTTGGTTACTCGGCTGGTGACGAAAGCTCGGAGGCGTCTCCAGGAGGTGGGGGCGTTCCTAGGAGGACTCAGGCAAACCTATCCCTATAAAATGGCTGCCATCAGAGTTTATACAGATTACTCAAAAATACGTGAATGTGCCAAGGCAACACTTCAGGCATGATTTTAATGAGGGAATGACACAATAACATGATGTAAAGCTTGAAAAAGTCCATTTTGCATAATACCTCCCCTTTAAATCTAAATTCTGTGTTATATGTTTTATGTTGCACGATTGTACCGAGAAAAATGCCTAGTTTGTGAACCTGTTCCAAACAATGGCAATAAACACTATTCTGATTCTGATTCTGATTCATTGTTCTAGGCCGAGCAGGGTGACAGAAGGAACCACTAGAAATGGTCACATAAATCATAGTAGCAAAACATACTATTATTACTATTACTATTATTCTGCTGACAGTTGAGTAGTAGCTGCCCATTTGGACACCTACCCTGCGCCGAAGTACAGGACAATGAATTTGTTTGGGTCAAAATGTCCTCCATGCTGTAATAGAACACACTATTTTAAACATCTGCAGCAATCTCTCAATCTGCAGTTTATAAGATTCTATAGGAACAATTAGGTCTCCATTCTTGATACTTGATGGCAAAAAGGCCATCTTAGATGAGATAAATGACTTAAAATTGCTCGGATAAAGTTTCCTTATGTCGAATTTGAGTCGGTTTGAACTAATCTAAGGTAAGATATAAATGCAAATGCAAATGGAGCATGTATAAATTCCACTAGAAATCAGACAAATTAAGTTCTGCATTAAAAATATGTCTTTTTGACTTGAAATTATACAAAACAATCTGAATTACAGACAAATGTACTTGTTCCATTGGCAATAAGAGGCCTTATCTTATCCAAGACCAATACTCAAACTTTAGTTTTCATTTCTTAATTCAAGTAAATATATGCCATTACTTCCTTAAGATGATCTGTTCTTTTCCCAACCTCAATAGCATTAGCATTGTATTAGCACAATCTGTGGCTCACTGAATCCGTCTCAAGTGCCGACAGCCCATTGCCTTTTTTACATTACAAAAGGCATGAAGACGATCCAGGTGAGGTCTATTTTAATTACTCCACTTGCATCCGCAGAGTTGTCATAATCCGACCATAAGGGCGTGCCCATGAGCTGCTCTATGGAGAAGTCTGCAGTGCCGCCAGCTGTGAGCCATATGGTGTTATTGTGACGGCAGATGCCAAGAATCACTGTGCAACATTTCCTGATGAGACCCCGAGTGGCATTCACATCACGCCGTGTCTGTTATTTTGTTTTGCATTTGCACTTACAAAATGCAGCTGTGGATTAAATGGATTTGGAGATTTTCTAAACGCTGAGCAAACACAGGTATGCAGCCTATGTAGGATTTATCCGGTTCTTCGTGATACTTGAAGCGAATGAAGTTTAGCAAGATTTTCGTCTCAATGTTCTCCTTTTAGAAAGCTTGACAACTTGACAGCCTTCATCTACCTCTTTCTTCTAGTAAAAAATAAAAAAAAACAAATCTCAGATAATCTTCCATCCTCATATTCCAGGCGCCTGACGGTGCAAACTGAACCTTATAAGAAAAGCTAAACTATTCCCTGAGGGTTTTACTTAACCTAATACAGTCCAAACCTCCTTGATCTGCTCAAGCACAACTGGAGATGATGGAAGAGCGAGCGCTGGAGCTGACGGTACAGGGCTGAGAGGATTGGCTATTGAGCAGAGAGGAACGCATTACACTAATGGAGGAAACTAAAGGATACTTCAAACCTCCAAACACTGTCCGTGCACGCATTTAAATGATGTGGATGTGCAGACGGAAACTGCCACTCCCTGTAATTAGAGGTATTTACTTCGAGAGAGCATGAAGAGACTATAGAGATATGTCTTCAACTATGAGCAGGAGAATTTGATCAGTAGAAGTAGAAGTCTTTATTTATGTACCCCTTTATGTGTTTATGTATATTGGTTTAGTGCACAATATGTGATCATTCATTTTGCTAATGTTACTTTGAATACCTTTTTGGAAACCAGACTGAGACTGAAAAACGGCCGTGGACTCTGACCAGCCAGGCCCAAATTAGCGGAAATGCGCACTTCCACAAAGACGTATTTTAACCTCTTATCCCCCGCCTTAACCAAGCGCATTTTCTCCAGTTCGGCTCCACCCAAATCTAAAGCTTCTCGACTGGAGAGCAACAGAGTATCGCCTCATCTGTAAGTGATGTTTGTCACATTTTTGTGGCTTTTTTTGTTGCTTTTTCATGGCTTTTTTCATTGCTTTGCCGTCATGTTTTTGTCTCTTTTTTGTTGGTTTTTCATTGATTTTTTTCATCACTTTTCTGTTGCATTTTTGTTGTTTTTCCAGCACATTTTTGTCCTGTTTTCGTCCTTGTTTTGGTCGCTATATTGATGCTTTTCTTTTAAGCTTTTAGATTTGGGCGAAGCTCGCTCAAAGGGACTATACGGGGTTTAAAAATGTTAAAATGTGCTAATGTGTAGAATGAGCCCAGACCTGTTCACCACAACTGCCACAAAAATCCTACACTGTCACTCAAGAAGGTCTAATTCAGGTCCGAGGTCCGTCATCCATCCATCCATTTTCTTCCACTTTATCCGGGGCCGGGTCGCGGGGGCAGCAGTCTCAGCAGAGATGCCCAGACCTCCCGATCCACACACACCTCCTCCAGCTGTTCTGGGGGGACCCCGAGGCGACACCAGGCCATCTCGGAGACATAGTCCCACCACCGTGCCGTCATGCACGAGCTTAATATAGAAGGTGCAGTTACACGTATGGCCTGAGGTGGCAGTAGTGAGTATAAAATTGCCAACTTGCATCCAGCCCCTTCAAGGCGGGGTTAAGAGGTTAAGCAGACAATTGAGAGGCCAGACCGGTGGCCCTTCTGCGCTCTTCCAGAATGGACATATGGCCAGTCCACCCCTTATGTTAGGCCCATAGCTATTCATTGGGAATCGAGTGAGGACAGCAGTAACCGGGTGTGGTCTGTATGCTATGCTATCTGTGCATGGAAGTGTGTACTTTTGCTCTGCTCATTGAAACTTCAACCAGAAAAAACTTAAACTACACTAGTTGAAGTATTAGTATGCAGGGGACCTAAAATTGGAGTGGAATGAAATGCTGGAGAGTCCATGTTTCTGAGCTGGCCTGGTGTCGCCTCGGGATACCCCCTAAACAGCTGGAGGAAATGTGCTTGGACAGGGAAGTCTGGGCCTCTGTGCTCAGACTGCTGCCTCCGCGATCCGGCCCCGGATAAAGCAGAGGAAAATGAAATGGATGGACAGATAAAGGAGGTCTGAAAACTTTCTGAAATGATTGCGCAGCATTGAATAAACTGATGTTTTGCATTTCATCTGGCTGTGTCCAACTGCGCCAGGCGGCAAGTGTTGAAATACTGAATCAGCTTAAACAAGTGAAGTGAGATGCACAATCAATAATCGGCCGTGTCAGTGGTTAGTGGTGATATGAGGCATGCACAGTGTGTGTCGCAGGCCTTGAAGTGAGGGAGCCATAATTAGATTAAGTGAATTAAATAACCCTTTACGCAGTGACATTTTGTCAAGCTTTCAACTCCACTTTACGGCAGATATTTGAAGTCAGATTTGTGGCTTTTACTTTGCCAATTCATAAATAAGCATTATTTTCCATCACCTGTATTTGATTTGATCTATTTTAATCTTTCGGCTATAGCCTGTGTAGTCAGTATTGAAAAACCTATGCATTTTGGTCTAACCATATGTTGTGTTTTAAAAGGAGCACCAGAGATAAAGAGCAACTAAGCTCGGAATTGAAAGAATAGATTTGAAAGGGAACCACTTAACAATAGTTGCCTAAGTTTTGCCTTGTTGTTAAATGTATCTCTAATCTGAAGCGTGCTTTTGTAACTATTTTGTAACTATATAATTATTGATTATAATTGCTACACAAAGCTTAACCAGAGGCCTTCAATGACAGTTTCTCTTTGCTCAGCAACATGAAAAACACGTCCACTCCACACATTTTTTCAGACCTTCCCAGCCGAGTGCCTGGTCTACCCTGTTACCCGAGGCCAGGCATTACTGAGCAGCAGATAAAGTCATTTTTTCATTAGAATTCTTGGTACAGTTAGTAAAACAATATCTTCTCCATCCATTTTTGAAAATGACTGGGTGTCCACACATTTCAAGGTGTTTTTTTTTGTTGGTTTGTTTCCGTTTTTGGCAAGAAAAAAAACATTCCCCAGCCAATCACATACACGGACAGGACATTGAACGGGTGCACACATATAAATATCTATGAACATTAACACAGCGTGCCTCTACAAAAGGGTCAGACTAGGCTCTGTTTTCTGAGGAGGCCTTTGATGTGTGTAATCAAATGATGTCTATATGTTTTATCAATCTGTTGTTGCCGCTGTTCTCTGTTATGCTGTCGTCTGCTGTGGCATTTACATATCGTTCCCTCTCTTTTATTTAAATAAAGATAACATTTGCAAAGAAATGGTAAATGGTCTCCCCACCTACATTAGGCACTCAAAGCAAAAGAAAACGGAAAAGAAAACACTCAAGCCTTCTTCTATGTGCTTCTATGTGTGAGGTTCTTTTTTATAACTTTGGACCTCATGCATATCTGTGCTATGGCATATATAAATAAATAAATGCGTGTGGTACTGAATCTACCCGTGTGGGACGTTCAAAGTGCGCGTGGACAGTAGTTTATGTGCGTGTCAGTTAAAGTTAACTGCTCGCATGTCCATTTCTTGTGCGTTTGGATTTATAGTGTAAATCTAACGGCATAATTGTTACTGTAAATGTGTGTGTGTGCGTGTGTGGTATTTAAGTATTTATCATATCTATTGTCTTGTTATCCATGTTTGCTACTGAACGACAACAAGGCAGAACAAGGCAATCTTGTTTAAATACAGACAAAATAACTTGCCAGTAGTTTTCAAATAAAGTGAACTGCAGTCAAAGAGGGAAAAAGTATTTTATTAGCTCCTTAACCTTAGCCTGCTGCCACCCCGTAGAACTGTCCTGGACATGAACAAATGGGTGAGTAAAACAAGGGGCTCTCTTTCACCCACCTACTTATTTTGAGATAGGTGGACTGGACGGATCAATACAGTTAATGAGATTTACCACAGGGAGAAGGGAGGACAGTGGCTGGTGTGGTTTCACTTGTGTTACACAGTTACAAGACTTTGAAATTGAAAACGCTGTTAATGCCTTTGCAGCAGGAGGACTGACAGCTCCTTTCACCGACTCCATTCTCATATATATATATATATATATATATATATATATATATATATATATATATATATATATATATATATATATATATATATATATATATTGGTATGTTCAGGACACACTCGCTTTTGAATTACAAAATTGTACAGCCAAGCAAAGGCGCACACACATGGAGCAATTTATTAAAAAAGATTTGGGATTTCAATATTTTGAATTCAGAACATGTGCAACTCTTCATATAAACTTAGTTAAAAGGCTGAAGAAGTGATCCTTTCCTAAAGTAAGTTTTAGCTGATAGGTTCTAGAAATGCAGCTTGACTCTCACCTTACCACTGTATTTCTCAGACAGACCTTCCTAATTTGTGGAGTAATAAGGTTGTTCTTGTGTACATACAGTGAGAACCAGATGTTTACATACACTTGTTACAATGCTAAAAATGATTTCTATATGTCAAATTTCCAAAGAATGAGAGATAGAATTTTCTACACCATTGTTTTATTACTTTTAACAAAACCAAAAGTTACTTATCATTATTTGGTAGCATTGCCTTTAAACATTTTGGATTTCCTTCCACATTATTCTCACAATAGTTGGCAGGAGTTTTGGTCCATTCCTCCAAACAGAGCTGGTGTAACTGAGACACATTTATAGGCCGCCTTGTGTGCCTATGCCTTTTCAGCTTTGCCCATACATTTTCAACTGGACTGAGATCAGGACTTTGTGATGGTCACTTCAAAACATTGACTTTGTTTTCCTTAAGCCACTTTGTAACCAGTATTGGCAGTTTGCTTTGGGTCAGACCCATCAGCACCCAAGCTTTAACTTCCTGGCTGATGTCTTGAGATGTTGCTCCAATATTTCCACACAATGTCTTTCTTCATTATGTCATCTATTTTATGAAGTGCAGGAGTCCCTCCTGCATTAAAACAATCCCACAGCATGATGCTGCCACCCCCTGTGCAATCGTGTTCTCAGGCTTTTAAGATTCCCCCTTTTTCTTCCAAACGTGACGATGGTCATTATGGCCAAAGTCAGTACTTGTTTCACTCTGGAAAATGACAAACTCTTACCAGGTTCAGCATCTTCACCACAGCATGTTCATCTCTGGGACACAGAACCCGCCTATTTGTGATCTGTCTGATGACTGGACATTTACATCATTGTTTTAACCAATGAACCTGGACCTTCAGGTGTCTTGAAATTACACCCAAGGATGAACCAGACTTCCAAGGACATGATGACATCATCTTTCCCAAATTGTTTAAAGGTATAGTAATCTTAGTGTCTGTAAACTTCTGACTTTGTAAAAAGGGATAAAAAAAAAAATAATGTGTAGAAAATTCTCTCTCTCTCATTCTTCTGGAGTTTGACAAATAGATTTTTTGTATTATTATAATTCTAATTGACCTAAGAAAAATAAGAAATGATTCTGGTTTCATGTCAGACAGTGAGAAAAAATGCAAATGTGTCTTTTTATGAAGTGAATGTAAACATATGGTTCTTAAAAACCATATGTTCAAAACCAAACAAAAAAACGTACCCCTTTATTACAGTAAAAGGAAAAAAAAAAAGAAAATATCAATGAGTTCAGATACCTTGGCATCATTTTAGAGTCGAGACTAAGCTTTAAGAAACACATCAAAAAGGTAGGCCATGCGATAAAATATAATCTGTTTACATTTAAATCTATCAGAAATTCATTGACAATACAAGGAGCTAAAACGTACCTCAATGCAATGATATTACCTCACTTACTCTATGGTGTATCATGCTGGTCACCTGCCAACAAATCCACAATTAAACCTTTAGAATCTCTTTATAAGCAGCACTTAGAATTCTAGGCAGGAAATCAGGAGTATCAACCAAATATTAACCAAATATAAAATGCTCAATTTTGGATATATAGTTAAGTCAGCCAATCTAAAATTACTATTCAAGATTGTTAATAATGTGGCACCTCCACCACTAAAAAAGTTTGTCCAATTATCATCTGATCAGAGTCAGAACAACAAGGTCAACAGTCAAGGGCCAATGTACCAAAACAAAAAACAGCATTAGGACAATCGGCATTTTCTTTTAAAACTATCTCAGAATGGAACAAACTTCCAACTGCACTAAAATTATGCAAAGACTTAAAACGATTTTGCCTGGGTGTGAAACAACATTTTCTGGGAACTCAAGCATGTCAGCATTAAAGAAAACACAACTAAATTTGACATCTGAGAAGGGTAGGGGTGGGTATAGACTATAGAGGAACAAGTTTTCCCTTTAATAAAATGTACTTTTTAAAAAGTGTATATAAAATGTAAATACTGTCTGTAAATATTATGAACTGTATTTGTTTATGCTTTTTGTAGTGTTTTGTAATTGTCTGTCTCGGGGACTGCAGATGGAAATTAGCTCCAAGAGCTAAAGTCTGGTACAAAGCATCTTTTCATATGCAGATTAATGCTCCTGTACATGTCCCTGTCAAATAAATCAAATAAAAATAAACTTACTGTAGGTTTTCTATGCTCTGGTTTCCCCGACCTCAACAAACCAATAACATGAGGGTCAGGGTGGCTCATCTCGGCACACTCCATTGCACTGACTAAGAACTATAACCTTCTATCCGATCTCAAATTGAGTAAACAACCTTCAGCTTTGAAGAGTTTTTTTTTTTTTATGCAGCTGGATACATTACCAAAGGACTGCAACACGTCATTGGCATTGTTTTATTTTATACACTGGGATTTGACAGTGATAAGTGCCTTTCTTTGTTGATCCCTTTGACCCCTGGCTCAGTCCCCCAGTTAGACACCATTGAGGCAACTGGGCGAAAACAGATCCAGTTCCAAACTACATCTCTTGTGAGGTGCTGCGGCAGCGGTCAATATCCATCAAAAGTGCACCAGGGCAGGAGCAGTTATGAGCTTTTGGTCAATACAACACATTATTGGTCTGAGATATTTGACTTGTTAAGCGAGTTGGAGATCGAGAGGCAGCTGTGCGGTTATGGAGGAGGAAGTGCGGAAGAAGCTAATGAGATGATTGTGAGTGTTTGGCCTGCTGCATCTGGCTTTCATCATTACTCTAAATGGGTTGTCAGATCCATTCAAACAAAAGAACAATTATCATAGAAGCTACAGTATTTGATTACTGTGGCTTTTTAAAGGCCTAGTCTAATGAGAAATTGTTTTATCGACGCTTCAATGTTGTGACGTTGTTCCTTCATCAAAATCATACCTGGCATAGCTTTTTTTTTCACCTTTTTTCCACTGCGGTTTTTATACTGCAAATGGTAAATAATCTCAACCAGAGGCTGTGTCTGAATGTCACACTATTCCGTATATAGTGCTCTATATCGTGGTCAGAGCATTTTGCAGTGGTGTCCGGATGTCAAGATTTCATGTCAAATTTCCCAAAATGCATTGTGAAAAGTAGTGAGCAGGGTTGATAATTGGTTAATATAGATCACATTGCATTGTGAAGGTCGGAGGAGGACAGACAGCGACACGACTTTGAACTGAACACAACAATAACGATTGAAAACTGCTGTTTTAATCACGTTTTGCGTATTTTTCATGAGTAAACTACTTGAGACTCAATACTTTCTGCATGAAGTGAAAACACGCGGTGAGTACAATGTACTGGGCTACATGTTCGAATTTCTAACAAAATCAGTGCACTATATTGTCTTCTATGTCAGTAGTTCCCAACCTGGGGGGCACCTGTGATTCGCGGGGGGCAGAGCTTTGCCTGGTCAGTGGGTTAGGCCATAAAGGATATTATTTAAGATTAAAATAAATGGTCTAAAATCATCAAATATGACTGAGTCAGGACTACAGATGCATTAACCCTTGTGTCATCCTACCTACATTTTGTACATTTTGCAAGATTTTCTTTTTCATTTGATGACCATTTTGTCTGTGTTGTAGCTTGAGACGTGAGTTTTTGATGGATATGGATATGGATATTGACCACTGCCGCAACACCTCACAAGAGATGTCATTTGGAATTGGATATGTTTTCGCCCAGTGGCCTCAATGGTGCCTAAATGGGGGACTGAGTCAGGGGTCAAATGGATCAATAAAAAAAGGCACTTTTCACTGCCAAATCCCACTGCATAAAATAAAAACAATGCCAGTGGCGTGTTGCAGTCCTTTGGTAATGTAATATATGTTGTTTATTTTGGGAATTTAACCCTTTGAAGTTTGTGTTGCAAAACAACATTAAACTTTGGTAAGACTTTGGTGGATTTTAGGGCCTTGGACGTGTCAAAGATGAGACAAATGGATTTGAAGCATTTGCATTTTTTCTGTAGTGAGAGATTTACAACTTTCCAAACGTCCGCCCCTATAGTGTACAAAAATGTACACGCCTAAAAACAGACATAAAATCTACATTTTTCAATATTTTTTTCCACTTCTTTTTGCATAGATCACATGAACTACTTGAAACCTTTCCAAAACTCCCAAACATGTAATCATGTTCTGGATTTTAACCCTTAAAATCCCAGTTTCAAAACTTAAAACTGAAAAAAACTGTTACACAAAAACACAAAAGTGGGATTATATTTGGAAAAAGGAATGGATTTGAAAATATTTACAGAATTTCATCTGATTGGACCTCATTCCCATTGTTGGCGCATGATTACAATCACTGTATTTTTTTCCTATTGAATGTAATGGAAATAAGGCATTTCCAATGGACTTTACCCTGAAAACTTGCATAATACTGCAAAAAAATCACGCAATCTGTGATAAGATAAGATAAGATAAGATGGTACTTTATTGATCTCACATGGAGAAATTGCATTCGATGAGAGAGCATCTGGCAGCAGCACCCATTCAGTTTGCACCACTCTTTTTTTTTTTTCTTTGGTGAAAGATGGTTGTGTCGCGGCCGCCATCTTCACTGTTTTGGTCACAGGAGGAGCACTGGTTGACGGGAAATCCGTAGACGATGACCACGGCGGTGGAGCTCTTGCGCTTGGCCACAATGTTCTTGGCCACACAGGTGTAGTTGGCCGTGTGGGACAGACGCGCCTGCTTGATGATCAGGTTGTGGTCCACGGTGATGTAGAAGTTCCTGTCCTCGGCCGGGTCGATGATCTCGTTGTCCTTCAGCCACTCCACCCGCATGACCTTGGAGGATGGAGAAACTGTAGCTGCCCTCTGTCTCCTCTGATCATCTAAAACGGTGCACCGCCTCCTGGGCTTGTCCCCGTCTCAGAGCGTGGTGTCCTGCACTGGTCAGCTCCACCTCGTCCTTCCTCTTCCTCCTGCACAGCTCCCTCCACAGTCTATCACCATCTCCTCGTTGGTCCCTTTTGTTGTTTCCTGTAGCTCCTCTTGTGACGCCTCCTCCGTGCTGCAGGTGTGGGGGCTCTTGGTGCCTCTTCAGTGTCTCAGAAGAAGATGGTTTCATTTGTCCCCCACTCACACTCTCAAACACACTCTCACTCATCCTGGCCTATTGTGCATGTTTTTAGTGGTGGGGAAACCGGAGGAAACCTACATAGAACCTAACTTTCCTAAGGCATTTTTAACATTTCAATTCTTCACAGGGATGAGTTTATAAGCATGTAAACAAAACAATAAGCTTGCTAGTTCACGATGAGTAAAAAAAGCATTTTAGTTTTAATTCGACAACTTGACCATATGTCTGGCAGCATTACAAAAAAAAAAAAAAGTGTCACAGTTGTTCCTAAATGCACCACAGGACCACTGCTGAGAATATGGACTTGATTAGTTCTTGATGATGGTTGCTAATAGCTTTTCCCTTCATCATGGCCTTCCTGAGAGTACACAGATGCAGTGGGCGCGCTGAGATGAGCGGATGTCAGTTGTCTCTAACCATAAACAGAATAAAGAGGGAAACTTCTCCCCCCTCTGTTCTCCAGCGCCGACTGGCCATTGTTCGCGCCGGGCTCCGATGCACTCGTGTCACCTCATGTCTTATTAATTAACCCTGCCAGCCCCCTCGTATGAAGCCCTTGCCGGCAGAGGCACGTTACCTTGGCAGCTGCTATTTCTGCTACTATATTTCACAGCCTGCTGGTGTGAGGCAAAAAGGCGCTCTTGAAAAATACAGGACTGAGATGTAGGCTGCTATAAATCAGTATTCTGTATCATGCTGGCTTCTTGCCCAGGATTAGAATTACCCAGGGACCTCAGGAAACAAAATAAGACATTACTGATGTCCCAGGTGAATCAGCCATGTCAGTAAATTGGATGGGGAAAAATGCCCCCCATTTTTACCTTGAATAATTCTACACACTCCAAGGTCCCCAGATAATTCTAGTCCCGTGTGAATCGACATGTCAGAGTTTGGAAAATGAAAAATGTTTAACCTTAGTAATGAAGCCTAAATAAGTCATAGAAATACAACAAATACAAAAAAAATGTCAAAAATCAATTTTCCCCTTCCCCTGTTTTATTTTTGTTTATATTCTAACTAAACCCTTAAGACCATCAGGGTCTTAAAGGGGGGGTATCATGCAAAATCGACTTTTTCAAGCTTTACATCATGTTATTATGTCATTTCCCTCATTAAAAACATGCCTGAAGTATTGCCTTGGCACATTCACGTATTTTTGAGTAATCTGTAAAAACTCTGATGGCAGCCATTTTAGGGATAGGTTTGCCTGAGTCCTCCTAGGAACGCCCCCACCTCCTGGAGACGCCTCCGAGCTTTCGTCACCAGCCGAGTAACCAACCACTGCTCCTCAGCAGAACCCCCTCCCCACTGATGCCACAGACACAGAGGTTCTTAAAGAGACAGAGGCCTATTTCAAGACATTCACTACAGCCATTTTGAGAGAGCAATTTTATACAAGGCAGTTATTCTAATTTACTGCATTTACAGACCAACAGAAGGTTTGGTCATCATTGTAGTGTGCTATAGACTGGTGCTATGTGATTGAAAAAAGCATAATACCCCCTCTTTAAGCTCTCTTTACTATAGCACGGACAGCCTGTCGTTTAGCCTTCTCTTCAAATGCATTTTCAAATAAATATGCTTTCAAAAATCTCCCTTTCATCTTCAATTCAGAGCCTCTTCCGTAAAAGTCATACTTGACACATGTATGCAGCCATGTCCCACTTCAGCACTTCAATTAATCTTGTAACAAGCAGTGTACTTGTTAAGCCTGAGGGGTTACAACAAAACATCATTTACTAGCTGTGACCCAGCTAGGCTCCACATTTGATGTTCTGAGCTTAGTACAAAAAAGAAACCGATGGCCGCGTATATCTCCGTGTATACCCTATCCAACGTAATCACTGACACTTCCGTAGACCGCACAGCGTGTCGGGGAAAACGCTCAATCCCACCGGCACTGCCCAACCCAGAAACTGCACCAGGCAAATGCGGTTTACATGATAAGATTACTGAATGTGGCGTAGAGTCCAGCTTGCCTTTAACCCCCTTTAAGTGGGGCTCAGACTGAAATGAGTTGCTGTAAGAGCTGCACTCGGCACCTTTGGGACCATGCACACAGTTGAAGGCTGCTCGTCGTACTCTATGATCAGATTGTTCTTTGAATTGGCGGCATTGAACACTGATGCGAAACTTCATTTTAAACCGAGCATCCACACCTGGACTATATATTGCAGTAATGTCAAAGATGTGCACAGCGGTGGATTAATGTGGGAGATCTTCCAGCTGGGATTCTATCAGCCCGCAGTCTGCCCCCATTATTGCACAGTGGCAATAAATTCACTCAAACCTGTGGCATTTTTAATTAAATTCAGAGCCCAAGCTGTCAGGCTGTGGGTTCCCTCTTAATGGATGTTTGTGGTCCATGATGTGCACAGGTGCCACCATTGCACTGTTGGCTCTGCAACAACAGGATGAAGATGAGATTATAGATACATTCACAGGGAGGTATATGGATAAATGTGCTGCATATGGCTACAACACACATACAGGACACTTAGACAGCTTCTTTTGCCCTTTAAAGCTCTCTATTCATTGTATATTAAATACCTCTCGTTATTATTGCTCGATTGCACATTGTCTATTTTGCCCCCCCTGAGTGTTTCTTGAGAGCTGATGGAAAAAAATGAATTTCTCCATTCCATTCTCCAACGTCCAGCTACGCTCTTGGCCATGAACATACAGGTGAAGGTCTGTAGAAGGCATCCAATATGGTTTCAGGCAGGACACCTCATGGGGACTGAAGGATTGGTCAAATCTCAAGAACAAATTTCATACTGTAACCGAGTGCTATGGTAGGAGAGGTTGCCAGAGCGCCACTGGACCATAAGAATACAGAAAATAACCTTCAGCATAAAGGACACACAGGTTGGACTCATTGAGGAGAGGCATGATCAGCTAAGTAGATCATTTATTAAATAGTTCTTGGTTTGAAGTTCTCAAGTTTATTTGTTTCATGGCAGATGTCCATATCATCAGCATTGAGCATAGAAACAAAGAGTCCAATTGGAACGGTTCAAATAAATGCATATGTTGATATGATGTAGGCAACAGACATAGCCCCCGAGCAAGGTCGTACTCCACACCTATTTGTCTAACCCATAGACTGTAAAAAATAATGGGCGTCTTCTCCTCACTCCTCCCCGTTTACCATAATGACCACGGTCGAGGGGGAATTCATGGAGGATTTACAGACTCCCCCTCCCCAACTCTGACGAAGCATGTTCTTAAAAATCGCATAAGGGCGGGATCTTCACCGTAGACTCAGTCCTTGCGTGACGTGTTGCTCGCGCTGCTCCAAAGCTAACAGTCCGAGCCAAATTAAGTACGAGATTTCAAAAATTCTTCTTACGAAAACCAGCCTGGTTTCATTAATTGTGACTAACCCAGCGTTATCTCAGGAGGAATATCTAGTCTAGTGTTGAAAAAATTGAAACCAGGCGTTAAAGTTGTTTTTAAGGTGTCTAATTTCCAATGCTTCAATGGGGGCCTGGCAATATGCAACAACTCTGCAGAAAATGCCACCAGACCTCCACTCCATTGCCAGATTGTTCCGTCACTCATGCATTGATCGTCTCTCAGGCTATTTTGAACTATTTTCTTGTACCTTTTTGATTTTTGAATTAACCTGCATTTTTCCGTGTCCTTTTCAGTTTTGGAGCATGTTCCTGCATCACCACCATCCGTCCTCTGTCTTTGTCTTTGTCTTGATTCCCCACCACCTACCTCCCCTCCGCTGCCGCCCAGGATCACTTACCTTCCTTGCCGTCCAGGATCACCCATGCCCCCCCCATCCGCTTACTTACTTACTTGCATTTTGGGTCTGTCAGTTCTTGTTCACGACAAACCCTGGTGTTAACCTAGCTTGTCCAAGGTGAACTCTGTTGAACTTACATTCACCTTATTCAGGGACCATCTTGTGTTCATGGCCAGAGAGCAGGTCTAACGTAAGCTGACATTGGCTTGAATTGTCACGTTTCTGAGGGTGTAAATAATATATATTGTTTGGCTTTGGTTCTTTACAGATCCTCAAAAACCGTCAAACCGTTAGAGTGTGTTAAAATATTGCTATATAATCGGAGGTCACTTTTTCTTGCTGTCTTCCCACTCTGATCATTCTGAGGCTGCGCAAACGTATTTCCTGTGAGCTTTATCATGATTTTTCTGTTTTTTTTTTCCAAAAAGCTGAATTTGAAACAGGACGTGTTTTTATTCCCCACAAAAAACGTCTGTAAACCAGCACTGCAACCTGTGTTCAGCCCTCGCCCGACGCGGAATAGTCAGCTCGGGATGGACAGTCTTTTGTGATTTTGGATAGACAGGATTTGATTTGTCTAAAAATGTAAATGACCCTAATCCTTGACCTAGCCCAAACCCTGATGCTAATACATTCCTGTCCCTCGTAGCTGTGCCATCATGGCCAGAGACCCAGCTGAGAGGATGATAAGGCGCACTGAGGCTGTTGTATTGTGGGAATTCATCAAATGTTGGTGTTCCTGGACGTTGGGTTGGCCACATTTGAGTGGTGTAGCTATGGTCACCAACCGTCGATTCCGGTGGATGGTGAACCGATCCTTTCCGAGATCAATTGCTCCCGCTTCTCTACCTTTGTGTTTGTGTCATCTGCAGCTAGAGAGCGCCCATGTTCACCTCAGGCACATGGTCCAATCACTCCACAGAGTCGTAAAGAGGGATTGCATATTAGCCGACATGCCTTCAGAAAGCATCAAGGTAAATATGTCTGAGTTAGCACAATAGCTTTGTCCTAAGGCAGATAACTACAGTACAATAGACATTAACCAACACATAGTAGATAATACATAATACAGATAGTTCAGAAACAACGTGTAGTTACAACAAACAGAGATATTTCAAAGGCTGTGTAGGTGCCACAGTTCCTTGTGTGACCTGAACCAAAGGACACACAGATAAGGATTTGTAAAAATAGAGGCAGAGACAGTGCTTTTAAAATATGTAATTAAAAGTTTATTTAAAAGGACCATGTTAAAAGTGCAAATCACAAATAAAACCTTGCAGCCCCTGGGCCAGCACCAAAGGAAATCTGAAAACACAAATAAACGTTAGAAAATAACCAAACATGAATGGCTTGAGAGGGGGTAGCCCCACCCCAAACAAAACGGAAAGTGCTCCCCACAAACACACACACACACTAAATAACAAAAATCCCAAGTAAAACAGAGAGAACGGGCCGAATCCCCCACCCAAGCACATCCAAGGGAACTGAAATCTAAAGACTAAAAGATCCAGGGACTGCTATACAAAACTGGTGCAAGAGCTAAAAGGGTTTAAAAAGCTACAACAACAAACTCAAATGCAACCAAAATAAACCCTAAAACGAACTCTAAACAAAACAGTAGCAGGCTAAAATCTTAAAACTGCTCTAAAAACGGGGAGAAAAAAAGCCGCCACCGGAGTACGTTAAAAAGCTCTGTCACCAGCCAGCAGCAGTCGAGAGTGAGTGCCAGGCGCGGGGGAGATTTAAAGAGGCCGCTTCCGCCATTAGGCAGCAAGCGGCCTCACCCAATAGTTTCGGGAGGGAGCCCCCTACTCGCATGAGCACCTACTCAATAAAATGTATTTGATTAATTGGTTTATTTGGTCGGGACGATGCATGTTAATGAACACATCACCGGATTGTAAGGATTCATCAGATTCTTCTCACCCTCTACCCATCAAGCAAATGACTCACAAGCTCACACATGACAGGCAATTACTAACCCGCTGTATAAACAATGCCTATATACGACATCAAAGAAATCCCCTAATCCGCCTCCTCCAATGTCCCATGTTCTGCTGCACGATTCAGAAAAAAGAACGAGGAGCCGGCATAAATCGACAGATCAGCCTGACGTGATGACAAAGACCCCGGTCTCAGCACGCGAGATAACTCCCTGTGTTTCTATGGAGAGCTGATGGACAGGTGGATTAGAGATTAGCATTCAGCACTGCCATATATTGGATTTCGGGACCAGATGAGAATCCAATTATCACTAGCTCTATCGCGTCACACAGAGGTGTGCGGTGAGGAATAAGGCACCGTGGGAGTTGTTAAAGAGAAAACAAACATTCAGTTTGGAGTGATGATTTGTTATAAGCGCATAGTAAACTATTCCCAGCATGGGAGTCGCAGTAAAGGGATTGTGGGGTTTTGAATCCACTTTAATTTGATCATCGAAAATGGTTTCAAGTCGTCATTTGTAAAAAGTTGTTGGAAGATGTTTCGCCTCGGGGAAGATTCATCTCTAGTTCAGCTGACCTTTTGTCCCCTTTATAGTGACACCTGCTTTAGCTACACCTTGTTAAAGTGCCTCATTGTTCTGTTGTTCTGAGGTAAGTATCAGCTACTTTTTTAATTTTTTTATTTCACATAAGTTGCCAACATACAACACAATCTATGTGGTTTTACCCCTCATAGCCCACTCACTTCCCTTTAACAAAACACACCAAAATAAATAAAGCAAAAATAACAATAATAAAAAAGGAAAATAAATAAAAAATAAATAAATGGGGGGGAAAAAAGCATTGTTACACTATAAATAGCAGTAATAATGTAGGGATGTCATGGTCATTTTTTTGGTTTTGTTTTTCCTTTCTTTACACCATTATTATTATTATCAATGTATTACTATTATGTTAATAAAAAATATTGTTTTATTGTTTTTCTCTTCAATTTCATTCCATTGTTTCATTCCACTTTCTTTCTTTCTTTCTTGATGTCTTTCTTTTTGTTTACTTCTTTTCTTTTCAATTGAGTTGAAATTTGTCGTCCTAATTGAAATTTAGTTTTCGCTCGTTTACCATTAACAGGAATCTGTTTGTTAAAGCGGCACTGAAGACCAAAACTCCGCCCACATTTGCCGTTTGAAATTGCCACCGATGTGGGTCAAGGCGTTACCCGAGTGCCCCGAGAAACCGCCGTAGGCACAGAAAATTCTCACGCAGCGCAGCAGAATAGCTGACATATACCTATGTTTCCACTTCCTCCTTTGCAGGGCATGATTGGGGAAGGATCCGCTTATCAGATCGCCGTGTGCTCATGATGTGAACCTCTACTTTTAGAGAAGCTTCCACCAAAAGAAAACCATATTTTTAGCCACAGGGGGCAGTACACACAGGGTTTTGGACTATATAAGTGCAAAATACACTAGTTTGCACAAAAATTACCAGTTGGAAGAGTACACAAGACTCTAACAGCATAATATAAACAGTTTATCAGCAGAACAAGTTGTTTGGCCTTTAATTGCACTTTAACTTGCTATTTTCACAACCTGGGGTGCTTCTGAGATTATGCGCATGTCATTGATGATTTGAAGAGGGAGACGCTTGGAAGATTTTAGCGAATATATTTCAGATTATGTAAGACCGACCTCATTATCTAACGGGAGAAAATTCCAGGTTTTACGTTGCTACGTCACAAGTTCAACCACATTGTTGTGAAAAGCGTGTTGATAACAAACATGCCAGTGTTGCCAAACCTGCTCTTAATGCTCAACTGGACCATCCATATCCATAAATCTCCTCATTAGTTGACAGTGCTTTCTCAACCACAGCTCGCGGCGCCTTCTTACCATTCGATGCTATAAACTGGCGTGCAACGTCTTTCAGAGTAGAACTTTAAAGAACAGACTATTAAAGAAGCACTTGATACCTCATCTTCAGCTCCTTATACCTCCGGGCCAAGTTGCGGAGTCAGAGTACTGCTATTACAGAGTTAGCAGGATGAGCATTTCCTCTCCTAATGCTTGAATCGTGTGTCATCCTCTAACACAATTACTGGAGATCTACTTGAGCAGGAGCCAGGGCCGTTTCCTCCCATTAACAGCTCTGCTCTCTGTCCATTGTACTTTAATTGAAGCACCTATGCCGAATGAGCGTTTTTCTTACTTTGTGTTCCCTCATAAAAACATACAAATACATAGACTTTCACTTTGTAACGGTCATGCATGTTGAAAACACTGTCTAATCTATCGTTTTTATCATTATTTCCAATCAATCAAATCTTTATTTCCATAGCACATTTAAAACAACTTGTCAGAGAAAAACAAAACAAAGACACAAGATAAAATTACCAATGTACGTTGAACATAACAGTCAAGGACACCTTTTTTTTTTTAGTCCGAACGCGTTTTAAGCAGTGTTAAAATGCTCCAGTGCCGGTGCAGCTCTAATGTGCTGTAAACCCAAATTTTCTTTCACATAATAAGTTAAGCTATTATTACTAATCTTTTCATTATTTTACAAAAGGCGGGACCATTACTAAAACAAATGTGAATTGTAAACTACTTAAAATTAGTATTTGCTATACTAATGACTCTGAGCAGAGATACCTCACATTTGCATGTTTTTACCGATTTTGGGAGGGGCTTCACCGGTGAATTCAAACAGGAGCACGCCTCTTCAGACTGTTGGCTGCAGATTGACAGTACCAGAGCTTATGAGATGAAGTGGATGAATCAACGGCAGTCTGGTTCATAATAGTTTATCAACGCATGGTAAGTGCACACATTTGGTTCCGTTAGCAGCATAATATTTCAACTTGCTTAGTAAAGTAACATTTTCGACGCACGTACCTAAGACAATGTCAACCTCGCCCTAACCTGCGTTATAAGTCAATCATATCTGAGAGTCCTTTGTAGTTTTCTTTTCTTTTGTGACTGAAAAGTGCTTGTAGTGAACATAAGGCTTACTGCCACCAACAGACAACGGCTAATGCTAAGTGGTAGCCATCGGTAATGTTAGCTTGCTGTTGTGTACAGAGCCATCCATGGTACAGAGTCATTTATTACATGCTTTACATTTTTCGTAACTTTGACAGACAGGGAACAGTGCAAACAATGATTCCTGGCGCTGTTGCCATACATTTTGCTTTAGCATAAAAGCATTCATACAAGTGAAGAGTTCTCCTTACATACATAATGCAAAATCTGATGTGACTTCTTTCCTCTAGATGACGGCACCTGAGAAAAGGACCATGAGGGCCATCTTTACTGAAGCTGATGCACTAGAACTGACACTGGAAACCAGACCCACAGAATCTTCCCCAATAGAGAGTGGTGCTGTGAGTGGGGACCTGGTCTGCAGGTATACACAACTATTCTGTATGGTCATTTGCTCTCTAGTTGTACAGCACACTAACTTCTTTCTTCTTCTTTTTTACATTTATCTGGAATTCCAAAGGATTGTGGGAAATTGTCAACATTTGGCACAGCTTTTGCAGCAAATGCAGGTAACACTTTATAATCGGGACAACACAACAAAGCACAAATTGTCTTGTATGTTTGTGTCTCTGTTTGAGTGTTTGAGATACTACTTTTTCTTTTAAAGTATCATGCTTTCTGTCTTACAGTCACTGGATCCCTCTGGGAAACAAAGAACAGTTTCACTGAGAGGACTTCATCACCTACTCTGAGACAATCACTGAGTTCTTCAAATCTAGCTTTGTAAGTATACATTTAGTTTGTAATAGGCATCTTTAATAATTTGACATTCATTGTCTAATTTGAACAAGCCAAAATTAGCCTTTGTTAGGAGCTCCAGCCATTCCATAAATATTCTTAATTTAACACAAAACAAAAAGCGAGATAACCTTTCGACATAACCAAAATTAATAATGATTGCAAACAATTTGAAGTATCTGCCACCTGCTTGCTATATGAAACCGCACCCTTAGACACCTCACAGGTCGTCTTTAACTAGTTCCTGTTCTTGTAAGTCTTAATGGTGGTCTGTTGTAGCTGAGTAATTTTTTTTCAATAATGGTTATATTTCTGGCAATGTTTTTTGTTTATCTTTAGGACGGTGATGAGTGCTTTGGCCAAATGGACGTTGGGATCTTGTTGGTGAATCCAGAAGATGCCTCTCCCTCAACATCAGATCTTCACCCAGCAAGCCTGAAAATCATCAATGAGGACAAAGTTGTGGAAAAGCTGACGACCCTGCCAGAAGCTGTCAGCCTCCTTTTTGAACTCACACATGGACTCCACCTAAACTACCCCATGAAAATCTGAAATACCCTCCAGTTCATTCAACAGGTATTTTATAAAGCGACTTCAAACACTGAAAAATCTATTGCTTATGTAAAATAGTGCCGGTCCTATTTTTTTGGCTAGACAGAAAAAGTCAACAAAAAGTTTGGTGTTTTGAAAATGTATTTAGCAGCTAGAAGTTTGAATTTTAAAAGGTGGCTACAAATATATTCAGCAGTACATATTTCATTAAAATGTGAAGTGAGTTAAAATGTATGTTTACCTGTCTAAGCCATTCCTGGGTTCCATAGTCTTTTGACCACATTAAAGATGTAAATGATGTACTTTACTGTACTTTACTGTACTTATTTTTGTTTTATATTAATGTTAAAAATGTGTAACGCTTTGCTTATTGGTTACAGAAGTCTGGAATACTTACATTTAAATGTTTAAAATGTTACTATTGCACTATTTTTACAAAAAAAATTGTGGAAAATAAAATGAAATAGTCTTTTTTATGTAAGAAACAACGGATATACAGTCTATTATTGTGTAATGTAAAATTAAAAACATGATTATGATTTACATTTAATAATTCTAATAAACAAGGGTAATACATTCTCATGAATATGATGCATAAATACTCATAAACATGATAAATAAATAATGATAAACATGTATAATGATTACTAATATACACGGGTAATGGTGAAGTTGATTACTCGTAAACATTTGTTTTAAAAGCTTAAGTTCTTTAGTTATGAATTATCTTGGACACAAGACTTTACGTGAACAGAGCTTGATTTGTTAGGTTTTGGATTTTGTAAAAACTAGACATCCCAGTGCAATCACTTACCATGCGCGGCTTTAGTAATGATTACTAATTTGGGTTTACAGTGTGGAAGGTCATTCCAAAGTGTAGGTGCAGCCACAGAAAAGGCCCTGTCTACTCCAGACCCTCCACCGCCACCCCTGCTGGCGGTGGAGAGAAGACTTTTTTCTTCAAGTTCTCTTTCAGGGATTCATCTCTTTGCTCTGCTCAGAATGCGAAGCTGGGAAAGAAATGGATTGCTTTTCAAATTTAAAATGGGAATCAATAAAGAATCCATGTTTTTTGGATAGAGGTATTTTAACTGCGTCTCTGCAGCCCATGTGACCTATGCTGGCAACAGTAATTAGTGTTGAAAGTGTAGAAATTAAAACCAAGTTACAGCAATGTGTTTTCCAGGCATTATTTAGCATCAGAACAGCACAGGATTTCAGCAGAGCCAAGAGCCCAGACAGGTAGACAGGGCAAGACAGGCCATTGGGAGTACCAGGAGTTTTCCCGGTGGGCCGACACACCGTACCGGATATTGACTGTTGGTGTGCTCCTCATTATTTGGATGCAATTACACAGTATGACCACTTGATGTATTTTGTGCTTTTCCTACCCCTCCGTTTGCATCCTTTCTTGAGTCATGGGTCCCATGATAATCTCGTATGAGATTATCATACGAGATAATGGACCCCTCGGATAAAATATTACTCCTACCCTCACATCATTTGCCATTATATGTAAAAAAAACTTTATTGTAACAGCCTTCAGGACCAACATTTTAGACAAATGTATATAAAGAAGTGCATGTTAAGAGTTGTTTGGAAAAAGCTTCTGGTGTACACTGAAAGGATTTACAATGTTTTGGCCTTTTTGGGATTTCTATTTTCACTCCACACCGCACCAATCCCGTGGATGCTGCGGGGCTGGAGTACCTCGGTCAGAACCCACTCAAATCTTTGGGCACCCAGGCGAATTTGCCCTAATTCTAAAATGATTCAATAAGTAGCTATTGCCTAACCAGTAAAACCTCTACTCCATTTTCTGCAAAAACACGAGCATGGGGCGGTTCATGTACATGCGGCAGCTGTCTAATGCTCTGCTTGTTTAGCTCCATAGGTAGAGTGCCGTGCTCATATCCACGAGATTGTAAGATCAATCCTGACCCCTCCCCACTGGGAAGAACATGAATCAGCGTTTATGGTATGAATGATTTTACAGAGGGCCAGGCTTGACCCAAAAGTCCAGGGCCAATGTTTTCTGCCAGCCCAGCCCTGAGCCCAGAGCAGAGGTCATTTTGACCTTGCTCATACTTATAGTTAAAGAAATGCACCTCAAACATGAACTTACATTTATTGAGTTAGATTGTTTTGCCACGTAAATCATTTGAAACCATTAATAGATTAAACATATACAGTAGGGGAAAAAATATTGCTTCTAGAACAGCAGGATGCCACTCACTGCAATTTAAAAGCCTGTTTTCGTGTGATTTTGTGTACATCATGAGACCAAACGACCACATGCTGTTTTGATGGCCTAATGATTTTGACCTGTTGGTAATTTTGATGACCTACATTGTTCTCATTGCCGTGCAGTTCCAGTATGTTTCAACTGGTTGCCAAATAACTTCAAGGTTTTTGATGAAGAAACAAAAAGTTACCTAAAATGTTTAATGTGACATTGGGTAATATTGTTTTTTGTGAGTCACGTGACAAAAACGCAACCCACTGCCATATTGGACAGTGTTTCTATTTAAAAAAAAATGTCAAACTCAGCTCAAATTTCAATCACAAAGCTACCAATTGCCCATCTATCCCACCTTTCTCTCTTTAAAAAAAAAAAGAATATCCCCAATTTAAAATCCCACAAAAAAAATGCTTTCAAGACAATCGCAATGCAATGGATCAGTCGCCAGGCAACACAGTATCTCATATCAACTGGTTATTCACACGTACTTGTACAGAATAGGAACACTCTGCCAAATCATATGGACTTCGTTGGGTCATTTGCATCCAAAGAAGACAGATATTTGCCAGAGTTTTTGAAGCTTTTGAAGAGAGTCCAAGTCGCTGGTTAAGCTGATCCAACTGGAACATCCGCATCATCATCCGCTGGCCTCACTCTGGAGATTTCAGAGCCCTGCAGTTATTTTCACTCTACGCACGGATGAATAAATATTTGGATAATGTGCATTTCAGAATTCATCAGAACACGCTCCACATTAACCTTGATTTCCACTTGCAGTTTCATTTGTGCCACCATTGGGCAAAATACTGGCGTGTTTCAACTGATCTCATCGCTAAAACATATCAAAATGTTGGATGTTTGACAACCTTTTCATCCACCCCATAGATACAGACGGCATCTCTGGAATCGCACATATATGGTCATTTTTGAAAACAGTTAAGGGGGAAAACAATTTTGAAAAAATGAACATTTTCTCTATTATTCAAAAACTACTTTAACAAAAAGATACAAAGACATGGAGAGGAGGAAAGTGGTTCAACAGCCCATAAATACATGAATAACGGAGAATGCTAACTTGATGCTACATGTTAGCATCGGGCTAATGCTAACGGTTAGCTAGCTACAACTGCCGTTTTTTCACTTCTACAGAACAATCTGCTGTGAGAAAATATCCATATGGGCCCGATTTACACCTGACTTTATTTATATGATAAATAAGTTAATATTCCACCAGAAAATGGCTAAAAAGAATCTCTAAAGATTCTATTTTCCCCCTCGGCGAAGCCACGCCCCCTTCTATGACGAGATGCCGTCTGTATCTATGCATGTCCTGTGTTGGGTCATGGGCAGCTCCTGTTTAAATGAGTTGGATTTGCCCTTGGTGGTTTTGCAAAACGCATTACGACAGTGTCTTGGACAAGGATACAGTGTCCACTGCTGTAAGCCTTGCATGGTCACCTGGAAGTCAATTTCGACCCAATGACAGGCAGATATTTCTGTTTTTATGTCCACACACCCTTAGGTCTGCCTCTGACACTATTCCTTTGTTTTGATCTAATACAAGGACAAAGAAAGGGAATTACAAGATCAAGTGTCTTTTTGCAAAAACAAGAAACCCATGCATAAACATGACTTTGGGGCAATCTGTGGCAACGAGATTAGAGAGGGCGCCTGCTGCTTGGGTAATTGCTGCAACATAAGGGCTATCTATACAAGTGCAAGTTCCAGAGCTGCACATTAGATTAATGGAGAGGTCTGGTATGGTTTTATAATGCACTATTATTTGCCGTGGTCCAATGTCTCCAATCATCATCGTATTATTTCACTTAAAGGGGCAAGATGCAAGTTCGCCATTTTATACTCACTACTGCCACCTCAGGTCATATGTGTAGCTGCACCTTCTATATTAAGCTCATGCATGACGGCAATTCGGACCTGAAGTAACACCTTTTTGAGTGACAGTGCAGGATTTTAGAGGCAGTTGTGGTGAACAGGTCTGGGCTCATTCTACAAATTAGGACATGGCTGGAACATGTAGGGGGAGGAAAATACATTATTTTAACATTTTTAAACCCTTTAGTCCCTTTAAAGCAGAACTAAGTAACTCATGCCCCTAGAGGCCTTAAGCACCACTGCAGGTGTCGTAGCATGTTGCGTTTTTTTTGAAAATTATATTGTGCATTATGCCACAGCCCAATTACACAATGGAGATATTTTTTTCACTGAAACTTGGCTGAAAATATTATTTAAGTGGCGCTAGCCCACAGTTAGCTTTGCCCGTTAGCTTCTTCGTGATTCCATTAGTGTGTATTGTGCAAGGGTGGCTTTCTGGACAGAGACACCAGGGGGAGATGAAAGACCCCCAATCATGCCATTAACACTTGTATTACCCCTAGAGGGACTACGAGATTTATTGAGGTAAACAAGTTACGTAGTTTTGCTTGAAAATAGCAACGACCCTCCTTGCTTGTAATGAGTGCATGTTCTTCTAAAATGTCTTTTATTTGTTTTCTTCCCAACATTATTTTTGTACCTCAGCTAGTGCCGCGCTGTTTTTGGCATTTAGCTGTTGAGTGCCAACTGACCATTTTCATGATATTTGTAGCACCACAACCTATTCTATGTAAAAGCCCGTTTGAAAGGTGAGAATCTACGCTCTCCGTAGGTGAAAACAGTTTAATTCTACGTGCCTCGGTTCCTGAGAAATCCTAAGAGGCAAGTTAAATCAAAATCATAGTTTTTTTTTCTAGATTTGAAGATTATTAAGGTTTTATCCAACACTCTCCTTTCTGATTAAATCCTTTCTTCAACTCTTTCCTCCTCTCTCCTCCTCCCTCCTCTCTGGACGGACACTAATGTTATATGAAGAGGCAAATGCCTAAATATCTCTGTTTCATGTCAACATTATTGACAAGTATTGAAACACTGCGTGTTCTGTGTGCATTTCCATGGGAAGCTGCTCTGCTTTGTCAAACACGCTCCAGAGAGCGAGAGAGAAGTGTCGGCTTTACAGCTTCGCTACACAACACCACGTCCCCTCGGACTAAAAAGAGAGAAAAGAAACCATAATATATAAAATTTCCGGATTGTGACTTCACAAGTTTTTGATCGTCATTTATTTCACTTCTGTTCATCACAGAGTTACCTAAATCACACATAAAGTGTATTAGAGTGTGTAGTTTTGTAATAATAAAAACCAACAACGCAAAAACAAGTTTTTCCGTTTTTGGCACTTAATGTGTTTAGGAAATGCACACTGGAGCGCTTCAGCTGTAGAAGAAAAAAAGATTACCACAATTATAATATTATAAAATGTTTGAAACAACCAAAATTTAGATTCTGTGTTCTCTTCAATTCGCACATGCAAGATGACAGCTTTGTTTCTGGACCAATGCTGTTCTAGCGCCAGACGGAAGATCAAGCACATGCAGTTAGTAGAGATCCAACATACTGAACAAACATCTTTGGTCTTTTTTGACTGACTGCTTCTAGACCTTGATGATGCTGAGGAAAGCACACACTGGCGACAGCGAGGGGACATGCTGTGTGTACATACAGACGTGATATTGCATGAATAATGTATGAATGTAACATCAGAGGCACAATGCAGAGCTGTATGAGGGAGGAGTACCTGAGCCAGCAGAAAGAAACATGAGCCTGCAGGAGAACATGACAGAGCTGGATGAATATGGTAATGCAGATATTGTAGTCCAAGAAGGTTTTGTACTCTGTATTCATGCTAAGGGGGGAACATTTTCAGGGATGAATTCAATCATTGTGAAGTGTTATGATAATCAAAATATGGATTATGTTTGGACATACACTACTGCTCAAAAGTTTGGGGTCATCCAGTCCAGTTCTCTAGCTTTTCTCATCAGCACAACAGTTTCAGCAGTTTTCTAATCATCATTTACCCTCTAACACGATTAGCTAACACTATGTACCATTAGAACAGTGGAGCGATGGTTGCCAGACATGCACCTCTGCACACCTATAGACCCTAGATCTTCAGCTGGAGGCAGGAAGTGATCAAGAGAAATAAGATTCAAGTAAAACTAGCGATTATAAGTGTAAACTACAACTTCAAAAATGTGGTCCTGTTGTGGTTTAAGGTGCAAGAACAAGAGGAATGACATTTGAGACGATAAAATAAGGTTTATCTGATATTTCCAACAACAGTTTACAGTAGACATTTGTTTATCGTTACTATGACAACAGCAACAATGGAAATAGATTGGTGTATAGATTAATATACTTATAGATTAATAAAGGGTCTATAGGTTTTCCATTAAAAGTCCCCCATTTCCAGCTAGAATGAGGATTCACAACATTAACAATGTCTAGACTGTATTTCTGATTGATGTAATGTTATCCTCATTAGAAACATCAGGAAAGGCCACATGTATTGTTTTATCATCAAAACTAAAAAACAAAGAATCGAAAAGCAAGATCGATCAATATGGGGAAAATGGCGATCATTTTCAACCTCATGTGAACCATCTGGATTGTACCTTGTTTAGCTTCATGGGTTTTTTCTGGCACTTTGGAACGGAATACTTTTACTTGACCAATCCATGGGAGAAACAACACCCACTGACCCAGACAACACTCTGTCACTTCACTGACCTGTTTCTAATTACCACTAATTGCTCCAATTTGCTGCAGATTGCTCCTAAATGTTCCACCAGCTGTCCTCAAGCATCTTCTGCCTCTTTTTCAGCATCAGCACAGGAGGGACTGGACGCGGGGAGGGGGGGTTGTTATATGGATCCCTCACGTTGGTGCATTTGACCGATAATTGTCAACTGAATTCGTCTCCCTGAGTTTCTTAAAATGTGTTGTTTTGATGATGTATTGTGCTCATTTAATGCTCAGATCAACAATAATACATGGTAAAAATAGAGTTTCTAATAATTATATTTATTAATAGTTGTTTTAGTTACGATCTCTCACTCTATCATGATGGCTTGTCCAATCGCCATTCCAGTCGAGAACCAGTTTTAGAGAAAATGTAAAGAGAAATTTGATGCAGGATGAGTCTCATGGTTTTTCGTTTTTTTGTTTTTGCCCCCTAAACCCCAGAAAAAAAAATATTTGACAAAAAGTTCCAAAGCCCTTATACTCTTTGAACAGCATTCCTGGTTTGGTTAGAAATTACATTTTTCTTCTACTGGTCTTGGAAACCTTACAGTTTCTCCCACTGCTGGAGTAAACACATTATTAATTACTCATGTTATTGAGTTTCCTCTAATCCGTTTCTCTGTGCGATACTAAAATCTGTGTTAAGCCCAGAGGTTTAGCACAGAGGTGGGAGTATAAGGGTGCTAAACTTTAAACAACAATTCAAACGCTTGCACCAGTGTTAATTTCGTCAACTAAAATATTTAGTCTTAATTTTAGTCAAAGTGATATTTTTGATGACTAAAATTGGACTAAAACTAAATTAAAAGTTTCTCATGAGAATAAAACTATGACTAAAATGTCCAGATATTTTAGTCGACTAAAATAAGACTAAATAAAAATGAAAAGGAGAGACTAAAATCAGCCAAACTTTCTATTGACCGTCTGAAAGAGCCTCATATCATTTAAATTCTCTGCCAAAGGATCAGCTCTGAGCTTTGTTCATGTGGAGCAGCTCCATGAAGCAGAGGAACAAGATTAAATATGATTATAATGAATATTATCAATGCAAAGTCTTAAATTTAGTCGACTAAATTGACATGCACTAAACAAAAAAACTAAACAAAAATTGAAGACGTTTTTTTTGACTAAATCTCGACTAAAATTAAATTACATTTTAGTTAAAAGACTAAGACTAAAACTAAAATAAAATATGTTGTCAAAATTAACACTGGCTTGCACTTCCTGATATATATTTTTTTAACAAACAGTATTTCAGAAGCAGGAGATTTCATGCATGAATGAAAAAAAAAAAAAAAAGGCTCATAAATGTCAATTTTGTGTCACATCCCCTTATAAAAAACAAGCCTTATTAACATTATTAGTTGTACATCTTTCACAGTGTGTTGTTTCTGTTTCGGGTCATCACTGAAACCAAAGGAATAGAAAGACTGTGGTACAATTGCCTCAACATGGCCAATCAGGGTGCTTCACTGCACACTTAGATCATCAGTCAAACTCCAGACCTGTTGTTAGTCCCTAAAGTGCAGCAAACAGGTCAAAGTAAATCAGCGCAGCTCAAAGGGCCATGATTGCAGTAATCCAATTCCAAAGCAGATCTATGGGAAAGGAGCCCATTTTCACTTCAGCAGGACTGCGAGCAGCCCATTACCAAAGAGACAGAGAGGCCCTTCCACTTTCTAAAAAGCTGCCAAAGGTAGATGTGGTTCTCCATCCTCAATTTAGTCAGGCGAAATGTTCATGAGATGACTGAAGAAGTGTGTTAAGTGGTTCACTTTGGCTGGATTTTCAGTATGATCATTCTACAGGTCTGTTCTGTTTACCAGAGATAAGGGCCCAAATTCAATTCAGTTGTTATGTTGCTACAGGTTTGCAGCTGGGTAGACGTACAAGTATGTACAGTAACTCCTCAAGACTTCCCCCCGCTCACTTCCGTCAATAACCTTTAGGAGTTACTGCGCGGACGTTTTGCTCCTCGTATCATTACGCCTCACAATATAGTACCCCTTTTTATCTGCTTACAAAATCGACATGTTACATTTCTGTGTAAATATACTTCGCATGAAAACACTTCACGTAACTTTATTTAAATAGGGAACACGTGGAAGAGCTTGGTAGCTTCTATCGTGAGCTTTTTTAGAGCTATATGACATGTGGGAGAGGCTGCGTATGTGCTCAGTTTGTGTGACAGAGCGCACGGACAAAGACCAGACGGGGATATATTAACTCGGCTAAGGTTAGGTAAGAACATATCTCAGTATGTAAAAACGGTGGCCTATTCCTTTAAGGTGCTTTATTTTAGAGGACCGGGCTGTGCTTCTTTGTTTGTTTGTACCTTGCAAATAAAACATGAGATGGACCAGCCAGGTAACTTCTAGCTAACTTCAGCGCTGTTGTTACCATTCTGTGCAGCTTGGTCTTACTCTGAACTGTCAGGGAGCCAAACCACACAGCCATACCAAATCTCACAATGCGTGCCATAACTGCATTGTAGAATGTGGCCCAGATCTCTGCACTCCAAACTTTGAGCTAATCTGCTGCATAAGTACAGTCTACACTTTCACCCCAGCTCAAGTTGTTCGACGCCATCAGGCCTAAGTATTTGCATGAGGGCACTTGTTACTGTTGCCAAATTATTACCTCTTTAGTTTTCTTTATTTTTAACACTAATAATGATCATCACACGGAGATTTAAAAGTGTCGATCTTCCTGAAATACGTTGTGCCTCGCAGGGTGGGAATGATGGTGCCATCAGAGGGTGGGTACTCTTACACTCATTTGTATACAGTGTATAGAGAAGTGGGAAGCAAACACAACCCTGTGGAACACCTACTCCGTTTGATGTTGAACCATTGGCTATAACCTGCTGTGACCGGTTTGACAGAAATGAGTAGAACCATTTCACTATGAGATGAATAGCATTCAAATCAGCCAATTTTTGTATAATCCAATGTGGCTTGACCGTGTTAAAGGTGGCGCCTGCGAATACAACAGTAGGGAATCGAGGCTGCCACCTACCTCTGATTTAAGCATGTTAACCACAATTCTTTCAAAGCATTTCATTATTATGGACCACAGGCCTATAGTCATTGGGCACAGCTGGACATGAAACTTTTGGTACCGGCACAATTACAGATTTTTTTCCATAATTGAGGTACAGTGTGACTGTTAAGTGACATTTCAAAGCTGTCCTGAAGCATCCAGGTAAATGAAATCCCTGACTGTAAAAGGACTGGCCCAATGAGGTCTCAGCACACCACCGCTTATGGACCTACGGCCGTAGTTTCAGCTTTCTCTTTATGGATTAAAAGATGGCGTGAGACAGTTATGTAGAAAAAGATGTGCATGTTGAAGGCGCTGACCAAGCACAAAATCAATGCTTAATTCTATTGGAAGAGGAAGCAGCAGTGGTCTGGTTGGCTGCTTTCTCTAAATCAGCCGGTTTCTTGACAGAGGACAGTGAGTCCATCGTGGTAGAGGGTATGGCAACAGAATGACTATGCCGTGAGGATGTGCACATACACCAGTGTCAAAGCAAATAATAACACACTAGACTTGTCACGCATTGAGTTGCCTTGTGTATGAACTGAAAAAGTTGCCTTGCCTTGCCATTTGATCGTTATAGGTCATGCTGTTGCTAGTTTGAGAGTGAATATAAGTCCCCCATATGCATGTATATAAAAACATTTAGTCAGGCCATCAAGGATCATGTTAATGGTCGCAATTAGCAAAGCACAAAACTGTCAATTGTTGAGGCAGAGCAATCCTGTTTTGGAGACAACACAATGTTTTGTCTCTTTAAGCTTGTATGGAAAATAAAGCCTGCTGAGTTCAGACCTCAAAAGAATAATTACGCTCTCTCCACTGCCCCTGGTAATGATTATAAACTAGACATTTTTATGGCTGTCTTGTATCTTCCAATGCCAGACTGTGTGTAGGTGTTGGTGAGTGGTGTGACCTTCTAAGACCAAGCAAAACACTTGAATTAACAGCTAAGGGTCATGCCACAACTGCTTGGTTTATATGCAATTCTATCTATCCAGGGCATGCAATTTAGAAGGTTGTTCAGAGTTCAGAAGCATTTGGTACAGATTTCCTTGCCTGACTGGAGGAGCCACCTGGCAAACTCTATACACTTCTGCCACTATTCCATAAAGATTGGATTTCCAAGTAGAACTAAGAGGCCCAGGATAAACTCGGTACCGGCAGTTCTGAAAATGCCTCTTGAGCCACTTCTCTCAGAGCCTATTCCATTTTTATCATAGTTTATATGCACTTAGTATCATTATATTGTCCTTTAGTGGCAACAAAACCTGCCTCTACTGAAAGTTGAGAGAATACACAGACTACAAGAGGCCTGCAGCAAATGTACATTTTCCCCCAGACGCAACGCATTTGTATCCTTTTTAAATTTTCATTCCCCTCAGCACAGTTGCAAGTTACTGGAGTGGGTGTCTGGAGTTATAGGTCTTACCTGTAGGACCCATCAAAATGACTACACTTTCAGGATATGAATCAGAGACCCTTCAATCCCAGTCAAATGCTTAAACCAATTTACCAGTAAGCCCCCAGTTCCCTTTTCCAGCATAGAAATACACAGAAGAAGGATTCTTTTAATCAGACACAATGATTAGAGATGTCTTTCTGCCTGTTATGATAGTAGTTTACCACCACCAAGTATGGAGTGAATGAATAATGCAATGTAAAGTGTCTATGAATGTCCAGAAAAAGCGCTATTAAAAAACAATGCAAAAATGTTTCCGTCTCACATTCAGTTTGGTGCTCCCTTTTTTTTTTTCTCTAAAATGTATGTATGTTGACTTACATAAAATACACAGAATTTCATATATTTATTATTGCTTATATTTTGAGGATGGCCCATAGATAGTGGCGAAAACATCAAAGGTAAAGGGAAATGAACATCTCTAATCCGACTGACTAACTAAAAGAACCTTGAAAGTTGTGTAACAAGTAGACACATTGAACGTTGCCAAGCACAAAGGAGAAGGCATTTTTGCCGCTTTCTATACAAACCAATGCCACACTACAAACAATCAGTATGGCCGTCTTGGAAGAACTCCAGGTATCACTTAGCGCTGTGCGCACATTTGATGCATTTCACGTGAAAGATGCTGACACGGTGCAGATGCTGAAGTGATAAGTGAAACCGCTGACGGAGACCCTCGCCGGAAGAATTGCAGAAAGGCTGCAGGAATGAAGGAATGCAACATGCAACATTTATCCACCATTTATCAAATTACTTTTTATTGGTATGAAGGTGTAACAATGCCTGTGTATGAAGTAATGGTGTGAAGGTGAATGGACTATAGGAGTTTTTCCTGAAAAAGCACAACAACTCAAGATTGACTGAAGGAATAGGTTTACACACGTGACGTCAATTTGACTATAAAACAGAAGCCTCATACTGTGTTGAGGTATGTACAGTACACTAGAATGTAAACTAGCGTTTTGAGACTATCATGCAGGATTACTGAAACATGCACGGATTAAACCAAACACCACTCCAGGTTTTTTGCTTTTTAATTAGAATCAGAAGATGGTTAAAGCTCAAGCACCAATTTTGCACTTTTTATTTATGAAACTCCTGAGGGTAAGTTTGAATACAGCTGGCCTCGATAACTTGACCAACGTATTCTTTAATTTTTTTGATTAAAATGGGTATTGGGTTTGTGTGCGCATACATATAACCAGTCAAATTAAATCCAGCCCACAGCACCAAGCTGTCCTCTCTCATACAACCTTTGTATTGTTGTTAGACTTCTCTGTAGCAATAATGTGTGGCCTGACCTTGTCACACCTTTGAGCAGCTACTGGAGATAAAATGAAATCTGCATTTCCACCCAATTCCAAGCTGCAAAGAAGTAAAAATCTTAAAACTACTCAAAAAAGACTCCCAACCCCCATGTAATAATAATAATATTCTCTTCGTACATGCATAATCAGCTATAAACATTTCATTTCATTTTACTGCACAGACTTATGGACCTTGGTGTTAATGGAGGGAGAAACAAGTGGGTCAGAGACTTTTTGTCCGATCGTCCTCAAAAAGTCCTACTTGGTTATGACATCTCAGAAGAGCCTGTGCTAAATGCAGGTGCACCTCAAGGGACAATTTTGTCTCCTTTGCTTTTTTTCTCTTTACACAAATGCTTTTAATATGCCGATGATATGGCGCCGGTCGCTTTACTGCAGAAAGGGAACAATGTGATGGAGAGTCTGTATTTTAAACACCTGTCCATGTTTCAACAGTGATGTGTGGACACCTTTTTAGAGCTAAACGCTCTTCAGACAAAGGAGCTCATTGGTCAATCCATGGTCAAAAGGTTGAGATTGTTGACTTATACTCTATTGCTTCAAATACCTCAGCCCATACATATAGATGGAGCTCTTGCTTTTCTTGAGAACACTGACTTTATTTTTGAAGAACTGCTCACAATGTAGTACGGCAACCTCAGAGTGACGAATAAGAGTAAACTCCAGAGGCGCGTGAACATGAACGTAGCGCCACATGATACACAGCGTTTTGGACGCCGGATGTTGATGTGTTTTATGTGTCTTAAAGGGACTATACGGAGTTTAAAAATGTTAAAACTATGTATTTTCCTCCCCCTACATGTTCCAGCCATAATGTGCAGAATGAGCTCAGACCTGTTCACCACAACTGCCTCTAAAATCCTGCTGTCACTGGGTCCGAAGTGCCGTCATGCACGAGCATAAAGGGGGGGTATTATGCAAAATCGACTTTTTCAAGCTTTACATCATGTTATTATGTCATTCCCTCATTAAAAACATGCCTGAAATGTTGCCTTTGCACATTCACGTATTTTTGAGTAATCTGTAAAAACTCTGATGGCGGCCATTTTAGGGATAGGTTTGCCTGAGTCCTCCTAGGAACGCCCCCACCTCCTGGAGACGCCTCCGAGCTTTCGTCACCAGCCGAGTAACCAACCACTGCTCCTCAGCAGAACCCCCTCCCCACTGATGCCACAGACAGCGTGTGGAGGGGGCGTTTCGGAAAGGATCAGAGGTTCTTAAAGAGACAGAGGCCTATTTCAAGACATTCACTACAGCCATTTTGAGAGAGCAATTTTATACAAGGCAGTTATTCTAATTTACTGCAGTTACAGACCAACAGAAGGTTTCGTCATCATTGTAGTGTGCTATAGACTGGTGCTATGTGATTGAAAAAAGCATAATACCCCCTCTTTAATTTACAAATGACTTTGGCAGGGGCAATAATACAAGAAACGTAGTGCCACGTGATACACAGCGTTTTGGACACCGGATGTTGATATGTTTTGTGTGTCTTAAAGGGACTATACGGAGTTTAAAAATGTTAAAACTAAGTATTTTCCTCCCCCTACATGTTCCAGCCATAATGTGTAGAATGAGCTCAGACCTGTTCACCACAACTGCCTCTAAAATCCTGCACTGTCACTCAAAAAGGTGTTCATTCGGGTCCGACGAGCTTAATATAGAAGGTGCAGTTACACGTATGACCTGAGGGGGCAGTAGTGAGCAAAAAATGGCCAACTCTCATTTAGCCCCTATAAGGTGATACCAAACCTAATACAGTTTTCGTATTCATATTCGTAACTCCACTTGCTGACGTCACAAGATGGTGCTCTTCTTCACTGGGAGATGCTTCTACGTTTTACTGTACAGTCGGTCCTTTCAGCGCTCGCATTGTCATCACTACAAAATCAATCTAAAATCGAAAAAATCTTTACCACCTCGTCACCATGGAGGCAAGGAGCTCAGAAAATCAAATGATCTCACATTGCGTCTCCTCCAAAATCCACAATTTGACCGTCCCGCTTTCTATCTAATACCTCACAAAGCCGCCGGCTGCTTCCTGGAGAGGTGTTTGGAGAGCGCATATTTAGATGTGTTGCTCTAATGTCCCAGCAGAAGAATGGAGAGCCCGAGTGAAAGCTTCGCTCAGAGTCATTTTTAAATCCGCACTAATTGAACATTTGCTGCGTGCATCTACAGTACCTCCATCACTGTGAATGGACCTGCTGGCACAAATAAATCCTTTCCATCAGCCACAAAAGAACCATTTAAGCGCTCTATTGATTGCAGTACCTGGAAAAAACATCTTATTAGGACGGAGCTGAATAGTCCTTTATTCCATTTTGTAGTCTGGTAGGGAAGGTCAGCCGTCCGCAATGCAGATGGACATTGCACGGTTGTAGCATGACATATAAGGCAGGAGGAAAAAGACATAAAATAACATGGCGGCACGGGAAACCAGTTTTTCATGTAATGGAAATAGGGAAAGATTTTCTGAGTAAAACAAAAGACCACTCCAGAACGAAAGCCGATTTTGCATTAAGTAATAATCATGGCCTATATTGCCACCTAGTCAATATCATCATCAATCGTCATGCAGCACTGGTAGCATTTATCATATCTTTTTTTTTCTGAAAGTTTTCATGGCATTCCACCATTTTCTTTTTTTTTTTGTTTCCATTCATTATTCTAGTTCTCCGGCGATGACGACGGACAGGGAGCACTGTAATAAATAATATAGCAATTTAACTTAAAATTCTATGTTAAATTTCTGCCATAAAGATTTGAGCTCACTGAAGGTACCGATATTGTTTCAATCAAGTAAAACCAGTAAGTTATAAATGGTCCATAAAGCATTGCTATAAATTGTTTCAACTTAACAGTTTCAGTTTTAACAAACCAACATGTTTTGTTGTGCCAACCATAAACTTGTATTGCTTCTTCATATTAACGCAAGTGTGTGTGTTTTTTAAACTCACGAGGCTAAGTTAAAAACATCTTTGACTTATAATTGAATGTCAAAAGAAAACAATGTTTTGAGCTCTATGAACATATCAGGTTAAGTTATGAACAGATTTCAACTCATTCACTGCAGTTGAATGAAACCAAATATATTTGCTACTATAACACAAAATACTACTTTTTTAAATAATGGTACCATTTACAGTCTAATGTTAAAAGAACTCAGATGTTTATGGCAGAAATTGCATAAACACTAGTAAGTTAACAGAACATCTACTTGTAATTCCTGTTAACACAGATACAAGTGACAAGAGACAATTATAGTCAAGGCATTTTAATTTTCCAGTAAAAAATATATACAAGTGCTTATAAAGTTACAAATGTTAAAATCTGATGAAACTTACAAATTTTGTTTACACATTTAAGCAAATACATGTATATTTTTTTTATGCTCTTGTGTAGGCCTGTCACAAAAGTTCATATATATATCAACTTATTGGTTGTTGAAGATCTTAACACGTACTTTTAGAACAACTGCTTTCTGAGATTTTGTTTTAGTCGCATCAAGTGGTCCACAGTATCATTCATGGCAATATTTTTTTTCAATATAATGAATTTAATTGTGTGATTGTGACAGGCCTACACTTGTGTTGTAGACAAAGGGTTAGTCTCACGATCCCACCTCCTGAAAGTGCACACTGTTGTTGTGTCCTTGAGCAAGACACATTGCCCCCAGTGTCTGCGTACATCGGTGTATGAATGAGAGTATGATCCTTGCTGTGAAGCGCTTTGAGTGCCTAATGTAAGTGGAAAAGCGCTTTATAAGTTGAGACCATTTACAATTTTCAGTTTTAGCCACGTTGGTGTAATGTACCATGACCTTTGACCTGGGAAAGTGGAATCTACCTTGTAACCTAGCAACAGGTCATATTCCAAAATGTGTCATGACACATTCCTTCCTGCTCCATATGGAATGCTGTGTCTGTTGCTATGGTGAGTACAGGTCATTTCTGCCAAACTGCTTGTTTAGTTCACATTGCGACATCGTCTTAGCAAACGCTCAGCACTTTCTCACAGTTTTGATCGACTTTTACAAACATTTGTGACATTAGCAAGATGGAAAACGCCCAAGACACTTCCTACAGTGTTACAGAAGGAGCTGAAGCTTTTTCTGAAAAAGACAAACTCAAACAAAAGATCCAGGAGCTCCATGACAGAGAGCGTCAGTGGAGAGAGGAGAGATCAGTTCTCCTTCAGAGAGAAAGATGGAGCGTGACGGGCTCTGGCTGTCGTTCTTTCATGCCAGAGAACGACCGTGGTCAGAGACGCAATTTGAGAATGAAAGACGTTGGTGTGAAAGTCACAGTTACAAGACTTTGAAAGCGCCGCAAGAGAGTCTGCAGTACGTGAGGAGCTTCTCTTGAACGTGTTAAAAGAGGATGAAAGGCATCTCATCATCGAAACTGAAAGAACATCAGAAATATTCATCCCTCAGACGACGAACACACAAGGTTCAGGAGCAGAAAACGTCCAGCAAACATTTGAGCCAGCGAACAGCGCCAACATGAGCCAAGGCTACAATAACCACGCTTTGCTCACATTTGGGATTTTCCCCCAGAACAAGAACAATTTCTGAACGATCCTTCAGTGACAGTTGTAGAAATGGTGCCACTAAGACCAAAGCATCAACAAATTAATATGTAAATAGGTCAAAATTACTTAAACTCAAAACTTTACTATAACTTTTACTATTAAGTCAAATGAAAACTGTGTCTTCTAAAATAAGATAAGATAAGATGATACTTTATTGATCTTACAGATGGAGAAATTGCATAAAATATGAAGATATTCTTCTCAGGGATAAACACACATCTCAGCTCTCGTTGGTTTCCTCTGCAGGCCGGAGCACTGAGGCACCAGGCGGCCATCCCAGGAGGAGAGCGCCCCCTACAGGAGACCAGGGCCCAGACAACGTTGAGCTGAGGAAACAACTTAATGCAGGTGCAAGGACGATGCTGCAAGGACGATGCTGCTCGAACGACAGCGGGCCACAGAGCGAGGACCTGCAGCTGCGTCTGGAAGCCTCTGACCCCGGGGTCCCGCACGGTGGGGTGGGAGGGGCCTCTGCGGCGAGCGGACCCTACGAAAAGCTCATTAGTCGTCAGGGAGGTAAATTTGCTGCCATTGGTGTGACAGGGCCGGTGTTAGGACAGGGCGGTGGTTGTAGGACTTGAGGGCGGGGGGAGGATTAGGACAGGACGGTGGTCACAGGAGTAGGGGGGAGGGGAGGTTTAGGACAGGACGGTGGTTACAGGAGTAGGGGGGGGGGATTAGGACAGGACGGTGGTTACAGGAGTAGGGGGGGGGGCGGTTCTCTCACATCAGTGGCATAAAATTTGCTTTTACTGAGCTCAGTTTGGTAGAGATTTGATAGTCCAGGGTGGGACGGCATGGGGTAAATTAGCGAGGGGTAGGACATTGCGCGAGGGCTAGGACATCGCGCGGGGCACTACCGAGGGGTAGGACATTGCGCGGCCTTTAGCGAGGGCTAGGACATCGCGAGGGCTAGGACATCGCGTGGCCTTTAGCGAGGGCTAGGACATCGCGTGGCCTTTAGCGAGGGCTAGGACATCGTGAGGGCTAGGACATCGCGAGGGCTAGGACATCGCGCAGCCTTTAGCGAGGGCTAGGACATCGCGAGAGAGGATAGGGCGTGACAGTATGGGCCGTGAGGGTACTGTGTGTAACTGGACTGGGCAGCGACAAGATAGCTTTTCTGAGTTCAGCTCTGGGACAGATGAGTCACCAAACCCCCCCATGTGCAGGACCCGGGGCAGGGCTCCACGCAGCTGCAGTGGACCTCGTTCTGTGGCTGCTGTCGCGGGCAGCGTCGCTTTGTACCTGCATTTAGGTTGTTTCTTCAGATCAACGTTGTCTGGGCCCTGGTCTCCTGTAGGGGGCGCTCTCCTCCTGAGACGGCCACTTGTTGCCTCAGAGCTCAGGCCTGCAGAGTAAAATAAGGGGAACAGCTGGTGTGAGTTTAATCACTCCTTCCCTCTTAAACTCTGTACAGTTTGGGTAAGAGAGTAAGAATGTATGACAAATGTTTAGAGGTGATCAGGAACTGTCTGTTTTTGAAGTTACAAAGATGCTTTTACTCAAGTAAAGTGCTTGAACTTATTTTAATAGTAAAAGTTGTTCGGTCAAATGAAAAATGTGTCTTCTAAAATATGAATATATTCTTCTCAGGGATAAACACACATCTCAGCTCCCGTTGGTTTCCTCTGCAGGCCGGAGCACTAAGGCACCAGGCGGCCGTCCCAGGAGGAGAGCGCCCCCTACAGGAGACCAGGGCCCAGACAGCGTTGAGCTGAGGAAACAGCTTAATGCAGGTGCAAGGACGACGCTGCTCGAACGACAGCGGGCCACAGAGCGAGGACCTGCAGCTGCGTCTGGAAGCCTCTGACCCCGGGGTCCCGCACGGTGGGGTGGGAGGGGCCTCTGCGGCGAGCGGACCCTACGAAAAGCTCATTAGTCGTCAGGGAGGTAAATTTGCTGCCATTGGTGTGACAGGGCCGGTGTTAGGACAGGGCGGTGGTTGTAGGACTTGAGGGCGGGGGGAGGATTAGGACAGGATGGTGGTCACAGGAGTAGGGGGAGGGGGGAGGTTTAGGACGGGACGGTGGTTACAGGAGTAGGGGGGGGGCGGTTCTCTCACATCAATGGCATAAAATTTGCTTTTACTGAGCTCAGTTTGGTAGAGATTTGATAGTCCAGGATGGGACGGCATGGGCTAAATTAGCGAGGGCTAGGACATCGCGCGGGGCATCAGCGAGGGCTAGGACATCGCGTGGCCTTTAGCGAGGGCTAGGACATCGCGAGAGAGGATAGGGCGTGACATTATGAGGCGTGAGGGTTCTGCGTGTAACCAGACTGAGCAGCGACAAGATAGCTTTTCTGAGTTCAGCTCTGGGACAGATGTGTCCCCAAACCCCCCCATGTGCAGGACCCGGGGCAGGGCTCCACGCAGCTGCAGTGGACCTCGTTCTGTGGCTGCTGTCGCGGGCAGCATCGCTTTGTACCTGCATTTAGGTTGTTTCTTCAGCTCAACGGTCTCGGCTCAAGTCTCCTGTGTTGGGACACTCTCCTCCTGGGACGGCCATGTGTTGCCTCAGAGCTCAGGCCTGCAGAGGGAAATAAGGGGAACAGCTGGTGTGAGTTTATTCACTCCTTCCCTCTTACCCAAACTGTACAGAGTTTAAGAACGTATGACAAATGCTTAGAGGTGATCCGGAACTGGGTCGTCTTCAGAAGTTTACCGTCATATTTTTGAAGTTACAAAGATGCTTTTACTCAAGTCATGACATAGCATAATGAATTCTTTGGGACTGAACTTAGAATTAAACTCCTCGGATCTAATCCACAAGATGGATGACTTCCATCCTCTCCAGACTGGCACTCCTTTGTTTCTCCTTTTGCCAGAAGCAAGACCCCCACTGGGATGGCAAGGAACCCGCCAAAGGTAAAAACAGGAACTGACACTAATGTTAAAACTCATTCACAAAGATGAAACTTCCTTGAGCTTTTAACATCTGCTGAAAAGCCACACTCCTCTGGATTCAGGATTGAAACCAACATCTTGGCCTTTTGTTTAAGCTCAGACAAAGTTCCCCCCACAGACATTGGATTTCCATGCAAAGACTGTCCTATCACAAAGAAAGAAACAGATTTCAACTATTTGTTTCTTTTATGACACTCATGAAACAAGTCTGAAGCTGCTGCTGGCCATGGACCCTCTGGACGAGACCAAAGACTCTTTACTGACAATGTGACTAATGTACATATTAACTGCCTCACTATGTGTGTCACACAAATGTTTTACTCTTTGTTCAATATTTATCAGTAATTGATGGAGTGTTAATGTTGCCTTCAAAATTAGAGGTACGGCCTGATCTCGCTCTCTTATAAAACTTCTCTTTGTTGTGGTGACCATCCTCGTGGTCACGCTCGTCTTCCCTCCATTTCAAACCTCGTGTTTCTCATTTATTTTTCTTTAAAAATATATACATTTTTGAGCTCAGTATAACGCTCCTTTTAAATCGACAATTTACCATTTGGAGCAAATCCTGGTAAAAAAAAATAGCTTTACAAATTTAATTTTGTCTTTAATTTTGTAATTAATTAATTAATTGTTTTATTTGGTCAGGACAGTGCGTGTTAATTAACATACATGGGTCTCGTGCATGTAAACATGCCACACTGGATTGCAGCCTTGGGCTAATTCCATCCGTTTTTAGTGGTAGGGGAAACTGTTTTTTGATGACAATTGTTAAAAGCACTTTTTGCAACATAATGAAGCCCTGGACGGGCTCGACCAAGCGCCGGCCGCAGTAGCTTTAAAGAGCAGCTCAGCGCGGCTCCACGAGAGTACCCGCGCTGGGCCTGAGCGAGTATACTGGAGAGCCTCTGGGGACCCACACAAGGAGAGAAGTGGTCAAACCAGGCGCACCTGGCTCCTCTCGGGCGCCACCAGGCTGACCACCACGGTGCCAAACCCGTCCTCCAAAACAAGTGCTGTCCACCTCCATGGCCTCCAGGTGAAAGATCGCCTCCATCCTGCGGTGTCTGTCGGCTTGGTGTTGAGCGCAGGCTACTCCAGCTCTGCCCAAAATGTCCCCTTTGACCTCGCCATCGCCATCCGTAACTCCGGCCAATGATTATCTCCCGACATGTTTCGTGTGGGTCTGATCTCAGTGGCCGCGTTACATCGGTTGATTTTCAACCTACCAATCAGCGAGCAGGGGAGGCGGGGCTTGTAGGTGTAGCATTTGATCGCTCTCTTCACTCACTCGGGCGCATTACATCACCTACGTGAAATCAGATCCAATCGTCTCAAACTATAAAAGGAGTTCACCCCTACCACCTGAAAATGGAGCTCAATTGTGAAGATCCAGACCCTCTGTATGAAATGAGTACGAGGTAAGACCAGGCTACCTTTGACAATTTTTATTACATTACTTTTAAAAACCCTTTGTAAATCGATCAGGCCAAACCGTATTAAAGATAATTAGACCAATGTAACAAAGATACTCCATCCACTACTGTAATTGTCATTCACCCCATTTAAGACCTGTTATAAATTAAACCTTAATGATGTTGATGCTGAAGTGTGTGTGTGACCTAAACTTTTTAATAAATATTCACATTTGCATTTAAAAGTTTGGGTTTCTACGTGTTATTGTGCTTTGATTTCGTCAGTATAGTTAAAAGATTCAAGATTTCATTCCTTCAGATATGTGTTAATAGATTTATATAAGACTTTCTTCCTGAATGTCCATATTACTCTGTGAAAGAACAGAGTTTGAGCGATAGTGTTCTAGGGTTTGTTAGGATCTGGTTCTTTTGTATCACGTGAGAACAGTTATTTGGATAGTTATTGGATAGTTAACAGTTATTTTGGAAAGCAGACACTGGAGATAGAAGTGGTCTCAAAGAAAAGGCTTTTACTGCCATTGTTCCAGTTACAAAGAAGTAAAACCAGTTGGTGACTTCAGAGAAAGAGAAGTCCAGACCTTTTATCTCCTTTTATCCCAGTCTTGCTCCTCTGTGCTGAGAGGGTGACTGTCTATCTGTGAGTCAGTTGTTTGTGTCTATGTGTTTGCAGATTATCTGTACTTTACGTTATGTTCACAATGGTCACGTTCAAACCTCCGTACGGAGCACGGGGCTTTACCAGCCCAGTGACCGAGACGGGTCTGCGGCCAGATACACTTGCAGTGACCGCAGAGCGTGGCCTGTTCTTGGGCTTGAACTGCGCTAGCTTAGCTTAGCTTAGCACCCCTGCTAGTTTAGCTTAGCACTGCCGCTCCACTAAGCAGAGAAAAGTGGCGCGCAGCGTTGCACAACACAAATAATAACGTAATGCGGAAATTATCGGCAGCAAAGTCATTGCTTGAGCGGTTAAAGTACTTGCTAAACAGTTAAATGACAGCCTTAGTACTAGTTTACCTTTGCACAGACACGAACTCAGATGAAACCTGTGGCATGGCTAGCCCAGTAGCTCCCCTCTCTTCCTTGTCTCTCTCCTTTCTGGGAGACTGGCCTGGACTTCACCTGCTGCCTGCTGTGTTACACGAGAAAATATTACCACGAAGAAGCTTTTAGAGCAAATTAAAAACCACACTCTAAGACAACTTTCTTCAAATAGCCCACCCCTTTTGAAGCTAGCTTTAGCACCGCATGGCTTACTTTACAAAAATATATATCCATATGTATATATATGGGCAAGACATGGCTTAGGGTGATATTGAACATATATTTTATTTGGCTAAAACACAAGTGAAAGATTGTTTCCTTACTTTAGAGCGATCCTCAGTGAAGAAACGTCCACTTCATTTGAAAACAAAACTGTTGAAATGTACCGTAGGACGGACTGATGTGGATCGTATTCTTCCGCCAGTTTTGTCCAGATTGATTTTTACCAACAACATTTCTTAAGCTGTTACAGTAAGAGTTATTATTAAAAATAAGTATTCACTCTCAAAAAAGCTGAATATTATTTTATATTATTTTCTAGCACTATATGTGTGGCGCAGTAATATGGTTGTGGGGTTACAAGATCCGGTGTCTATCTAAAAATTACCAAACTAAGTCAAGTTCATATTTAAATGTTACCCCAACACACCTCAAAGAGTTTTTCACATTTGAACTTACTGACATAAGTTAAACATTTAAAACGATCATTGTCATGTGAAGACAAACTACACTCTTACATTACAATAACAAAATGGGCATACGACTTTTAACAGTGAGGGCTTGTTGTTGTTTTCCATCACAAATCACAAAGTTATGTGGCCATGTTGTAGATGAAACAACAAAAGTGCAATTTGGCGTCCCCTCCAGCACGCCCCCTGCTGCGATCTGTAGATGTGACAGCAAAGACATCACCCCATTGTGGTTTGGTAATAATTAGTCCCCCTGATGGAATTGTGCAACACGTAAAATCCAACAAGACGGACAGAAGGACTAACACCCCCCCACATGGAGACTGCATGTGATATGAGCATGTGGACACATTAACATTCCACCAACATGTTTAGTCTATGGACATGATGTGTGACGCCTGTGTATTACTCTGTAGCAGATTCTTTAACAACATAGACATTCTTATGATTTGCCTGTTGTAGAAATGCTTTTTTCAATAGTATATGTTACAAAAATACCCTCTCCAGTTTGAAAATTGTTGCTGTATTATTCTGATGTGATTACAATTAATTACAATCCCTCATCCTTCCATACTTTAGCTATTGTTTGGAAATATGGGGGAATACCTATAAAACTAATATACAACCTATCTTTTTATTGCAAAAGAAAGGAGTTAGAGTGATCAGCCATGCAGAATACTTGGCTCCAACAAATCCACTTTTTATTAGACTAAATATCTTGAAATTGCATGATCTTGTTGATGTTTACACAGTAGTTGTGATGTACAAAGCTCACAATCTCAGGCTCCCTCAGTGTTTACAGGAGATGTTTCAAACTAGAGAATCTATACACAACCTTAGAGGAATTGATCTGCTACTAAAACCTATGGCGCACAGTAACACTAAGAGGAGGTGTTTGTCAGTCAAAGGCGTTGATCTATGGAACGGTTTATCTATTCAACTTAAGGGCTCCAAAACTATTAAAGCATTTAAGAAAACGTATAAGTTAAACATGATAGAGAAGTATAGAACACTTGAATGAAGACCGTTAGAAAAGAAGTCGATCGAGGATACATAGCATAATTTCTGATTGTTGAAGTTGAAGTTTTGTGCTTAAAGAACAACTAACCATCGTTGGTGTTAGAGAAAGTGTATAATGTGTCATCTTCGGACACAGAGTCACAGTTGTAAAAGGGGTTAGGCAGAATAAGTCTTGGCTTCAGCCTAAACCCCTTTTGGTCAGGCATCATTTAGATTAAGGCGAGACACTGCAGGTGAATAGGGGAAAAAATGTAGATTTACAGATATCAATTTGAAACTTTTGCTGTAGATTACTGGCATAAATGTGAGGAAAAAAAAAAAAATTTATTCATATAAGAACAAGGTGTTTTATGCCTAAAAATGCCCCAAATTTCCCATCTTTTCTGCGACAAAATCTGAATAATGGATAGAGCTACATTCAAATTTATTGTTTCATTTTATTGATAAATTAGTTGCCAAGACTTTTTCAGAGGGGATTTTGGATTTCCTTCTTAGTTTTAAAATAAGTTGTTTTTTTAGTGGAAAAAATTGTAAAAATGTAATTTTCGCCTTATATTTTGACACTCAAAACTCAATAAATGGGGCCAGGGATTAGATAATAAAAAATCCCTCTGAAAAAATTTTACACATATTGTTCAGTCCAAGGCTGGAAAATCTGAAGTCTTTAGGTCCGACTGACGTGGACATAGTGTCGCCACAATGACAGAAAAATGTGTTTTGAGAAAAAGGCCCTTGAAATTGCATTCTCCCATATAAGTCTATGGGGGAACATTGAATCAGCGCAATATTTCAACATGTTATTGTGAAGATTAGGCATATTTTCTGTTTCCGGGTGAAAGCTTCAATGTTCAGAGACCAATTTGGCCAAAAAACCTGAAAACTGAAAAAATTGAGTTTTGCCTGTAGTGTCTCCCCTTAGCTTCTTAATGTATGTGGTTTCTAATTGTATAATGTCTAAGATCTTTGGAAAACTTGTGACATGTGAATTAAATGTTCATGATGACCGAAGAAAATAAATGAACTAACTAACTAGCTAACTAAGATGTACAACACTTCATCATTTAGCTCATGCAGCAAAAGCAAATATCTCACCTAAGGCTATGGAAAAGGTTTGATTTTTAGACTCCAGTGTGCGTTTCATCTCATAAAAAACACTAAATGTGGCACCTTGACACCCCGACCAAGAACTTCAATAATGCGCTCGCTTGATAAGCCAAATGTACTGCCACCAAATTCACAAGTGCGCACACTATCCCCATAGCCTACACCCCCAAACAAACCCCATTCACTGTTATCCCTCCAGCAGCCCGCTCCAGGGCTGGCCATATGTCCATTCTGGAAGAGCACAGAAGGGCCACTGGCTCTAGGGCCACCGGTCCTGCCACAACCGAGCTTTACCCAAATCTAAAAGCTAAAAAGAAAAGCATCAAAATAGCGAGAAAAAGAGGATGAAAAGTCAACAAAAACATGAGAAAAACACGGACAAAAAAACCCTACAAAAACGTGAGAAAAACACAACAAAAAATGATAGAAAAAATGATTTAAAAAAACAACAAAAATATGACAAAAATGTGGCGACGGGACGAAAAGTTTCCATCACTTTTGTAGGTCTTAGCTTTCAAATGAGGCGTTACATTGTTGATCTCCAGTCGAGAAGCTTTTAGATTTGGGTAAAGCCCAGTATAAAAAAACATGAATCTAAAAGGAATTCCGTGGAGTATGGCGTGCCACAAGGTTCAATATTGGGACCATTATTATTTATATTAATGATTTTGCTTCTGTTTCTACGACCACGTTTCTCGTTCTTTTTGCTGATGATACCAGTCAAAAAAATAATAATAAAAAGCCAAACTGGGGAAAATGCACTCGTTAATGTTAAGGCGGGTGGTAAAAGGTTAAAATATGTATTTGTGGAAGTGGCACAATTACGCTAATTTGGGCCAGGCTGGTCAGAGTCCAGGGCTGTTTTTCAGTCCCAGTCCGCCCCTGCTTGACACCCTAACCAAGAACTTCAATAACGCGCTCGCTTGATAAGCCAAATGTACTGCCACCAAATTCACAAGTGCGCACACTATCCCCACAGCCTATACCCCCAAACAAACCCCATTCACTGTCATCCCTCCAGCAGCCCGCTCCCCTCAAGCAGAACATAATTGGCTGCTGGCGTCGCGCGTCTCCCCTTTACGTCATGTCTTCGACTTCAGCAGGTTCCCGTCCAATCAACACTATCGTCCGGGCTTGAGGCGCAGAACCACGAGTTATCACCTGCCTGGTCACGGTGCGTAGCCGTGTGGAGAGAGAGAGAGAGAGGGAGAGAGGGGGGACATTCGGCGTGGAGGGGCAGTAGGAGGAGCAGCCTGCAACTGTCATGCTCGTAAAAGCAACCGATTTAACTTGAGTGCGCGCACACACACCGAGATCGTCTCCCACACTGCAGCCAGACCAAGGAAGCGGCGAAGGAGAATTCAGCACCGGAGCTGTCCATCCGCGGAGAAAAAACGGGACAGTGCGCTGCGTCCAACGACGTCTTTTTTGGGAATAACAGACCGCGCGTGACTGTGCCATTTCATCCTCGCGCCTTGAACACTTTCTGCGCTCGCGTAAAGTGTCTCCTTGCCATGCTGAGAGGGTAAAGTCTCTCCAAGTCTGTAACCTCAGCCTACACCCTTTACACGGTGAGTATCCTGCGTGGCTTCTTCAACGATCTCGCGTGCTGTCCCAAAAATGTTACGTAAGCGCGAAAGGGGGGTTAAGTAGTTTTGGGGTGTTTTTTTTTTGGTGATGAAAGCTTCAGGGCGGTGTGTGCGGGGAATGGAAGCCTCGATACAGATGCTTGCATGGGAAGAAGAATATTTAGGTCACATGGGTGTGGATGCTGTTTTTTTTTTTACGCACCACTTCGGGCAACCTCTCGAGTCTCTACACTTTTGAAATGAGGGGCTCGCTGTTTGTGGTTGTTGTTCCTCTTGTTGTGCCACAAATTAGATGTTGAGGTTGTGTTGGCAAGGGGGGAGCACATCCAAAGAGATAAGACGATGTTTCTGTAAGGGGATCTTCTTTGAGGTGTTGCAGAACATTTTAGGATGAGCCAGCAAGTGCACACCTGCTCACTGGAGGGCTCTGTGATGATTTGGAAAGCGCTGTCATGATAGTGGAGTGTTTTTAGAAGCCTTGCCTTAAGACCGCTTTCTATTGCTTGTATGTGTTTATTTTTTTAATATTTATTAAAAAAAAATATATATATCATTATTTGTCCTGTTCCTTAAATTATTGTTGCTATTGTGCTTTTATTTATTGTTTCAATTGTGTTTAACTCACATGGAGATGCATGGATCGGAATGGGCACTCAGCTCTCTGTCTTGTAAAATGGGCTTTAGATATTGGAGAACTTTTTCCCAGCGTCACAGCCCGCCAGGCACTAAAACTGACAACGGACAGGCTTTGCAAGAGAGCTAACTTTGCTTCTGCTGAGGGCGCACAGTTGGAACCACCGACGATATGTTTTGAAATCGACTTTGAAATTATTGAGATGTTTTTCCCAAATTCACATTATATCATTGAAACCTCTCACTTTGAGAGACCATCCAAACTGTCCTCCTTTTAAATCTCTGATTTTAGTCACGCCCACTGAAGAGGGTGGTCGGGATAGGAGTTGACCTCTCTGTTCCATCAACTAATGGACTTTTTTACGATGTCCCATTTAAATTAATGCATAGTCGTTGAATATGATCAATAAATATAATATAAAACATATACCAATCAGTTGGCGTTTGATGCAGATTGATGAGCGATCATTGTGTAAACCGCAATGAATTTCAACCCAAACTGTTATGAATATTTTGAGTGCCAACCTATTACTTTGTTGAATGAGCTGTGTTCCTACATCCCAATGGAGGGTGCCTTTGCCTTGTCATGTTTTAGCTCCCAGCAATCTTTCAGAACTATCAGTGGATAGGAACATGTCACTGGTGGCCACACCAGTCTGCTGCCCGGTGGTCTCAGGAGAATCCCACCTCGAGCAGGTGAGAAAAGGGAGAAATCATGTGTTGTTTTGACTGATGATATAGGCCCTGTTATCTGATTTCAATGGACTCCATCCAGCATTTGGGTCTTATTGGTTTCTGATCCAATGACTGGCTCCTCATCCCAGTTCATGACATGACTCTATTTCTAAACTGGCCCTGAGAGGAAACATGTCATGGTAAAGAAGCATCCCTCGACTCGAGTGTCAAAACTAAAAGAAAAATAGCAGTCTCATAAGATAGAAGACACAAGGAACACTGTAAAGGTACTGTATCTCAAATACAGAGACATCACATTGCTGAAACGGTGATTGTATGCACATGAACAGAACATTCTAAAACAATGAATTGTCTCCTTAGTTCACAAAGCCCCACAATTTCATGATAACACACTTTTATATTGCTACATTTTCCAAGAACAATGCAAGACTTTTGATGTTGAAATTACAACCACAATGGGAGGCATTACTCCTGTGTACTCTTTCCGCTGGTCCATCTCTGCTCAGTCATTATGTATCTCCCTCAGCCTGCTCTGCCTGTCTCCTCACGTCAGCCCTGTCCCACAAGAGACCTCTGCTGCTGCTGCTGTTGCTGCTTGTGTCCATTAGCCTCACCATCTTTCTGTTTACAGTGCTATTGTACTCCCAGCCCTTATGTCTCCAATGCATTAGCCAAGAGTGGCTCGTGTTTTTCATGCTGTGCACTTACATGTAGCACTGACTATTACTACCTTAGTGGCAGCTTTACTCGCTGCAATTGGGCTATATAAAACGATGATTATATTCAAATTGTTTTTGTGGGTTTGGGTTTGGGAGGCAATGGAGCGGCTGAACGGCAATATATCATGTTGTAAAAGCCCAAATCATATTTAGCCAGAAGTGAGACCCACTGTGCAAAGTCAAAATACTCCCAATTTACCTGCTGTGCAAAGCTAATAATGTGGTTTTGGGGGGGTTGTTTTTGATTTTTGGAATGTCTCACTGGAGTCTATGTGCATTCAGCTGGTAATCATGACTATAAAGCTCTATATTTGGACATAAAAGGTGTTTCTAAAAAAAGGTTTCTACTGCCATACACCATGACATTTCATCCAATGAATAGATTTAAATACATAATATTTAATCCTTAATAATGTATATTAAAAATATACAATCCTTACTATGGGTGAACTCCGACAGTGAACCACATGGAGATGTTGATGCTTTGCTTCAACGACAGGAAGCCAATGATATGATTTAGGTCCCCTTCCAATTTCTATGTTTGCGTATTTAAAACAAACAAACCAAACGTAGCATTGTTGGTGTTAGGGTTGCCACCTGTCCCTTACAATATGCAATCGTCTCATATTTGGCAGTAGAATTACACGTCCCCCCGGTTTTAACCGATACGAGAGGTAAATTGTTCCCCATTTTTGTCACAGAGCTGAGCCTGGTTCTGCAGAGGTAGCTTATCTCTCTGAACAAACAAAGATTCTGGGCATTGTACTGATTTAAACATGTGCCTCAGCTTGTAATCTTCAAGACACTTTTTATTTGACGAAATCGGCTTAATATGTGTGATTATCTGCACTCCGCAGTCCAGTGAAAAGAGACAATGGCCCGCAGAGGCTGATCGCCTCTGAGCTCGTAGATCCACATCAGCGGAGAATACAGGCAGAGAACATGTGACTTCTCACAACATCCATGTGTTTAGGTTGCTTTAAAACATTGGAGCGGTAAAGTTCAGACGTTCTGACAAGTTTTGCTGCAGCTCTGTTGGAGCAGCTCTGAGTTCGCTGCCAGGAGCAGGGGCGGAATCACATTGCAGCCTGGGGCTTAGGTTATGGGGGGCCCAAAAACAACAAAAACACACAGGCTGATCAAATGAAGGCTACCAATTTATTTAAATGTAGGAGTGCATAAAGTAATAAGTGTAATCTGTTTAACCAGTACTTTTTAAATTCAAAGTAGCAAGATTATTTTAAACACTGGAGTTAATGAAATAGAAACTGAAGCATTTATGGCATTACTCATATTGTACAACTCAAAATAAGACCTAATTTCCACACATGTTCTAGGGGAGGACCTCCTGACCCTCCCAACATAGAATTACATTAGAGCAGTACTAAGTAACTTACTTACTAAATCCTCTTCGTAGTCCCTCTGGGGGTAATACAAGTGGTAATGGGATGATTGGGGGGTCTCACATCTCCTGTCTCTGGCCAGAAAACCACAATTGCAACTCCTCTGCCTACGGGTTGGAACCACCAATACACACTTAAAGAATCATGAAGAAGAAGCGAACAGGCTAATGGGCAAAGCTAGCTACAGGTTAGCGCCACTTAAACAGTATTTACAGCCAAATTTGAGTGAAAATAATTGTCTCCATTGTGTAATTGGATGTACAATATCCCTCTGTCCCTTTGTCTTTTTTCTCAGCGTAGTATTTACTCTCACGGACAATTAATGAATAAAAAAACGTAACATGCTACGACACTTGCAGTGGCGCTTATGGCCTCTAGGGGCATGAGTTACTTAGTTCGGCTTTTACTATTCGCATGAATTGATAATACGTTAGGCTATTTCCAGCTGTTGGTCACCAAGGAATAGTGTTCCTTAGTTTCCTGTGTTAGAAGTGGCAATCCTATTGATTTCCATCTGATCATTATAGGAGCATGTTTTGAACAGCTGATATGTTGATGTTTTGAGCTTCACACCAGATTGTTTGCTCTCGTGACATTGCAACATACAGTATAACCCAGACTGTTCCGCAGTGCAGCTTGAATTTTAGCATGAGCTTTTTCACCACCAGACCACAGTCTCCACTACACACCACTATGGAATTCCAGAAATCCATTTTCAGACATCTCAATCAAGGTGTATGCTGTATGTCCTTCTTAGCCGCCCATGTGTTGAGAGATAGATCGCTCTCTCTATGCTCCGTGCTTGTGGTCACACTGGCTTGGCACATGCTCATGCTCATTGGCCCGGCTCTCAACGTCTCAGTGCCAGCCTGGTGACTCTAGTCGCAGCAAGCATTGAGATTTAAATTCCTCCTCCATTCATCTGCAGTTCGTGTCTTTAGCTCCCAGGCCGAATTTGAACATTGTGAATGTTCGTAGCCCATAGCAAGTTGTACGGATAATCTGTTCAGGTGTAAAAGCAGCAGGGTTGCAGGAGCGAGAATCGTGATTGTCTGGTGTGAATAGTCTTCGAGTTGTGTTTATAATGAGACTGTTTTCTTATTTTTTCACAGTGAATACACTTTGTATAAACTGTAGTCTATCAGATGAGCAGATTTGAGTATCTATCAAAGGAATACATTTTGGTGCTTAGATCAGTGCTGGGAGAGCGCATTTATATCAACAGCTGGGGTATTGGTTGTTTCAATAAAGGAAAAACAGAACATTATTTTTGACAGGAAAAGCTATATTTTGCAGTAAATGTGTAGTTTTGGGAGAATGTTAGTGTTTGTTTTTAGAACAAACCACTGCTTTACCGCTTCACTTCCCCCATTGGATTTCAAAGCCGTGTCATTATATGTTTTCTCACTAAATCATTAGCTGTTTTGAAGGTGTTGGTCCTCTCTGAACAAGATTAATATGATATGTTTGATAAAAGTCAGTCATAAACATGAGCTCCCAGGGTATTCAATAACTTGGAGGTGGCCCAATAAAGCAGGGGCTTGTGAGCGTGCGGCTCTTATGGTAAATTTGTTCCATAGGCCATACACTCATTCTGAACCTCATGTGACTGTAGTGTTGGCTGCCCCGACAGACTGTTTCCCCCATACCACCAAACTCATAAAAAAAAAACACTTGAGCGAGTGTCTGTATCTCTCCCATCGCTCAATCCTGACGCGGCGTGGGGGACAGATGTATGTCCTGGCCGAGCCGCATCAGGCAAAGTCATACTCGGGTGTAACAACACCTGCAGGCAGCCAATGGAACAGGGTGGGTAAGAATAGATAGCTGTCATTAGGACGTACAGTACATGTAAGTTGAAAAAATATAGTAAAAGAAAATACACTTCAAAAATCTGTTGAGCTTGTGATTTATTTCTTTATTTTAAATCATGGGTACAAATCATAATATATGCATGGATTTTCTTCTGTGAAACAAACAAAAGTAAAAAAAATAAAAAAAAGTTCAGAATAGTCAAACCCAAATCCTTTCTAGATTGGCATCCTATTCAGAATAGTGTTGCTTCTTCGTATGTATTCCATAATGATATCCCTCATTCCTTCCATGCTGCGCGTCCTGTCGTCTCTATGGCCCTAATGCATGCTAATGGCTCCTCTGTGCCACTTAGAACAGTCCAAGTGAACTCGTTAGAGGCATTAGTTCCAGGCCTGTGCTCCCCTGGTCCGTGCGGGTGCAATCTTTCCCATTCCCACGAAAGAGCCAGCTTTGTGGGGCTCCTATTTAGAGCTGCCCCCCAACCCCATGGCCTCCATTTGCAAGCAAAGAATAGAAACTACTTAGGATTCTCACCAGTGCATAACAGTTAGGTTCTTCATAGGGGCTGAACCATTTGGGGCACAATCTCTAATCGCCATTTTGGAAGGATCGCAGTTGCAACCAGGTTTGTGGTGTATTTTTTTTTTAAATCATGGATTCAAATCAGACAAATTCAGCATCCAAAGCATGATGTCTCCATGAAGTCGTATTGTTTCTAAATTCTGCTAAACCTGCACTGTAAGAACTCCAGAGATGTGTTCTGAAAGGAATGCAATTCTTGAATTAGTTTAGCAGTTAGTTAGTTCCTTTAACTAACTAGATGTTAGTTAAAGGAACTAACTAGACAGAGTTAGTCCCTTTAACTAACTCTGTCTTTAACTAACTCTGTCTAGTTAAAGGAAAAATGCTAAAAGTATGCATTTTCTACCCCCTACTTCAGGGGCGGACTGGCCATATGTCCATTCTGGAAGAGCACAGAAGGGCCACTGGCTCTGGGGCCACCGGTCCCGCCTCAAGCTTTACCCAAATCTAAAAGCTAAAAAGAAAAGCATCAAAATAGCGAGAAAAAGAGGATGAAAAGTCAACAAAAACATGAGAAAAACACAGACAAAAAAAACCCTGCAAAAACATGAGAAAAACACAACAAAAAATGATGAAAAAAATAAAAATAAAAAAACAACAAAAATATGACAAAAATGTGGCGATGTGACGAAAAGTTTCCATCACTTTTGTAGGTCTTAGCTTTCAAATGAGGCGTTACATTGTTGATCTCCAGTCGAGAAGCTTTTAGATTTGGGTAAAGCCCAGTATAAAAAAACATGAATCTAAAAGGAATTCCGTGGAGTATGGTGTACCACAAGGTTCAATTTTGGGACCATTATTATTTATTATTTATATTAATGATTTTGCTCCTGTTTCTACGACCACCTTTCCTGTTCTTTTTGCTGATGATACCAGTCAAAAAAATAAATAATAAAAAGCCAAACTGGGGAAAATGCACTCATTATTGTTAGGGCGGGGGGTAAGAGGTTAAAATATGTATTTGTGGAAGTCACAATTACGCTAATTTGGGCCAGGCTGGTCAGAGTCCAGGGCTGTTTTTCAGTCCCAGTCCGCCCCTGCCCTACTTGCTCCAGCGATTTCTTAATGTGTAGAATGAGCCGCTAAAATCCTGCACTGACACTCAAAAGTTGTTACTTCGGGCTGAAACACCGTCATGTAAGAGCTTAATATAGAAACTGCAGTTACGCATAACACCTGAGGTGGCAGTAGTGAGTATAAAAATGACAACTTCCATCTAGTCCCTTAAAAGCACTGACTAAGGCCCTGCTGCTGGTTCTGTAAGAGTGAGAAGAAGAAAACATTCTCACCTCTCCCACCCTTGTCCAGTCCAGTCAACAATATTAATGATATTCTCTACAAGGATTATGGAGAAGGGATGCTGTTTGCTGACATATTTGCCATGTTTTATTAGGCAAATGCTGTACATGCTTCAAATTGTTATTCCTCAGTTGATCACGCCAACATGTTTGCAAATGAGAGGGGAGCCGTGACCCCCGCATTTTTAAGCAGACAAAATGCCACCGTTACATAACAGGAGTAAACAGTCATTGAGAGAGAAGCGCAGCACATGAAGCTTCGGATTAAGACCCACATGCAGCCGGGTCACTGGGAAATGTCACAGAAATGGTAAAGGTACTTCTTAAAATATATTGCACTGATGATATTCAAAAGTGTCTCCTCTTTCTTCTAGCCTTATTTAGAATTAACCAAGCTTGAATATTACAGCGATTAACTGAAGTAATACAATTTGGAGTGGCTCTTGTTTCAATTGTTTGAGATGAGTACAAACTTAGCGGAACATTTATCACCATAAATGTGAAATAAAAGAAGCCAAGGAACATAGAAATGTGACTAGGATGAAAACTAGCTTGTAGTAGTATAGTGTGCTAAACATCAACTTGTGACATGTATTTCTCTGGGCATTATGAAAGTTGTCTGTTGTCTTGTCCGGACGTCACAGAGTTGCTAAGAAATTGATTTAATTGTGTGAATGCAATAATAAAGGAATTCCAGTGACTGCACAAGGGTACGGTTTGTAAACTCTTGAGACAGCGCAGATGAACGAGGGCATTCATGTCAACAGACTGAATGCAGCTGGATAGATGGAAGTGGTAAAAACATAAATGACCTACTTTTACAGCAATTTTGATAATAACTGTGGTGCACAGTGAACACAAAAACACAAACAAACCATCTTCTGTTATGCATCTAAGCATTTCATTTGAAAGGATGTTAAGTTAGATATTCTTGTTTTGAAACAGCATATAACCTAGAACAGGGGTAGGCAACGTCAGGCCTGGGGGCCAAATTTGCATAAAACCTTTGGCCCCCAAGAGAATTTTGAAGAACATTTATTCATAAATCAGAGACCAAATACATGAAAAGGACTCTAAAATGTGGAAAATACTGTCAAAATGTTCACATTTCCGAGCAAAACACCCCACTAGGTCATATATTATGTGCAAGACTTATGTTTGTAGAAAATATGCTTTACTTTGGGCTACAATTGTGTTTTTTTCGGCCCTTGGTGTTTTGGCAATGAAGAAAATCGGCCCTCCATGACACAAACTTACCCTACCCTTACCCTAAACCTACCCTGACCTAGAATGTTCCACAGGGTGGCTTTTAGTGATAAAACATAATAAACACAACAACAACAACAGAAAACATTAGCTATTGGAACCATTGTTTACTGGTTCCAATAGCTAATGTTGGTTCCATATGCTTAAGTGCAGCGTTTGACACCATCGACCATCAGATCCTCCTCAAACACCTGGAACTTGTAGTTGGGCTACAGGGCACTGTCCTTAAATGGTTCAGTTCATACCTAAGAGACAGAACTTTTTCAGTCCAAGAAGGTGAGAATGTGTCCTCCCCTGCACCCATCACCTGTGGTTTGCCCCAAGGGTCAGTTTTATCGCCACTTTTATTTTCTTTGTACATGATACCCTTGGGTTCAAATCTGGAGTAGTATCACATTAATAACCATCTATATGTTGACGACACCCAGCTTTATCTTCCAGTCTCACCAAATGATGCCTCATCCCTGATCACCCTCCAAAATTGTCTGGCTGAAAATGAAAATGAAATTAAAACTGAAGTGATCCTATTTGGACCAAAATCGGACACCCTCATTGTTTCCCTTGGCTCCCTCTCTCAAAATTCTGGTAAATCTTGGTATTTTTATGGACTATTTTTAAATTTTGAGAAGCAGATTTCTTATGTTGTTAAAAATAGCTTCTTCCAGCTCAAACAGAACCAATTCTAACACAAAAGAACCTTGAAACATTAACACATGCCTTCATAGACTGGTCTACTGCAACTCATTGTACTCTGGATCAAAAAAGAGAGATCATATCACACCCATTCTCGCCCATCTCCACTGGCTACCTGTCAAATTCCGGATCCATTTGAACCGTAACGCAGTTTAAGACACTTTTAAAAACACATTTATTCAAACTGGCCTTTGACTCCCCCTGACAGTCTTACTAATGTGTTTAAACTTTCTTGGGATGTGTAAGAGTGTTTTGGTTGGACTGTCATGATGAACTTGTCAGATCATTGGTCACTTGCCTGGTCGAAATGATGAATATTATTTGTAGTACATGGCTCTCAATACATTTCCCCATGGTGATGATTGGAAGGCAGAGGGCTGAGTAATAATAGCCAGGCTTAGTTTTTCCCGATGGGCCCGGTCTTGCAGCAAGAAGACCTTGATTTTGTCAAGTACTTTATTGATCCCCATCCCTAATCTAAGGATGTGGGATGCATCTGCTGCTGACTGATTATTTGGACATCACCTATGTTTGGATATAATGTTTGCCTGGGTACTATATTTACTTGGACATTACATTGTTTTGTTTCATTGTTTTAATATTTGCCGCAGCCCTGTGAGGCAACTCCCCTTGGGTTATTGGACTACACAAACGATTGATTGATTGATTGATTGATTGATTGATTGTAACTTTTTCTAAATCAGCAAGCAGCTGTGAGCCCAAGACAAATTTCTCACAAGGGACAATGAGGTTTAATCTAATCTATAATGGAAGCATGTGAGAGCCCTTTGTGTAGGTCCTTAAAGCACCGCGCTGAGGGGATGGTCACGCTGCAGTCATAAGATGTTCCAGAATATGGATGTTGTCGCTGGTGTATCAGAGACGTGGGGAACCTGTGTTGGAATGGTTTGAGGTGTGTTGTCTGCAGTACAAAAAAGCATCCCAAAAATAGGGTTGACAATACTAATACAAAAACATTTCAAGGGGAGACACTACAGGCAAAACTAAATTTTTTCAGTTTTCAGGTTTTGGGCCAAATTGGTCTCTGAACATATAAACTTTCACCCGGAAACAGAAAACATACCTAATCTTCAGAATAACATGTTTAAATATTGCGCTGATTCAATGTTCCCCCATAGACTTATATGGGAGAACATAATTTCAAGGGCCTTTTTCTCAAAACACACTTTTCTGTCATTGTGGCGACACTATGTCCACGTCAGTCGGACCTAAAGACTTCAAATCTTCCAGCCTTGGACTGAACAATATTTGGAAGATTTTTTCAGAGGGATTTTTTATTATCTAATCCCTAAGCCCCATTTATTGAGTTTTTAATGTAAAAAAATAAGGCGAAAATTACATTTTTACAATTTTTTCCACTAAAAAGCAGCTTATTTTAAAACTAAACAAAATATCCAAAATCCCCTCTGAAAAAGTCTTGGCAACTCATTCATCAATAAAATGAAACAATAAATTTGAATGTAGCTCTATCCATTATTCACATTTCGTCGCCAAAAAGATGGGAAATTTGGGGCATTTTTAGGCATAAAACACCTTGTTCTATATGAAAAGATAAAATGACAGAAAACTTGCAATGTATTTTTTTCTCACATTTATGCCAGTGATCGACAGCAAAAGTTTCAAATTGATATCTGTAAATATACATTTTTTCCTTATTCACCTGCAGTGTCTCGCCTTAATCCATGCCATACATTTTGCATGATAAGTATGCGACAATAAACTATATAGAGGTTATCTGTTAAGTTGGCTGGAACAGTGCATGTTACTGAACACTAAACCGGACAAAAAGGATATTTATATAACAATTATTCTATACTCCTTTTATAAGGAGGATCCAGCAGGTGAGATGAGCCTCTGAGGCCATGGTTCTTGACTGGAAAACGATGGCATGCCCCGTTCAGGTCAATGAGGAGTCCCTGCCTCGAGTATCTTGGGGTCCTATTATACAGTATATATATATAGAGAGAGAGAAGGACTGACTTGATTTACTAGTGGATCTATGTTCCTACTCTCAACTATGACCTTGAACTGAGGGTTATGACTGGAAAGACACAGGGCCAAATTGAATTTCCTGGGATGGGTGGCTGAGGGGACCCTTAGATACAGGTGCAGCTTGCTCAATCAGGTTGCTTCTCCTCCACTTCAAGAAATACCACCTTAGGTAAACATAATGTCATGAGGAAGGGGCCTCCTGAACGCCTGACCTGCTTCCTCCTCTGCCAGTGGATCCAGCTCACCAAGATGGTGATTGGGTGTCAGCTCAACTCCTCTCTTCACAGTGGCCGAGACACGTGGACGGAGGTCAAATGACATGACAACAAAGTTGATCATCGACCTTGGGCCTAGGGTGCCGCCCTGGTGCCACATGCAGTTATGAACACCCTTGTGCTCGAACATGGTGTTTGTTATGGACAAACTAACTTGCACAGAATGACTGAGCATCACTCGGGTTCAGATAGGGGAGGCCGTTCTTCCCAATCACCCCGTCCAGGTCTCACTGTCGTTGTCCACGTGGGCATTGAAGTCTCTAGTAGAAAATGAGAGAGAGAAAAGGAAGAGTCTCCAGTCTCCTCCTAGGGACTCCTACTCTGATCTGATGTTGGGCCAGTAAGCCGAGACAGCATTGAGCTCAGGAACTATGAGCAGGCCCACACCAGCCTGTGGTGTCTCCCCTTGAGCAGCACCACAATGCGTCCAACCTCTGTCAAGGTGGCTCACGTTGTCCCTGAGCCCGGCCGTGTCCCGTGGACAAAGGTCCGACCAACATGTGCTCTGATATAAAGCCCAAGGTTTTGGTTTATTCCATATAACATCGTTATTAAAAAAATTCAACACTACCCTCAGAATTGTTACAGGAGGAAACACATCTGCTTTTGGAGCAGTCTTTGGAGTCGTTTTTGACACAAAATCCCAATTGGTTTCCTTGTTGTAGCAAATCTTCTGGAGTCGCCTCTCGCCACTAGGGGTGGTATTGCACTCCGCCCTAAGGATCAAAGAGAAGTGCTATCCTCGCCCACTGGTGGGCTGCCCCACCATGATAAGGGGGCAGTCCAAGGTGAAGTATACCTGTTTTGTTATTCACCTTAAGAAGACAATACAATATAATACAATATAATATAATACATCCATCCATCTATTTTCTTCCCCTTTTCCGGGGCCGGGTCGCGGAGGCAGCAGTCTCAGCAGAGATGCCCAGATAATATAATACAATACAATATAATATATTGTAATTTACTACAATATAATATAATATAATTACATTAATTACATTAATTACATTATATTATATTATATTATATTATATTATATTATATTATATTATATTACATATTATCATATAATACTGTATACACAGGCATAGGAATAACATTAATATCGTAGCCTTACATGCATTGTATATATTTTTTTATGTTTTGACTAACTGAATTCTCTATAGCAAAAGAGAGAAAGTCAGACAGATAAAAAGCATGATGGTGTCTCCTTCCTCTGAAATGATCAATATTTCATTAAACCAAGATGTTCTTGAGTGCACCATCATGTCTATCGCTGACATGTATCAAAAGACTGCACAAGTGTGATGAACCTATTATACTGTATTCAAACTCAAAGGCAAAAAGAGATGTGTGATGGAGGGTTGATTCAGTCCTCACTAAATAGACACTCATTGATTATGAAAATGCAGACAAAGAGCCGGGAGGCTGCTTTGAATACATTATGTGCTTGAGCATCTCTGAGAGAAGTGTTTGCGTACTCTGCCATGTGAGGTGGTGCCCCTGGAGTGGCCCTGTCTCCAGTTTCTATGGTCTAGTGTCTTTTTATAAACCAGGGGCATATAAATGATTTAGAAGGCTGTTCATGCAGATGCTACATGGGCAGCTACTGAACATTATGCCTTAGGGACTCATGCACGTCCCAGTCTAAAACATTGTCCAATCCAAAGTCACAATATAGAGGACATTGTGTATTACTAATGTCACATTGTCGAAAGAATTTCAAGCCTTTAAAGTCGTCATCTTCTAGACAGATGGATGTCATATTGACCTGCTTACTGTTGCTGTGTGCTCTGGCAAGGCACTTGCCTGCAGTATCTAGTTTGTGTTTATTTAATCAGGACAGTACATGTTAATGAACATACACCTCCCACCTCCTGAAAAGTGCACACTGTCGTTGTGTCCTTGGGCAAGACACTTCACCCACATTGCCCCCAGTGTCTGCGTACATTGGTGTGTGAATGGGTAAGTGGATCCTTGCTGTAAAGCGCTTTGAGTGCCTAATGTAGGTGGAAAAGCGCTATATAAGTTGAGACCATTTACCATTTACATGGGACTCATGCACACCACAGGGGACCAATGGGGAAACCATGCAAACTCCACACAGAAAGGCCCTGGGAATCGAACCCATGAACTTTGAGCTGTGAAGCATGACGCTAACCGCTCTGCCACTGTGGCGCCCATCTCACAAAAGTAAGTACACCCCTAACATTTCTGCAAATATTTCATTACATCTTTTCAAGAAACAATAATGTCACTTTGCTGCAATATAAAGTATGTGTTCAGCTTCTATCATTTTTAATATCCCATCAAAATCTCTCAATACACAGGCGTCAAAGTCAAAACACTCTTCAATGAAAATTTGTTTTGAGCTTCACAGGTCACCACTGGACCTCTCTTCCCCTCCTTCATGATGACCTCATGGACCTGGTGGAAAAAATAATAAATAAATAATTATTAGCTTATTCAAAAACTTAACAAGATCCACAATCCCCTCTGAAAAAAATCATCATTACTAATATGTGAACATACATAAACCATGTTTCACTTCATTTCATCTTTATTGTTATTTCACGTTCATGTCAACCTGGGCCTGTCCATTATTTCAATTTTGTCACTGAAAATATGTAAAAATTTTATATAACCTGCACTACATGTTTTCCCTCATATTTATATCAGTAATATCCAGCAAAAGATTCAAATTGATATTGCTAAATTTCCATTTGTTTTCCTATTCACCTGCAGTGTCTCACTTTAAATCACTTACTCAACATATTTATGAATATAATATAACTTTATATACCTTTTTGACTTGTTATATTCTGTAGTTTCATTGTTTTTTGTTATAGTTTGTCATTGTTTTTAAATTGTACTACGTATGTGGAGCATTTTGGAAACACTTTGTAAATTATATGTGCCACAGAAATAAAGTCGTTTGGAAAATATGGCAATTCATCATTCAGATATGTAGATTTGTGTAATATTTGTTATTGGAAGTTGACTGTCTCGAATAGAACACTGGAACTGATGTGTCCATTCTTCTCGGTATAACAACCCACTTTAATGTGACGGATGTCTTTTGCAGTTGAAAAGTCTGGCGTAGATGAACACATAACCATTTTCTGGGACATAGCGTGCGTCTGGCATGTGGATGTGCTGCCACTTCCAGCTGTTAGAAGACAAGAGACAGAAGATTGAACTACTCTGTCCTTGACAGGTGCCAGGCAGTACCTCATGAACTGTGCTATCACAGACATGCACTGGCCCGTTTCTGTCAGGCAGCTCGCAGAGGGAGTTAACAGGACCAAACAAAGAGAAGCTGAAGTTCAGGGTCAAAGAGTATAGGGATTATTGTAGGCTGTGAAGAAGTATTAAGTATTAGTTGACTGTAGTAGTAGTAGTTGTAGTAGTAGTAGTAGTATAAAACTTTACTGCTCCCTTGAAATCATTACAGTTTAATGTATCTGATAGTAATGTGGATGCTATTAGATTGTGTCAGCACTTCTAGAATATATGACGGTAGAAGCAATGCTAGATGTGGTCACCCAGGTTCATCCTGACCTGGGTGACCACATTGAGTCGCACTGAGTTGCCTTGTGTATGAAATGTGCGCTATAAATAATAGAGTATTTGGTATTAAACAGAAAAATTTGCTTTTTTTTTCATCATCGTGCTGTTATTGAAAGTGTACTCAGCGTGGTTTGGTGACTTAACAGTCAAAATAAAATCAGAAATCAGAAAAGGCACAAAAAGTGATGGGAGTAAAAGACGATTCATCATTACAGTATATATTTGAGTAGTGTTTTTTTTTTATTATTTTTTTTATGATTACCCAATATATGCACAAATATCCATCCATCCATCCCTTGTCTTCCACTTTTCCGTTGCCGGGTCGTGGGGGCAGCTGTTGGAGCTATATATTTATTTATATATGTTCAATAAATAAATGCTTAAGTTTTACAAATGGATGGGCTTTTCTCAGATACATATATAACACCAGACTAACCATATGAATGTCTGTGTCGATAGAATAATCTTTGGATTATAACTGACCTGAAGGATCGCATTTTGAGGGACTATTTTCTAGCAGATCACTCCGCCGCTGCGTAGCTTATACAACCACGAAGCTGATGCTGCTCAAATATAAGGTATTTTAAATGCAAAATGGTTGAAAAGGAAAAATCTCTCGCGCACTGTATACTTGCAACACCAGTGTTCTTTAATTAATGCAACGTTTCGGCCAGTGGCCTTCGTCAGGCAAAATGTTTTTTTGTGAATGAGAAGCATCCTTAAAATCCATCCTTAAATAGGGTGTGGCCTGCTGCATCACAGGAAGCAGTCATAACGGTCTACGGCTAAACATAGGCAGCATACAACATACATCCAATCACAGAAAAAACAAAGCCAGGATATAGTGAATAAAGCAGGCCAAAATATACATATATACAATAAAAATATATATACAGTAAAAAAAAATGCAAAATGGTTAAAATTACTCTATGGACACAGACATTTATATGGTTAGTCTGGTGTTATAAGTGATTTGCCTCAGGTGCTCTGTGGAGCGGGTCAGACTGTTTTTAATGCAGGCTAGCTGATACCATAGAAATGCACTAGCCTTGCATTAGCCGAGCGCCACGTAACTCTTCAAACAGAAGAACTGCATAAATTACAAAAAAATATCTCCAGAAATTAGCAACAATTTGGATAACTAGGAAATGAGGCCCTATGTCAAAAATCCTGAAATATCCCTTTAAGCCGACAATAGTTGTAGAAGCAGTTCAAATTGTCGCTGTTTGTAGAAGCTGCTGTAAGACTCACTAAATATTTCCCTAATAGTGGCTGAAGCAATTTCAGTGATAGTTGTTTTATTATGGTGGTTGTGTGCACAGCAGTATAGCAATAGTGGAAGTGTAATTTAAAACAAACCTGCAAGTATAATAAACTGGATTACCAAAGACGCGCAGTGACCCAAATCTGTCAGCGCTCATAAAATATAGCAAAGGCCTGATTATAAATTCATTTCTTAACCTGAAAATGACAAGGTCTTTGGAGCTGGCAGACGCTGCACATGCACCGCTGTTTACAAGCACATCGGGAGCTTCCTCTTGTCGTTTCCCCCCCTTTGCATTTCCCAAAACACGCACTCCCCCCATCCGAGCGTGACGTCCCATTCCAATCTATTACAACAACGACAAAAAAATGAGTGGAGGCCTTTGATTTATTAATAATTCAGAAAACGGGGCCCAGTGTTTCCGATCTCAATTTACTTTCTTGTTATGACCCCGATGCAGGCCTGGCAGGGTGACGCGGCTCCTTATTGACGGGTGCTGCGGCCCGTCTGGTCATGCCCCATTAGCATTCGCACCGTGGAGCGGAAGAGTGAGGCGACTGCATAATTAGGTGGAAAGTTTGATAAACGCGCAGACGTCACATCGGTTGCTAATGTTTCATCTCGCATGCATTACGAGTCGCTTTGTCCAAAATGTATTTCGGTCGGCAGCGCTTTGTTTGTTGATTGGCATCCGTGCACAGGCAGGGTGGGGGGTAGTGTCTTGCCCAAGGACACATTGACAGTATACGCGTGTGTCAAAATATAGCACGTATTTGCCGGAGTAAGAGTCTTAATTTAGTGCATTTTTTTAGGTGGCTGATAGAAACATTTCAAGAATATTTATGGCCTGATTTGAGTGAGGCTAATTTTAAAGCTGTGCCTTTTTGTCTTTGTTTTGTGGTAAAAGGATTAGATCTACAGCAGTTAAAACGCGCCGCTCGGTTCAATCAGAGAATGTCATTGTGTGACTTTTATCTCTCCTTGATAGAGCGGAGCTAAAAAGTCTCTCCACAATGATTTCAGCTGCAGCACAGTGTCGTCAGTATTTCTTTAAGTCTGTATTGTGCTCCTCCCCAGAGTATTTCTAATACTAAACTACCAACACCACAAAGTACGATCCAGCTTTTTTTGCTACCAACACCGATACTGATACTGGGTTTTGAGTAACTGCCGATATCCAATATTTACCAATAGGGCTGCTCGATTATTGAAAAAATAATAATCACGATTGTTTTTGTCATAATTGAAATCACGATTATTCAAACGATTATTTGTTGCCTTTAAAAAAAAAAGTCTATCTTTATTTTATTTATTTAGTAATCAAAACTCTATGATGATGTTTTATGTTTTCTGGACAGTCATAAAAGTACAAATGATTTCAAGTACGCCTTGATTAAGGAGAGGTCCCTGTTTCACGCCTGCCCCCTGCTGGCCAGCCCTCACACCTGCGCAAGTAAACTGAGCAGTGCGGCCTGATGACATCATCACACAGCGCTGTTTGTTTTTATGTCAGACAAAAGCGTGAGACATGGCACGTGAAAAGCGAAGGGAAAATAATCCCAGCGACCTGAAATAGCGCAAGTCTGCTCAGATTTTTTTTTAATCCTTTTTTTTGATGGGCAGTCATCTCATTTTTGTCAAATTTTCGTGACTTTTTTGTCACTTTTTCGTCAAATTATTCGCATTTTTTTGTCAAATTCTTATCACTTTTTTGTCACTTTTTTGTCCATTTTTTCTCAATTTTTCGTCAAATTTTGCTCACTTTTTTGTCCATTTTTTGTCATTTTTAGTCATTTTTTTGTACATTTTTTGTAAATTTTTGGTCACTTTTTCGTCAATTTTTTCTCACTTTTTCACATTTTCATCCTTGTTTTCGTCTCAGTTTTGTTGCTATTTTCACACCTTTTTTCCAGAAGTCTGCTTTTTTTGCGATTATGCTAATTTTGTAATCGTTAACTGTTGTAATCGAAATGGTGTCTTTCTCTGAGTTAAAAATTTAATTGACTCTTTTCTTCATTTTAAAGGTGCATTATGCAACTTTTTATATGAAGATAAAAGTTGATATTTGTGCATATTTTACCTTGTAGTGACCCAATGTTTGTATGAGATGAGTTTGTATGATCACGGTGGTCTCTACAAAGCTCCAGGATCAATTGTTCTTTTTGTAGGTTTTCTGGTGAGTGCAGCAGTCAGCAGTGAAAACCTTCCAAACAATTGATCCTGGAGGCGGGTAAGGTCCTGAAAGTAAAGGCACTGCATTGACCACTCATACAGCCACTGGGTCACAACAAGGTAAAATCTGCAAACATAAAAAGCTGCACCTTTAAGATCAAGATGAAGTCATATTTTATTGTCATGATATTGTGGATCAGCTGTCAATTCTATCTATAGATAAACTCACTAGACTTTTCTACTCTAAATATCCTGGGTATATGACAGGCTTTAGGTTACATTAATATAAACAACTCACATGAAGTGATCTGATCATGTTAGCTCAGTTATTTCTTAAGGCGAGACACTGCAGGTGAATAGGGAAAAAATGTATATTAACAGATATCAATTTGAAACTTTTGCTGTCGATCACTGGCATAAATGTGAGAAAAAAATACATTGCAAGTTTTCTGTCATTTTATCTTTTCATATAAGAACAAGGAGTTTTATGGCTAAAAAGGCCCCAAATTTCCCATCTTTTCGGCGACGAAATCTGAATAATGGATAGAGCTACATTCAAATTTATGGTTTCATTTTATTGATAAATGAGTTGACAAGACTTTTTCAGAGGGGATTTTGGTTTTAAAATAAGCTGTTTTTTAGTGGAAAAATTTGTAAAAATGTAATTTTCGCCTTATTTTTGGACATTCAAAACTCAATAAATGGGGCTTAAGGGATTAGATAATAAAAAATCCCTCTGAAAAAATCTTCCAAATATTGTTCAGTCCAAGGCTGGAAAATTTGAAGTCTTTAGGTCCGACTGACGTGGACATAGTGTCGCCACAATGACAGAAAAATGTGTTTTGAGAAAAAGGCCCTTGAAATTGTGTTCTCCCATATAAGTCTATGGGGGAACATTGAATCAGCGCAATATTTAAACATGTTATTGTGAAGATTAGGTATATTTTCTGTTTCCGGGTGAAAGCTTGTATGTTCAGAGACCAATTTGGCCCAAAACCTGAAAACTGAAAAAATTGAGGTTTGCCTGTAGCAAAACTAAAACTTAAACTAAAATACAAACACGTGGTTTCAGCAGTGGTTATTTTATTTTATTAGGCTTCTTTAGGTATTTCTATGTTAGTTTCTGTCGCAGCCTTGATTAGTTAGCATGCGGATGCTAACCGTGGCATTTTGCGCTGTGATCAAAAATAAGCTTCAAAATAAGGGCTCTTAGCTTTCCAGTGATAGATGCCCATATTCTCTTATGCTTTTAAGGCACTGAGAGCCAAAACTGGTATTGGTTCAGTATCGGATATTTGTAGCCTACACCCAATATCGTTTTTTTTTTCTGAATCGGCTCCGATATCCAGTACCAGTATTGGATTGGTTTATCCGTTTTGTTTTGTTTTTGGAATGGCATTATTTCTTTCACAATAACCAAACAGCAAAACTGTCGGGAGATTCAATGCCACCGAGTACAAAGAAGACTGAAATACAATCAGGCAGGCCCATGTGTGACGCAGCTGGGCAGTGACCGATTTTTGTTTGTGCCACAAGTTACAAAATCAGCGAGGCTTCTCTTCGAAAACAACCCATCTATTGTACTTTCCCCCCGCTTTCACAAATCTTTTATCCAGCTCAAAGATTTGGAAAACCAATTCTACCACAATTTCCCATTGTTAGCGGGCCACGAAATTTCTCTCAGCACCATTTGGCGGCAAGTCTGGCTAGTCTGTCCAGCTCAGAATCAGCCCAGTTATGCGTCAAAAACTTCAAAAGCGGTTCAGATGTTTAGACTGCTCCAGGCGAATCATCCTTCACTTCAACTTTTCTCGCAATGCATGACGCTATTTACTTTCCAAATCACTAATGCACACTGTATTCTACTTGTGTTGTTGTTGCAGCATTGATTTGAAAGCACATTTTGAAGCATGTAAGCACTTAGCTTACCATTATTGTTTCCTTAATCATCTCGACCTGCTCACTTAGGCAGCCATTAAAAGAGCAGTTTCTATATTGTTAATGAGCTCATTTCATCGGGCCATTTTCTACTCTGCCATATCATCCAGATCCAGCTCTCATGGTGAATTAACTCCCTAAATTTAAGCATTACATTATATACTATTTCCAGTGCAGTAAGAACAAAGTGCACTTCACAGGGAAGAGAAGCAGCACAACAAAAACAAGCTAAGAACAAAATGCTAATTTTAGATGGGAGGATGTGATAAGAACAAAGTTGGCCTATAGACTTTAAAGAATTATACACAGACGAGCTTCATGGATCGCTGTGTTCGACGTACACACAGGGCGGAAGAGGGAGACTGGCGAAAAATGTAGGATCACTGAAACAAAACACCACTTCACATGAATGTCGTAGATAGGATGACCAGATGAGTTGACCTGAAATTCGGGACGGGGTCCGCGCGGGGGGTGGTTGGGAGGGGGGGTTGTTGGTGGAGTGCAGTTTCTAAAGGCTTTAACAAAAGCACATGTTTTAATCATGTACCACATTTACAATCATTATGCACAACTGCGAATCAAACTAATGGAATACGGCGGGAATTCGGGCGTTCTGCTCTCCCAAAATTTCATCCGATGGGCGGGGGAGCGACTGAATTTTGCGGTGCATTATGGGTGACAGATAGTCTTTGCAAGTTCCGGTTCTGCTGGAGAGTTTTCGCTCGCTCTGCTGGCTTCATCTTCTGCTAAGAGAGGAATACAATTCTGTAGCTAATATTTTACGATGCAGACTTCGACTGTTCCGACTCCCTACATTTGGGGCTCGTACCTCCCGCCCGCCCTCCTGCCTTCAGCGGACACTTTTAGCCACGCACTGCCCCGCTGTACGGTCTCCCGCCCGGCTCGGAGCCTCGAAGCCTCGAAGGCTGGGCCGGATAACTAACCGTTGCCCCAGGGGTCTGTGAGCTGTCCCTGGGAGACTATAGTAAAAAGCAGCCATTTCATAAGCATTGACAGCCTCTGATTATCTCTCTGCCCAATACAACTTTATCGAGTCTGTGTTTTCAACGTGAGAAGATCAGGCATGTCAATAAATAAGTCCGTAGTCGAGCTGCTAACCGCTCGGCCGGAGCTAACTAGCTCCTTAGCAGCGCATAGCTCCGGTGAAAACAAGTATTATGCAATAATAACGTAAATACAGCCGGTAACTATATAAAGCAGCCTTTGAGATGATCACACACTGAGTCGGGCTTGATGCATTTGTGGTTTATTGCGGACTTTTCATCAACAATGAGCTGTAGGCGATTGTAACAAGCTAATGGGGCTAACCTGGAATAACCATTGTCCACTGGCACAAATAATAGTCCTTTATTCAGACATATGGGCTGGATATGTGCTTAAATACTAGGCAGATCCTTGTGCAGATCGTGTGTATAGCTATAGTTGAAGATCATTCATCATCACATTCTTCCCTCTCAGCTGAACTTCATTCACATTGTCACCGTCTTTCACTCGCACACACAGACATCTCCTTTCGTTTCCCCACACTCGAAATACCCTTTCTCTTCAACCTTTCACGCAATTCAGGCACTGTCAGTCACTTGTAAGCCATATTCGCCATTACATTAAATCAACCGGAAGTGAAATAGGCAACGACGGATGTTTTTTTTTATCGCTCCCCCCGCCCATCGGGTGGAATTTTGGGAGAGCAGCGAATTGAGTTTTCTGTAAGTATATATGATTCCATGTTCATGGTCCGCCACCGCCTATAGAACAAAAATAAGGAAGTTAGTGACGTAGTTCCCAAAGGTAAAAAAAAAATGCAACATTTAACTTCATTAAACCTGCATAAGTTGCGTCGAGGACCTGGCAGCAGCGAGCGGCCTCTTCTTCCCAAGGATATATTTATTGAAGCTCATGCAGCTCAACACCAGGTTCATTTTTATTAATATTTCTGCACAAATCAATTCCAGGGAGCATTTGTTGCGTAGCTACATCAATCCCTGCGCCCTTCATGATGGAGAACACTCACTCTGAGTAGCCTTGCTCATAGAGACGCTGAGGATAAAGGACAAGGAAACGTGGCGCTTGGGCCCAGAGCTGCTCTGCGTGTCCAGGTGCTTTAACGCTTTCTTCAGAGCACAAGAAAACTGTGCTATAAAGCTCGTCCAGATCAAGCTCCTCTTCCATTTAAAGAGCACACAACAGCGTCTTTGAGTGTACATTAGCAGATCTCTTTTGATTCTTTAATATTCATCAAAAAGGGAATCATTTAGATTGCCTTAGATTACTAAATAATCTAAAGTAATCTAAGGTGATTCTTAGATTACTCCAGCATCCGCGGGCCTTCTAAGCATCTGCACTTACTTTCTGCTCATTTACAGGCGCTATTTGAATGACTTAAAAGTGCATGATGCAACTTTTTCTGTAAAAATTAACATATATTTGTGGGTATTTGACCTTGTACTTACCCTGTGGCTGCATGAGTGGTCAGCATGGCACCATCACTTTCCAGCACAGTGGTCTCTAGGACGCTCCCGGATCAATTGTTTGGAAGGTTTTCAATGCAGACCAGAAAACCTACACATCACATTATCCTGGAGCGCTTTAGAGACCACAGAGATGGAAAGTAAAGGCACCATGCTGGCCACTCATGGGTCACTACAAGGTCAGATACGCGCAAATATCAGCTTATTTTTTGGCATTGAAAAAGTCACATTATGCAAGTATTTTCAACAGCAGATACTTCTGTACTTTAATAACGTTTATTTATTGGAGTGATAATAGTTGTATCTGTACTTTTACTTAAGTATTGAAATCAAGTGCTTTGACCACCACTACTTATGGCAATAAAGTATTTCAGTCCTGTCCCTTTGCACAATGAACACTGTAGTTATCAGCATATGGTGGTTTAAATAAGGCTACAAACAGCATGTTCAGCAACACAATGTTCTGTAATGAAGGAAATTTGAACACTGAAATAACCATGCGAAGGTGTATGCCGTGCTCTGAAGAGGTAACAACATAGAACCTTCAGGTAAACAATACATGCTAAAAATGTTGCCCTAAGCCAGTATTTCCCAAAATTAAAAAAAGATTCAACTAAAAAAAAGGTGAAACTGAGTAGAATTTAGTTTTCATGATGTTTTTCAGTAAAAGTGCTTACTTTTAGAGTATTGTAACCTCTTTACTCCCGCCTGAACCAAGAGCATTTTCTCCAGTTCAGCTTTACCCAAATCCTGTAGGCCAGTGTAACCTACAAAACTAAATTGATCTTTTTCCTCACATCATCAGATTTTATTTTAATCCCTTTTTTTGATGGGCACTGGGCAGTCATCTCATTTTTGTCAAATTTTCGGGACTTTTTTGTCACTTTTTCGTCAAGTTATTCGCATTTTTTTGTCAAATTCGTATCATTTTTTTGCTCACTTTTTTGTCAAATTTTTGTCAATTTTTGTCATTTTTTTGTACATTTTTTGTAAATTTTTGGTCACTTTTTCGCCAATTTTTTCTCACTTTTTCACATTTTCATCCTTGTTTTCGTCTCAGTTTTGTTGCTATTTTCACACCTTTTTTCCAGAAGCTTTTGGATTGGGATTAAGCTGGAGAAAATGTGCTCGGTTCAGGTGGGAGTTGAGGGGTTAAGCTACAGTATATTTTGAACATAACACCTTTGTTTAAATTTTGGCTTACAGGGGTACATGGGACAAGAAAGGTTGGGAACCACTGCCCTAAACTATAGTTATGAGCATAAGAGCATAAGGACGTTTTAGCAGCGTAACTTCCCATGGTCGGATTTGAAGAGGACATCTGCGGCATCGACAGGCTGCTGCTAATGTGATGTCGGTGCCAACTTGGCTCCCTGCTCCACTCCAGGGGTCATTTGAGGGGATAATTAAGTCCCCCATAATGATCATTCTTTTGGCTTCTGTTCTGTTTACAGTGTGATGCCGCCGAGGCCAGTCCTGTCTTGTATAATGGAATAAGTGTGCTTTGGTTTTGGACACAAGATGACAAAATCAACAAACTTTGAATGTGCTGCAAGAGAAAATGGATGACGGACACAGGGAGACAAACAACAGTGGGCGATTGATTTTCTGATGATTTCAAACAGTGTTCTGAGATTCTGACCACGCAGTTCTCTATAATGTTTACATCTCCAAATCAGACCTGGACCACTTATCATCTTCTTCCAAACACCATCGACTTTTTAGTGGCATATTGCTAATATGACTTTTCAAAATGCTTCGCCCATCTAATCGGAGCACTTGTAGCTTCTTCCCCTTTATCTCTACATTAATATCTCACATGGCCTCATGCACTTCCTTCAGCATTTAGGCTGCATCACTTTCAAGCTCTTAGAGGACAAACTAATGTAAATTCCAGACTATTGAGCACACCTAACTATAAGCCACACCAACAAAAATTATAAATATGTGTATTTGTTTTATTTTTATTTATTATACGGCTCTTCACAACGTAAGTAGAACGCTCCGTTGATTTGAATGGGATTTCCCAACGTTCTACCGGTCATTATTTTCTGATAAAAGACCTCTGAAAAAAATAATGACCGCTGCCGATGGCAACAGAGTTGGTGCTTTCATATCACTCCACGTGTACGTAGTAGCGACACTATCTCTGTCCCCGTCACTGCGAGAGAAGTCGGGGGAATTGCTCGTGAAGTTAGTGTGAGTCTGACTTTCAACTTACCCAGAGATTCACCACCATTCCTCCTTCTCCAACTGCGCCTTCAACTAAGTAGCTAGGCTAGCTACTAGCCTTGCTGATTCTAGCCTAGCAAAACGTTGCCGAGCAACGCGCAAACTTTTAGGAACTATTTGTCGCAGAAGTCATTAAATAAACCTTTCGACCTTCATAAAAGTGTACAAAGTTTATGTTGTGTGTGTTCAGTTGGCAAATGGCCGTATAATAAGCGGGATAATGTATAGAACGCTGGTCATTATCGGGAAAATAAGCACCTTAGGGGTGAAACAAGACCGGTGCGCCCTGTCGGTGCTTATTTTCCCGATAATGACCAGCGTTCTATACATTATCCCTTACATATATAGTCAGGTCCATAAATATTGGGTCATCGACTAATTTCTTATGTTTTTGGCCCTATAAACCACTGTTAGAGAAATAACAATGGTGTTCGAGAGGATAGATGAAAAACAGGCAGCAGTCTGGATGTCTTATGCGGGAGAAGTTTATTTACCATCAGTGCGGGACCCGGAGACATGAACTCATGACATTGTGCTAGTCCTACCATTCAAGTCTGTCTATGCTTTCACAGAAAAGGGATAAATACCCTCTCAGAGCGTCATACTGATAGTACGACTGTACAGCCTGACCCAGTATGATAAACAGCGATTTAATGTTGTCCTCAAGCAACCACCAAATCCATCCATCCATCTTCTTCCACTTTTCCATTTCCGGGTTGTGGGGGCAGCTGCCCAAATCACATTGCACCAGCCCCTTATGGCTCCTTCTGCAGGTGGTGGGTCCACAGAAGGAAGACCTCACGATTAAACAGGCCTGTTGGTCTCTCATAAGGGGCTTCTGAACCGCTCTTTGTCTGACCCGTCACCTTGGACCTGTTTTCCATGGGAGACCCTACCAGGGGCACCAAGACCCCGACAACAGAGCCCCCAGGATCATTCAGGTGCTCAAACCCCTCCACCACGTTAAGGTGGCGGTTCTAGGAGGGGTAAACCACCACAATGGATTTGAAATAAAACAAAAAAATTGGTTGTTAAACTGCAGACTTACAGATTTAATTTGAGGCGATTTACATCCAAATCAGATAAACAGTGAAGGAAGTACAAGCGTTTTTATGTGAGCCTCCCACTTTTCAAAGGACCAAAAGTAATGGGACAACAGCCTGCGGTGTAGAGGGCACAGACGTCACCAGACGCTGGGCTTCATCTCTGGTGATGCTCTCTCAGGTCTCTACTGCAAATGTCTTCAGTTCCTGCTTGTTGGTTTGTTTTGAATCATGAGCAGATCCTTCATCTCTCCATGTTTTTCACTTCAAATCACTCTGGTACAAGTTGATCTTTGTCTCATCTGTCCTAGGATGTTGTTTCAGAGGTGTAAAGGCATTTTAAGATGTTTTTCGGCACACTCTAACCAGCCTCCTGTTTGTGGTTAATGGTCTGTATTCTCTCTGGAGAAATTTTTATCTTGACTGATGACCTTGCCACACATACACCACCTCCTGGAGAGTGTTTTAATCTAGCCTGTTGCTTTGAAGGGGTTTTCTTCACCAGGGAAAGAATTCTTCGGTCATCCAGTTTATGTACATAAACTGTTTCATTTGAAATCGATTGTGGTGGTTTATAGAGTCAAAAATGTAATGATTGAGTTGATGTGAAAATATTTATGGACGTGACTGTACAAGCCACAACTGCACCATCAGCAGTTTTCTTTTTGTGCGCAGGCACATTTTAAGAGAAGAGATATTAAATTTAAATTTTAAATTTTGAAAAGAGAATGGTGGCCTACAGGAACATTTACTCTTATTAAAGTGTGTTAAAGAGGGGGTATTAGGCTTTCACATAGCACCAGTCTATATCACACTACAATGATGACCAAACCTTCTGTTGGTCTGTAAATATAGTAAATTAGAATAACTGCCTTGTATAAAATTGCTCTCTCAAAATGGCTGTAGTGAATGTCTTGAAATAGGCCTCTGTGTCTTTAAGAACCTCTGACCCTTTCCGACACGCCCCCTCCACACACTGTCTGTGGCATCAGTGGGGAGGGGGTTCTGCTGAGGAGCAGTGGTTGGTTACTCGGCTGGTGACGAAAGCTCGGAGGCGTCTCCAGGAGGTGGGGGCGTTCCTAGAACCTATCCCTAAAATGGCCGCCATCAGAGTTTTTACAGATTACGTGAATACGTGAATGTGCCAAGGCAACACTTCAGGCATGTTTTTGATGAGGGAATGACATAATAACATGATGTAAAGCTTGAAAAAGTCGATTTTGCATAATACCCCCCCTTTAAGAACTGAAGAAATGAAAAGATTTATATTATTTTTGAGCACACCATTGGCTCAAGTATTGAAGAACGCTGCTCGGGGATCTACACTTGGCAGAAACATGATGAAAACACCAGCACAAAACACCATCCATACCCACCACCCCCACTCCATGGAAAACATTGATCAATAGGAAGACAAATCTCGGGGAGGATCCACTGTTGTACATAACATTGCCATGGGTGTCTGTCCAGCCCAAGTACAGCCCCCGTTCAACCCACTTACTACGTTAAGTCTGGATCTGAAGATTTCACAGTGCGCCAATCGTCAGCGCAAAAGTCTAGTCTAAAGCTTGCATTAATAAGAAACACAAGATTGGGCCCTAAATGTGTCATTTTAGATGTGTAGTTAGCGCAGTCATAGCATTTATTACGCTCATTGGGAAGGACAGAAGGACGGGATACTCACATCGGATTTGCAGGGTGAGAATGTGTGCATTAGTTGGAGAGCTCTTACATTTTGGAAATGCAGTGTGTGCAGTTTAAGAGGGATTGGGCATGTCCAGAAGAGAGTTAGTGAACACGGTGGTAGAAAAAGTTAGAACAGATGTAGTGGGCCTAGAGGGATTGTACAAGTGAGATTTTGAACCTGCTGTGTGAGGATATAAAGTGGGACCAGATGACTCACACTGTAGTGCCCATGCAAAATTAATCCAAGTAAGAGATTGGTTATCATTTCCTTTTTTTATGTTGACACACTTATGCAATAATAATAGAAGAGCAATGCAATTATTCCCCCCATTTTTTATATTTTGCTTTTTAATGATATTTAAGGCCTTCATTTTGGCACAGTTTATTTATTGGCTTTTAATACTTAGGGGGGAGAAACCCTGCGTATTAAACACAGGAAATGTGCAGCAGTTGTTTTTCATTGTCGAACATTTTGAGAAGATATTTCTATAATACATATTTATTATAAATTGGCAGATGTAGACCCAAACCAGCTAATATGTGTCAGACAAGCGTATCCAATGTCACCAGTAATGTCACAAGCTATTCCTTTGTCCCTTCTTGCACCAGCTCGATGCTCTTTTTCACTCTCTCCGGCTTGTTGACCTATAGCTGAAAGTAGCACAGTATTATCTGAGAGTCCCTTCATGACCAGTTGCCTGAAGGTCCGGCTCTTTCAGCTGTGGTCACTTCCATTCCCCAAAGGAGTAGGCAAACAAAGACCATTTGGGATGCTGGGAGTCACCCATGCATATGAGAAAATGTAGCCTACTTTTCTTGGCCACTCAGCTCACCGTTGAAATGTCAGGTTTGCTTGCTCGGCGGCGTCAGCGCTGAAGCTGAAACTGAATGCATATCTTTGGTTTTGGCGATGAGGGGATGCTGTCCCCACCAACCCCACACCCCGTCTATGATTCTGCAGCGCAAAACAGTGCTCACTAGCTTACTTGAGATTGGGAAAAGCAGGCAAAGGTCCGCATGAATAATGAACAGCAGCTGCCAAAATCCTGACAAAAACTGACAAGTGCCTAAAGGGAGGACAGGCTTTCTTTGTCCGGACACAAGGCTTTAAAAGAACTGTCTGGTCACCTTAGAGCGAGTCAAAACAAGACTTAAAAATAGTGCTCAAGACAGAGCGAGTCAAAACAAGACTTAAAAATAGTGCTCAAGACTGAGCGAAATAGTGCTCAAGACAGAGCGAGTCCAAACAAGACTTAAAAATAGTGCTCAAGACAGAGTGAAATAGTGCTCAAGACAGAGCGAGTCAAAACAAGACTTAAAATAGTTCTCAAGACAGAGTGAAACAGTGCTCAAGACAGAGCGAGTCCAAACAAGACTTAAAAATAGTGCTCAAGACAGAGTGAAACAGTGCTCAAGACAGAGCGAGTGAAAACAAGACTTAAAATAGTTCTCAAGACAGAGTGAAATAGTGCTCAAGACAGAGCGAGTGAAAACAAGACTTAAAATAGTTCTCAAGACTGAGAGAAATAGTGCTCAAGACAGAGCGAGTCAAAACAAGACTTAAAATAGTTCTCAAGACAGAGTGAAATAGTGCTCAAGACAGAGCGAGTCAAAACAAGACTTAAAAATAGTGCTCAAGACTGAGTGAAATAGTGCTCAAGACAGAGCGAGTCAAAACAAGACTTAAAATAGTGCTCAAGACTGAGTGAAATAGTGCTCAAGACAGAGCGAGTCCAAACAAGACTTAAAAATAGTGCTCAAGACAGAGCGAAATAGTGCTCAAGAAAGAGCAAGTCAAAACAAGACTTAAAAATAGTGCTCAAGACTGAGTGAAATAGTGCTCAAGACAGAGTGAATCCAAACAAGACTTAAAAATGCATGCATTTCAATGCTGAAAGTATTTTATCTACACTCTTGCCTCTTACTGTAATTGATTAATTTCATGTTGATGTTTTTATTGATTGTATTTGTTTTCTTATATTTTATGCTGCTTTAACTGTGAAGCACTTTGAATTGCCTTGTGTATGAATTGTGCTCTACAAATAAACTTGCCTTGCCTTGCCTTGCCTTATTCATGTACTGTCAAGGTGGGTGAGATGTCGTGCGATAATGATACATTGCAATGTCTTACAACACTTAACACTTAAAGGGGAAAGTCTTCAATGTTTCAACAGCGATAATTTGTTCATGCGTTGTAGAGCCCTAACATAGTCTTTCTCTGTTCTAATTTCCCGCACTGTATTGTCTTTGACCTTCTTAAAAAAGTACCCAAAGTGAGACTGAATGAATCACCGCCCGGGACATAAGCAGCAGATTATATGTCTCAGTTGTTTTTATCTGCGCCGGCCTCTCTACCGCAAAGCTCGGTCTTTTAAGTCTATTTAAATGTGTGAAAGCAAAGGGGGAGACGCACTCAGTTGGTCTCGGGTCTTTGAGTCCTGTACACCCTATAAAGCAGGCTCGTCGACGGGAACATAAAGACGACCATGCTAATAGGGTTCAGGCCCGGGAGGAAGTGAAAGCCAATGAGTCCACTCCACTCCAGCTAAATGCGATTAAGTTTCACGAAGGCTCTTAACCCGGCGCGGATAGTGTTGCATCGGACTGCAAAGACCCATGCCCCATAAGTAGAATGTAATCAACTTCCACAACAAAGGTGCTTTCTCAGTAATAGAATTGGAGCCCTCGGTATTTGAAGAAATCTTTTTATTTTTTTCTCTCTGTCTCTCTCTGTCTCTCTCTCTCTCTACGAAGGCACCAAAAGCACCTTGTGATCGAACATGATGACAAAACAGACATAATAGGTAAGTGGTGTGGATCCATGCGGGTGGGCCACTTTTGTCTGAGGACCAGCCAGGACCCGTTACGACCCGGTGCATCTGGCTGTGTGTGTTTGTAAAAAGGTTGGTCAGAACAGTGTAGTATCGGGGATTTATCTGAGGCCGACAGCTGCGGATCTGCCCGAGTCTTTGTGGACAATGAGGACAAAAGAACCAAATCAGGAAGAACATCAGCCTCATTTTTGCCTGAACTACCCAGTTTTTTTTTTCGTGCCCCGACTCTTACAGAAGATTCTCGTGTGCGAATTGGAAGCAGTGATAAGCCCCCAGCTGCTCCTGCTTTGATGTAATAAAAATAGTCTCTTTTGCTTGATGGGTTCACTCGGCGGCCAATCAAATGTGGGGACAGATTGGGTGCTTTAAAGAAGAAAAGTTCAAGGTGCAGCATGGAACTGGTTAGCACGGTGGCTTTGGTTTGGAACGCAGTGGATTCTAGGTCAAAGACGATTTCTGTGAACAGAGAGTTTATTGGAACACACTAAAGGCTGGTTACACAGCAGTCCTCAATGAATTTAGTAGAAATGTCTTGTTTTTATCACGATGATGGACACTCATGGCCAGGAGTATTACTATTATTCTCTAAAAAATAATATTGTTATAGATCATGCTCTTTGGTGGAAGCTGAGGTCAAAAAAACCCTCAGGCAAATAGTTTTAAGACAATCACAAAGAGAAGAGATGGCACAACTAATAGAGACTGCAAAAAGTGCGGAAAGACAGGCAGGCCATACTTCAGGCAACAGTCCACTGCGGCCTTTGCTTTCGGATTGGAAAGTGATTGGATTTGCATTTGTTAGAAGATCTTGTGAGCAATAATTGATCATCTGACAACCCTTAAGTCTGAATGACCTAAAGAGAATTTTTAGTTCTAAATCAGAGACTCTTTTTGTCACCATGAGGAAAACATTTTCTCTATATTTGACCCATCCGTCCACCAATGCTGCAGTGTACCCTTCTCCTTTAGCTGAGATCTTTGCTGGTTGTATTAAGCTCACTGTGAATGGTTTAATTATTTGTGTCCAGAGTGGCCAGAATAGCATCATATAAAACCAAGTTTGCTCTGCAGATCCTGACTTGAAAGGGAAAGTCTACGCTACGTGAAGTTAAATAACCAGAATCCACTCCAATGAACAGTCTTTTTTTTTTTATAGCTGTTCATCCATGCAAGTGAAAAAACACAAAACACTGAGCAAAAGGCAAAAGTGTAAATGTACTGTACATACATAAGCAATGAAATAAACAAAAACTGCTTGTATATGTATAAATGTCTTAGTATTGTACATAGAGTTTTGAAAATATGCTTAACAAACAGTACATTTTGGCATAATATTCAAACCGCGTGAACATTTTATCTAACTTAATTTTTTTTTAACCTTAATGTTTTTTTTTCATAGTATAGACTCACAGAACGACATTTGTCCCTCACTGTCAGTCCTTCACTAAAGGTGAAGAAAGGTGTTTCTTTTTGCTGCTTTATTTGAGTGCTCTTCAAGGTTGAGGAGAGACGCGGCTCTGTTTGGTCCTGTGCACACTGACTGACATGAAGTCCCTGTGTATATTTGGACCTGGAAGGAATGAGTTGATTGAAACACCTCCGGGACAGCACACCTTACTACTATTGGGTTTTTATTTTTAAATCCAAATACGGTATTATACAAGGTGGACGTTAGTTGTGAAAAAGTTTGTGATTGCATTTTTAATTTGTAATTTTGCCCGCTTATTTGTATTTTATTTTTTTTATTTGACAGGGCCATTGCCCAACAAACGTGTTGCACAGACCAGAGACAGCTACAAGCTCATTTTCATCATCAAAGCTCCCCTTTTTAAGCCATTTTGAATTCCGGAGTTTGTCCCTTGTAAACCCCCTCATTTGAAACATTGCTGGTGTCGGCAGTTCGGGGAGAGATGCTCCATGGCGGTTGCCTTGCAGAAAGAGAATTTGCAGAATTAAGTGGGTGTAGCGTAAATGGCTCCCCTCCTCTGTGAGGCATGTTTTAATATGCCTTCTTCTCAGCCGTGATTGCGTTGGAAAATCGTGCAGTTGCGCCACGTTTGGCTGTTGGTTTTCTGTCATGTCACCAAAGCTGTGGTTGTAAACAGAAGTGGATGGGCACATTGCGGCTAGCTTTGGGTTGGAAGCATTAAGTGTGGATTAACTTAACAGTTGACACAGCACATACTGTAGCTTTCAAAAGGCTCATTTACATTTTTGAAAATCTTTGTATAGAAATAGATTTCATTGGGTACTTAAAATCCACGTTTTTTTAGGGGTGAAAAGTACCTCTTAAGAGTAAGTGTGTGTAGCATCGCAGCAACATAACAAAACATAATCCAGAAATGTTCCACAGACTGATAGTAATGGTAGTAAATAATGTCAGGGTATGGAAAACATGTTCCAGCAGAGCTTTTCAGTTTCACAAAGAATTATTTAATGGTGTAATAGTGAGGAGAGAAACATTTCAAAATAACTTGTTGTGATATGGCTAATCTTAACAGGATGCATGTAGTGAAGACAATGTAGGTGCTGAAAGGAGCAGAGTGATCACAGCCAGAAAAGATGAGCACTCCAAATCTAGAATTGGTTTCCATAGTTTTTGAAGTTGCAGGAGATGATAAAAATGCATTGCAGCTGATGTGGACCTCCTCATTGGGATCACATTGGGAGCAGCTGCCTTGAATCAAGCCAGACGGAGCATTGTCATGAACCACTTGACTAGATGGCGCCATATTAGACTAGGCAAAAGAAAAACAGAGCTCCATTCACTGCAATGCAAAAGACCCCAATGTGAGACTTAGTAGTTTCTACAGTCAGTGCATTCTATCACTAAAAATAAAAAAAGGATTTATGGGGCACACCCTCCGGACACAGTTAACAAGCTCGGTACTAAAAGAAACTTGGATTTCTGTGGTTCGGCCAATATACTTTAACTATACCCATTAGCATTTAGCCAAACATCACAAATTATGAATTATTATGTTTTCAGCTGTTGTCAACCCATTGACCTCATTTAGGTGATGTCAAAGCCTAGTGAGAAATAATTATTGAAATACTTAATATTGAACATGGCCACTAAACATCATCTAATAATATGTTATGGCCATTCATACCTCGCCATAGGGCCTTGCTTTTCCATTCCATACCATATACAGACGGCATTGCGTCATAGAAAGGGCGTGGTTTCGCCAAGGGGCGAAAGATAATTTTTTGATAATCTTTTGGGAAACACAATTTTCCACTCTTTTTAGCCATTTTCTGATGAAATATTAACTTATTTACCACACAAATAAAGTCAAGTCTAATTTGGGTCCATATGTATTTCTTTTTACAGCAGGTTGTTCAGTAGAATCAAAAAACGGCAGTCATAGCTGGCGCTAGCTAGTGTTAGCATGTAGCATGATGCTGACATGAAGCATCATGTTAGCATTCTCCATTATTTGTGTATTTATGGGCTGTTGAACAACTTTGCTCTATATGTCTTTGTAGCTTTATTTAGAAGAAAACTATATTCATGATTCAACATTTGTTTAAGCAGTTTTTGAATAATTAGAGAAAGTTTAGATTTTTCTCCAAATTGTTTTTCCCCCTCAACTGCTTTCAATCATGACCATATATGGGCGATTCCAGAAATGCCATCTATGTTAAGAGAAAGCTCATTAAACAGGTCCGTGAAGCCGTTCATAACTGCACATTTGTAGGAACATGCTGTGATGGGCGTTTAGAACTACTCGATTAGCTTACCCTACTCGAGCTTTGTAGCTTAGCGAGTACGTCACACACACACAGATTCTCGTCTAACTCAATGGGTCAGATGCAAAGGACATTTTTTCTCTGTGTACAATAAACTTAATTACTCATGTGCTCTCTCTCTCTCTCTCTTTCTCTTCACAGCCATGGGAGTGCTTATGTCCAAGAAGCAGCAGGTGGAGAAGGTGCAAAAGTGTAACGCCGTGGTCTCTGCCTTCCAGTCAGGCCTTAAGGAGCGTCCGGCCTTCGCTAAACCTGCGGAGGAACCTGAAGAGAGCCACAAACCTGAACCAACTCCAAGCGACCCCGCGGGGGAGAAGAAGTCGGAGGAGCAGTCCGAACAAAACGAAACGGACCAGGGTGCCGCTCCATCCACCTCCCAACAGTGCTCGCTTCCTGGTCGGGAGGAGTGCAAAGTCAACCAGGAGTCGTGGTCAAGGTTGCGGGACGGGAAGGGGGTGGAGCCAGAGGAGCTGGACAAGAGCTATCAGCTGACCCCGCCGGCTTACGTCAGGCCCAAAAGAGAAGCGGATGATGACCAGCCGGTGGAGATCGAGCTGGTGACGAGGGAGCAGGTACGGGCTAAACAACATAATATTGTCGACTGGACTGGGTTGAGTAAGTTTAGCAGCTTTTGGGCAAAACATAACATGTGGTTTTGTACATAAAAACGCCAACGTCAAGCATTAGTGTCTGCGACTTTGAATTTACGCTTTAGTTAATCTTTTGCTGACATTTTCTCAGCATATTCTCATGGTGCAAACCTGTAATGATCAGTCAGAGCTGCACAAATCTTGGTGTGTTGGGAGTTTTCATACCTCCCCAGCCAACCACCATCTTTCATGTCAGAGCTACACATATATAGGATAATGGCAGCTGAAAGGTCTGTGAAGCGCCTGTCAGTCAACGTGAAGCAAATCTGACGTTTGCCCCCATTTATAAGATAAGAACTGCTTCTGGGTTGCACAGTTTTATATGACGTTGTATGGATGTTTTGAAATAAACATTCCGAGCCTTGTTAAATCAAGCCAAAGAAAACAAACAAAAAAAGAACCAGGCAATAATTATAAAAAAGCGAGCATCCAATTAGTCACTTCTTTTCCCTTTTTTCTTTTTGTTTTCTCCTATTCTTCAATGTTATTTAATATGCAGAGTACGACCATGAAACAAATATATTTGAGATAGCATCTGCCAAATAACAGGTTTTTTTGAAACTTTACATGTGTTGCATGGTGCACGTTCCACTTGACATTTCCTGGTTGCCGCTTGGAAATGCTTGGAAAGCAGCGTAACTGACAAAAAAAACATACCAACTTTATTTATAATGCACATTAAAAACTAAAAACTGTTTTAAGCCCTATTGATGGTGAGGAGTTGGAACTACAAATCGTGCTGTTACTCTATACAGCATTTCAAATTATTATGCAAATTATATTTCTGTGCCATCAAGGTAAAAAAAATAAAAACATTCAATGAAACTCATGGATGGTATTGTGTCTCTGGGCTCTTTGAATCACTGACATTGATCTCAGAGACCTGTGATGATTAGTTTTCCGGTTAAGCCCAGTTAAATGAAAAACTACTGAAAAAGGACGTAACAGATTATTAAGCAACTATGGGAAAGAAAAAGGATCTCTCTGCTGTTGAAAAGCGTGAAATAGATGAATGCCTTTGGTCTAGGTGTGAAAACCTTCGATATTTCAGAAAAGATGAAGTGTAATCATCATACTGTTATAGATTTGTGGCTGATTCAGAGCACACTCGGGTTTTCTTCCACATGTTACAACTGGGAATGTTAACAGTCTCATATTAGAATGTCTTCCATACACAAACCACTTGCCCACAAAGCTCTGTCCCTCTGTTCTGATTCTGTTCTTGGCTAAACACTTTCCTGCACAGACTAACATTTTTCCTCGGGGCTATCATTGTTTCAAGTCTGATTTGTTTTTTGTTTTGTTTTTTTGTAATGTGTCCAAAAGTTATTTAAAAAAAAACTGAATAATGGATCATAAGATTTTGGATTCCGCACTAGCCTTTATTAGAACGAAGCGAAATGAAGTCTCGCTCACCAAAAAGGAGCCAGTCAAAAACACCTTCTCCTTTGACACAGCACTTTCGGTCCCAAGTGGGGCAGATTAAAGAGATGTGAGATGTCAGAGTGTCTCCATGGCAACAGCGCTCCCCCCACCTCTCTCTCTCTCTCTCCTCCAATCTCTCCCGGTGGAGGGGTAGAAAGGGATTCCTGTTTGAAGGTGTGGAAGATGGTACTGAAGAAATTCTCTTTTTTTTCCTGTATTTCCACTGTAGCTGAAAGGTGTTGTTTGTGCACAAGGGCCCTTCACAGCATGTAGGTGGGGAGCTATAGTGTTGCAAGAGCGGTGACCGGCGCCAGATCGCGGCGCCGCGAGTCTATGGAGAGAAGATAATGTAAATGTTTACAGAAAAAAAGTCGCAGGGTTATAGAGCTGCACTTGTAGTTTGCATAGTTTTCTTTTTTATACAGAACAGTATACAGTTTTGTAGTGGTTCTCAACGGTTCCCAATCAAATATTATTCATATAGTACCTCATATAAACTAATAACACAATATATATATTTTTAAAAAACGAAACAAAAACAAGTATTAAATAAGATGTGATTTAAAAACAGCAAATGATCGATTGCTGGACTTTTTTATCAGCCCCAGATGACTGAGCCGCACCCTGACAGTATTTTAGCTCCCTTCAACCTATGATAACAATCCAAGCTATTTGCACTATTTGCATTTCGACCTCATATCATCCCACATTTTGGATCTTGACTAAGCAGTTGAAAATCATGGATCCAAACACTGTGAAGACTGTTTGAGCGAACCCTCCCATCCATTCATTTTCTTGTGCTTCATCCTGGGCCGGGTCGCGGGGGCATGTTTGAGTGACCCGCTGTTTGTGATGTCGCTGTCAGTCAGCGCCCGGGCAGCCTCGGCCACAGAGGGCCCATAAACCGTGCGTATTAATGATTGACTCAAATAACCCTGACAGGTGTAATATCATTGAAAGTCAGAAGGACAACTGAATCAATTCATTTTTGTACTAATATCAAAACAGGGTTAGGCTTCAGCAAATTTGAAATCAACAATGAGACAGTGAAATAAACAAGCAGATGGGAAACAATCTATGTATCATTCGTTCAATCAATTTCCACATTCAAAACAGAAACGAAATTACTTCTAAATGGCTTAAATATTCAAATTTCGATCTGTTGCTTAAATAGAAAGTTAGATTTTGAAAGAATGGGCTCAGTGCAATAAATCAATCATGATTTATTCGTTTGCCACAGCCATTCGCTAGACTGTTTATATGATAATTATGCGCGAGCGGCCTGCTGTCGCATGGGCCTATACTGTCGCATGGGCCTATAACGCAGTGCGTAGTATACCAAGGTACGCAGAGCTTATGAAAACAGGGCTAAGCGCTGTCCCCATGTCAAACAGTGACTGCCCACACCTTTGGTATGGGCCCTTTATACTTGTTGTTGCTGGAAAATGAATGTGGGTCTATGGCCAACTGTCATGCGGAGCGTGTGGACAGTGGTCATCGAAGTCCAGTGCTGCTTGTGAAATAAAGAAGATTTTGGACACGCTCCATTAATCACATGGAGAGGCTAAAATGTAGTTTTGATTTTTTCTGACAACGATTTATAGCGCCCTCGGTTACAGAGGTGTTGTATTGGAGGCATGGCCCGCGAGGGCCGTTCGATGCCGCTTGCAGCTTTAATTTATCTTGTTTTAGCTGCAGACCTGTATTCTGCAGAAGCGTCACAGCCCCGGGCTGGGGTTATTAAACTAGGCTACGCTTCTCCATAAGACGAGAAGCTGCGCGCAAAAACAAGCCAAAGAAAACAAACAAAAAAAGAAACAGGCGATAATTATAAAAAAGAGAGTTTCCAATTAGTTACTTCTTTTCCCTTTTTTTCTTTTTCTTTTTTCCTGTTCTTCAATATTGTTTAATATACAGGGACTATGACCATGTAACTAATATATTTGAGACAGCATCTGCCATATAACAGGGTTTTTTGAAACTTTGCATTTGTTGCATGGTGCACGTTCCACTTGACATTTCCTGGTTGCCGCTTAGAAATTCTGAGCTCTGAGATCTGAGATTTTTAAGCCCTATTGATGGAGAGGAGTTGGAACTACAAATCGTGTTGTTACTCTACACTGCATTTCAAATTATTATGCAAATTGTATTTCAGTGCCATTAAGGTAAAAAAAAATATGTTTTTCAATGAAACTCATGGATGGTATTGTGTCTCTGGGCTCTTTGAATCACTGACATTAATCTCAGAGACCTGGGATGATTAGTTGTCAGGTTAAGCCCAGTTAAACGAAAAACTACTGAAAAAGACGTTCCATATTATTAAGCAATATGGGAAAGACCCTGGATGGTCAGATGGATGGAGTAGTGGATGGTTGGTGAATGACCACAATGTCCCAACAAGGCTGTGACGTCAGTAAGGAGGGGGCGGAGTCATGTTTTGGGCCAGAATCATGGGGAGAGAGCCGGTCGGCCGCTTTAGGATCCCTGAAGGTGTGAAAATGACCTTTGAAAAATATGTGGAGTTTCTGACTGACCACTGTCTTCTATGCTACAAAAAGAAGAGCCGTGCTTTCCCGAACAAGATCATCTTTATCATGACAACACACCATGTCCTGCTGTAAAGAATACCTCTGCATCACTGGCTGCTATGGGCATAAAAGGAGAGAAACTCATGATGTGGACCCCCTCCTCTCCTGACCTCAACCCTATTGAGAACCTTTGGAGCCTCAACAAAAAAAAACTTCTGTGAGGGTGGGAGGCAGTTTTCATCCAAACAGCAGCTCTGGGAGGCTATTTTAACATCCTGCAAAGAAATCCAAGCAGAAACTCACAATTTTAATTTATTTAAGAATTTTGAAGCTGCTATCAAAGAAGGGCTCCTATGTTAAAATATAACTTGAACTGTTATGATGTTTTTTGGATTGAAATAGCTTTTGATTTCAGTAAATATGACCTCCTCATGCTACAAATTAAATTTTCAGTTCTTTACAACCTATAAAATGTATTGAAACTATGAGCATAATAATTTGGAGTTGTTTATTGTACATTTTTTTGGAATAAAATACTGTTTTCTCTGGGAGGTTTTTTCAGTCACATTCATATGATCCTCTAACAGTTAAAGGCTTGAAAATCATGCTGACTCTCATTTGAGTTGACAATTTAGAAAATCTTGTACTAATCTTATACTAATCTTACTAATCTTATACTATACCTATACTTGGTTTGTTAAATGGCTCACGCCCTGTCCTGCAAACAGGATAGAACTGTATATAGGTCACCATTAATGATGGGTGAAAGACTGGGTTTATTCTCAAAGATTGCTTCTTTCACTCACCTCTTTTTTTCTTGTGATCTACTCCCGCTTTCCTTCAACAGCCAGTGCAACAAAAATTACATTGACACTTTCGGCGAACACTGCACTTGTTTTATGTTCTAGTGACAGCTCCTTCAATCAGCATTACACAGAGCGCAGGCCCCGAAGCACAGTGATGGACAGGGCCTTAATAATCCGCTACAGTAGTGCAATCGATTTTTGGGAAAAACCTGAGAGAAGACTCGTTGTGCTGCAGAAAGAAGCAGATGGGAACAGAAATGTTTTTGTTTGAGCTGTCCATGTGTGAACAATGGAATTAAAATGAATCTACACATTTTGTTCTGCTTTGTTTCTGCTCGAGCAAACTCAAACAGACCCGTGAAATCAATGTGTTTATTAATGCAGAGCCGCTAATAACCACTCCACAACAACAACACACCGCCCTTTGCTGATTGGCTTACCCCTCCTCCTATGCTCTGCTCCGGAAATGTGCTTGATGCCGACAGTTACCAGCCTCAACTCCACCCACCTCTGTCAATGACTGTGCTCTGTTTTCTCTGTTAACCAGCCAGTTGTTAAGAATTCGGAAATCTTAAAGGGGATGCAAAATCGACTTTTTCAAGCTTTACATCATGTCATTATGTCATTCCCTCATTAAAAACATGCCTGAAGTGTTGCCTTAGCACATTCGCGTACTTTTGAGTAATCTGTAAAAACTCTGATGGCGGCCATTTTAGGGATAGGTTTGCCTGAGTTCTCCTTGGAACGCCCCCACCTCCTGGAGACGCCTCCGAGCTTTCGTCACCAGCCGAGTAACCAACCACTGCTCCTCAGCAGAACCCCCTCCCCACTGATGCCACAGACAGCGTGTGGAGGGGGCGTGTCGGAAAGGGTCAGAGGCTCTTAAAGAGACAGAGGCCTATTTCAAGACATTCACTACAGCCATTTTGAGAGAGCAATTTTATACAAGGCAGTTATTCTAATTTACTGCATTTACAGACCAACAGAAGGTTTGGTCATCATTGTAGTGTGTTATAGACTGGTGCTATGTGATTGAAAAAAGCATAACACCCCCTCTTTAAAGGAATAGGCCACTGCTTTTACATACTGAGATATGTTCTTACCTTAGCCAAGGCAAGGCAAGTTTATTTGTAGAGCACAATTCATACACAAGGCAATTCAAAGTGCTTCACAGTTGCATAAATTAATAGCTTAGCTTTGACGAGGACCTGTCTGGTCTTCCTCCGTGCCTTCAATCACGTAAACACAGCGCAGACGGCGTTAATTATACCAGGAGTAGTATGGCATCCGCACAGTAAAGTGAAGATTACTGCGCGGATTTCGAACTACTCCTGGTATTATTACGCCTTACAATATAGTTCCCCCTTTTATCCGCTTAGAAAATCCACATTGTTTAATTTTGTGTAATTATACTTTGTAGTGTAACACTTCACATAACCATATTTAAATAGGGAAAACGTGGAAGAGCTTGGTAGCTTCTATCTTGACCTGTTTTGGAGCTATAGTGGAGAGAGGGAGAGGCTAAATGCTAACGCCGTCTGCGCTGTGTTTACGTGATTGAAGGTACGGGGGAAGACCAGACAGGTCCTAAAGAACTCGTCAAAGCTCAGGTAAGAACATATCTCAGTATGTAAAAACGGTGGCCTATTCTTTTAAAGGAGCCATACATCATGCAAAATGTACTTTTTTGTTGAGGTTTTAATCATAGTATAATGTTAAAACCCTATCAATTAAGAAAGAGAGGGAACACAGAGGTGCAGATATGGAGGAAAAGATCATTCATACAATACAATTATTTGAAGGAGGCTCTGCTGACGCGTGATTAATAAAGATAAAGGTCACTTTTGACATAGGCTTCCCAAGTGTGTTTTGAAAACCCTCATCAGTAACATACAAGAAGTGGTGTTTTGTTTCAGTCTCGTGTGTCAGTTATCCTCCATATTTACTTTGCACTCAAAACGCTTCCCCCCACTCCAACATACGTCACAGAGAGATGCTAAATGGCTTCACCAAAGTTCTTCTGATACATAGTTGTTTTTTGCTACTCTTGCTTTGCTCTGGGCTCGGATCACTGGTGCACAAAAGGAGGAAGTGTGCCCTATTCTGGCTTCAAACGCACAGTTATTTTAAGTCACGGTACAAAAAATATCAATGCTAAGGGGTATGAAGCAGTGGAGAAAGTCAGAACCTTCTCAACAGGAGTTAAAAATAATTTCATGAGGGGGTATAATCTTTTATGAGGTGGTCTTGATGTGAAAAGTGAAAACAAGTGGATAACACAGTGGATTTGTAAGGGGATTATTACAGAGCAAGACAGGACATTTCAGTGCATGCGTCACTGCCTGGAGCAGAGACCGTGTTGTTCTGGATCACATATCTGACGTCAGTTGACCGTTGTAACCTGTTCACTTTCTCACCTTTCAAAAAAAAAAATCTCACAGCTGTTAAATATAGCCATGCATCTTGGTCGTGTGTGTGTCTTTTCCAGCCAGTGCACTCTCCTGTCAGCTCAGTGAAAATGACTGTGAAATGCTCCACTGGTTAACCACACGCAAACCCTGTCAGAACCTCTGCGCTCTGTTTCATGATCATTTTAGAGGTGTCATGCGTCCAGGCTCGGCTTGTTTTATAGATTGATTTCACTTTATTTGACCTCGATGTTTCAGCTCCTGGTTTGTTAAAGGAATAGGCCACCGTTTTTACATACTAAGATATGTTCTTACCTCACTTTAGACGTGTTAATATATCCCCGTCTGGTCTTTGTCCGTGCGCTCTGCCAGGCAAACGGAGCACATACGCAGCCTCTCCCACATGTCACATAGCTCCGAAAAAGCTCACGATAGAAGCTACCAAGCTCTTCCATGTGTTCCCTATTTAAATAAAGTTACGTGAAGTGTTTTCATGCGAAGTATATTTACACAGAAATGTAACGTGTCGATTTTATAAGCAAATAAAAAGGGGGACTATATTGTGAGGCGTAATGATATGAGGAGCACAGCGTCCGCGCAGTAACTCCTAAAGACTTCCCCCCGCTCACTTCCGTCAATAACCTTTAGGAGTTACTGCGCGGACGTTTTGCTCCTCGTATCATTACGCCTCACAATATAGTCCCCCTTTTTATTTGCTTATAAAATCGACATGCTACATTTCTGTGTAAATATACTTCGCATGAAAACACTTCACGTAACTTTATTTAAATAGGGAACACGTGGAAGAGCTTGGTAGCTTCTATCGTGAGCTTTTTTGGAGCTATGTGACATGTGGGAGAGGCTGCGTATGTGCTCCGTTTGCCTGACAGAGCGCACGGACAAAGACCAGACGGGGATATATTAACTCGACTAAAGTGAGGTAAGAACATATTTTAGTATGTAAAAACGGTGGCCTATTCCTTTAAATGTCCTATTTTATGGCTTATCCGGGATTTAACAACTATTTTGAAAAACTTGTTACAAATATTTCTGAATTAATGCATGTCTCGAAAATACAGCTCAGACTCTACGTTATTAAGTGTATATACAAAAGGGGACCTGCTCGTTCATTTATTTAGTTGTGAAGTTGTTAATAATTAATGTGTGTGGTATGCTCTCTCTGTGGTTCATAAAAGGTACTGTAATCTCCTGCCTCAATCTCACAATGATCAGAATTCAATCACTGAGTTAACTAATGGTGCTGCGGTGCCGGAACTTTGGAAGCGAGAGAGTCCTTTTCTGTTTATTGAAAACTGTTTTCAGCTAAACCAAAGAACCAAAGCAAACATGTCAATATAAACTCATCATGCAAAATGTGTTTGTTAATAAATCCACAGAGTCTTTCAAAGCACTACAGTGTCGTCATTTTTCATTCACTTCATGCTCAGTAGTGGTAAGCTACTGTTGTAGCCACAGCTGCCCTGGGGTAGATTGAGAGTGAGGCTACCACACACTACATTCACCCAGGCCTCCTGGTGTTCCCGAACCTTTGCCCTCCAAGTACCAGCAAGCAAGGCTGGACTGGCAGAAAAAATCGACCCGGGACTTTTGGGTCAAGACCGGCCCTAAAAAAAAACAAAACAGTCATATTCAATGCAATAGTCGAGGTGATGAGCAAAACAATAAGCCCTTGGCTTGAACTAAAACAATATAAGCTACGAATCGAGGACAATAGTTGCATTTTGTTTCTGCCAAATTCAAGCTAACACCTCATAGCACTCACTTTAATCTTGTCATTTATAACTTGAAGGAACCAACCAAATGATCCCACTGTAGATTTAGATAATGAAATGGTCAAACTCACCACGGAGTTAGAGAGGTGTGGAGTGAAATAGAAGTCCCAAAAAGGCCAAACATTGTAAATCCTTTTAATGGAAACTAGAAGATTTCCAAACTGTACTGACGACGAGGGGCAAGACTGAGTCACCTGACAACTTAACTCCCAGCATGCACTTCTTTGCAAACATTTGTCTAAAATGTACAAAAAATAGAGATCTAAGGTTCTGTGGGTCCTGGAGGGAGTTACAATAAACTATTTCCTCTTATATTCGCAATGTGAGGGGCATGAGTGTTATGTCCCAGAGGCCCATTGCTCATTATACGAGATTATCTGGGAACCATGACTCAAGAAAGCGTACCACTAGAGGGGTATAAAAGGCATCACATCCCTCTAGAGAAGGAGTTGTGTAATTGCATAAATGTAATGATAGAGATTCTGATGGCTTTCCCCGTTAATTGTGGGCCGGTGTGAGGTATTATGGGCCTTATTTCAGTGTGATTGGCCCATCCGGCCCAAAAGTACGTCGGCCCACCGGGAAAACTCCCGAATATCCCGATGGCCAGCCCAGCCCTGCCAGCCAGGCCCTTCCTGACGGGATCGGGCAGAGAAAAAGCCGTATGGCTGATGACTAATATTGATAACTGATCATAATAATATTTATACCTCTGTGACTTCAGAGTGATTGTCATCATGCGCACATCCCTATTCATCAGCGCAAAAAAAACAAAACAAGAACAATACATTACTGAAGCTGTGGCTATATAAACAAAATCACCCACAAAATGGCGAAAGAAAAGAAAACATTGTGCAAACAGTCTCAAAATGTTAGCTTTGCAGCATGTCGGGCTTTAAGGATGATGTTACGAGAGAGATCGAGGAAGCCTTTCATCTCGTTCCCAATTTCATGGCTGCAGTTCTTAAAATACATTCAGTGTCACTGAAAAGTTTCAGCACAAACTTCCCAGCAAACAATTCTTATAAAGAAGGACAAAAATTACAGCTGAATGTTGGTCTGCTATAGCTGCGTGACTGTGCCCCAATGCAGTACATCATTTGCAGACATCAAAACAACCAGAACCAGTAGCTCAAGAGTTACCAGTAGCTCCCCTTAGGCTTCCTTTATTTCTACAAAAGCTTTGAGGTGCAATTTCTTTTTGCTCTGACTATTTTAACCACAATCTCCAAACATTTACAATAACGGAGTTAGGGGGATTATGCTTTTTCGTCGTTATTTGCTCATCTTTTCACATCTTGATCACCGTCCTATACAAAATACTAATCTGATCCAAAAAAAAAAAAAAAGATTAATTCTATCTCTGTGTCAAAGCCCCCTCACTCCCCTTCAATGCAAAGCTGGGTTTTAAAGAGGTTATACAGAGAAAACTGGTCTCATAGTTATAGGTATCAACGTAAAAGTAGCTCATATAGTAGTAGGCTTTATATGCTGTTCCACAAGCACACGTGCGTCACCCTGACCTCTCCTCTGCTCGCGTCCACAGCCCCCCAGTGACGAGATGTGTGACGTGTGTGAGGTGTGGACGGCTGATGACTTGTACCCCTGCCGGATCTGTGCAAGAGTTTTTCACGACGGCTGCCTCCGCGGGCTGAGCTATCTGAGCACCGAGGCCCTGCAGGAGATGAGAGACATCGCCCACACCGTGACTGGATGGAGCTGCTACTACTGCGTGAGTACTACTACACCGCTAGTACTTCAAGTGTTGGGCTGTGACCAGTGTTCATTTTGACAACATATTTCAAATTAGGTTTAGTTTTTGACTAACTAAAATGCTAGTACTACAAGTGTTGGGCTGTGCGTGGTATGTTGAGGAGTACTTCTTGGTACGTATTGTGGTACTTACAGTGGTACTTACAGTGGTAATTACAGTGGTACTTCTTGGTACTTATTGTGGTACTTACAGTGGTACTTACAGTGGTAATTACAGTGGTAATTCTAGGTTATTATTGTTTTTTGTTTTGTTTGTATACTTTATTGTCCCCGTAGGGAAATTTGTCCTATTGGTTTTTATTGTGGTACTAAAAGTCATAATTACTAGTCATTAGGTTTAGGGGTTAGGGTGAGGGAGACAGAGTTACCACTGTATCTCTCATTACTAATACATACAGTGGTAACTCTTAGTAATGAAGGTCATACTTCTATGTTCTTTGATACTTTAAATGATAGTTTCTAGTAGTTACAGTGATGCATCTATGGTACTTATTGGTAATTCAAGGATACTACAGCAGTAATTCATAAGTAGTAAATGTGGTACTTCTACATACAGAAGTAATTTCTAGGATTGTGTGACTATAAAACAACATAAAACAGCATTAGAGAAAACAAGAAGTACAACCTTCATTACTAAGAGTTACCACTGTATCTAGAAGTAGATACCTGGTAATTCTCACTATAGTATCCTTTAAGTACCACAATAAGTACCTAGAATTACCACTGTAATTACCACCATAAGTACCATTGTAAGTACCACCGTAAGTACCAGTGTAAGAACCACAATAAGTACCTAGAATTACCACTGTAATTACCACTGTAAGTACCAAGGACTTACCGGCCCGTAATTTAAAGTGCTACCCAAATGGTAATAATGATAATAATAAAAAATAAAAAAAGTAAGGCAGCTCTGTTAAGATAAACCGATATATAATGACATGTCCACTTAAGTTAGGCTTAAAGGGGCTAGATGCAAGTCAGCCATTTTATACTCACTACTGCCACCTCAGGTCACATGCGTAACTGCAGCTTCCATATTAAGCTTGTGCATGACGGCAATTCGGACCCGAAGTAAAACTTTTGTGACAGTGCAGGATTTCAGAGGCAGTTGTGATGAACAGGTCTGAGCTCATTCTACACATTAGGACATGGCTGGAACATGTAGGCCAAGGGCCAAATCCGGCCCTTCAGCACAGAACCTCTGGCCCTCAAGATGATTTTGAGAAACATTATTACACAAATCAGAGAGTACTTTTAACATTATTAGGTCTTATTATACGGCTCTTCACAACGTAAGTAGAACGCTCCGTTGATTTGAATGGGATTTCCAAACGTTCTACTGGTCATTATTTTCGGATAAAGGACCTCTGAAAAAAATAATGACCGCTGCCAATGGCAACGGAGTTGGTGCTTTCATATCACTCCGCATGTACGTAGTAGCGGACACTATCTCTGTCCCCGTCACTGCGAGAGAAGTTGGGGGAATCGCTCGTGAAGTTAGCGTGAGTCTGACTTTCAACTTACCCAGAGATTCACCACCATTCCTCCTTCTCCAACTGCGCCTTCAACTAAGTAGCTAGGCTAGCTACTAGCCTTGCTGCTTCTAGCCTAGCAAAACATTGCCGAGCAACGCGCAAACTTTTGGGAACTATTTGTTGCGGAAGTCATTAAATAAACCTTTCGACCTTCATAAAAGTGTACGAAGTTTATGTTGTGTGTTCAGTTGGCAAATGGCCGTATAATAAGCGGGATAATGTATAGAACGCTGGTCATTATCGGTAAAATAAGCACCGACAGGGCGAACCGGACTTGTTTCGCCCTGAACATTATCCCTTACATTATCCCTTACATATATTATGTACAACACTGGCATTTGAAGGAAGTGCACTGGAAAAAGAATGATCGTTTTAAGGAAGAAATTACATAAATCTACCGTACTTGAATTAAGAGATTACATCTAATGTTTGAGTAGATTTGGTCTGGTCTTAGATGAGATAAAACCTCTAGTAGTAGTAGTTATTCACTTAATTATTTGTCTGATTTCAAGTGGGTTTTATTCTTGTTCCATTGGCATTTGTATCTTGGATTAGTTCAAACCGACTCAAATTCAACATAGAATTTGATTAATTCAAGCCATTTTAAGTCAATTATCTCATTTAAGATGGTCATTTTTCCAGTGTTGTGCTTCACTTTGGGCTAATAATCATAATAATCAGCGCCCTCGCCCCTCTGTCTAATAAAGAAAATCGTCCCTCCCCTAAGAATACTTGCCTACCCCTGATGTAGGGGGAGGAAAATACTTCATTTTAACATTTTTAAACTTTGTATAGTCCCTTTAAATCACGAGCAAGTTCATCGAGGGTTAATGACAGTCAAAATAATCTTTGAGGGTGTTCACAGAATGTAAAAAAAAGAAAAGAAAAGAAGACGAAGCAAAAAAAAAAAAAGCAAGCTAAAAAAGGCCATCACGAAGAGTACGTGGGCACGCCTTCAGAATCCTACAACAGTGCCGATCCCGTGGGTGCTGCGGGGCTCGAGCACCCACTCAAATCTTTGTGAATATCTCCAGTGTGAGATCAATAAAGGCTTATCTTATCCCAGGCGAATTTGCCCTAATTACAAAACGATTTAATAGATATAACCTGTAAATCATGAGCTGTCCTTTCCACTTATTTAGCTCTATGAGGAGAGCGCCCGGCTCATGAGCACGAGTTTGGCAGATTGATCCTGACCCTTGTCTTTTTTTGACCAGGCACCCACAGTGAGAAACATCAGTCAGCACCTATGATTAGACATACAGCTTACGTCCCACTGCATGGCTTACCCGAGTGCAAACAAAGAGATCCAGAGTGCAGCTTATTCCCACCGATAGAACCAGGGAAATACAAACACATTAGTCCAGTGCTCAGAGTCAGGACTAAACACGGCGCAGCTGAAATGTGAAACTGTCCTACTGCAGATATCAATAGTCAAAACAAGGCTCTCAATGCAGTATTTAACGAGAAGAATGAAACACAAAATCATGCCCTGTGGTGCTTGTTTGTGCATCATCTTTGCTTCCAATTGCTGAATTCTCGCCAACCCTTGACCCCAAAAAAACACAAATAAACATGATTTCCCGCACTTTGTAATGGAAAGACGATGAGCGTTTACACATTCTGGTGGTTCACTTGGCAGTCAAGGAAAATGTGTGAAACTATTCCAAATAGCTTATGCACAACAACGGCAGCTATTAACATTCTGTCAGCTATTAACATTCTGTCGTGTGGGAGGGCATTTCAAAAAATCCAAATAAAAAAATCTCATCACAAATTCAAATCTTTTGCCAAAACAAATAGACAGGTCCCTGTGGTCGGGCAGATCAAGAGGTTGGTTCAGTCCAGTGAGTGCCTTTGCAAGGGAACACTTCATTGCGGAGCACGGGGTCTGGTGATTTGGTTATTTTGCCAAACTCGCTGAGGGTGCTCTCCGTGAGTCTGGGAAAGGCCAAGTGAGGTCAGCTAAATAAAACAAACACAAATAACACAGAGTTTTGTCTTTTGTAGTGTAGTTTAATCACTGTATTGATATTAAATATACTATAAAGGCCAAGCTGCTTTATTTTAATCATAAGTTGAATTTGTTATAATTTCATTTTCGAATTTTGATCAGTTTGTCATGATTCTCTGAATGTGCTTAGTGTCTGTCTTCATACAGGCCTCATTATATAGGTATGTTAAAAAGAAAAAAGGCAGGTGTAAGTTTTGGGAAACACAGTATTGCAGCCATTAAAGTGTAGCTCATCTTCCAGGTGGAGGCAGATTTACAGATTCTAGTTCATATTTTATATTAAAGCAATAAAATAGTCTTAAATAGGTTTGCCCAATAGGCTTAACCCTTTATAGGGCACTCATTGAAATACTTTGAAATAAACAATTTCAGCTGGAGAGTGTTGTTGGGGGACATAACATAAGTGTATTTCTGTTGCAACATTTTTCTAAATTTTTCGTCCCTGATGGTAAAAATAATAATAATTTAAAAAAAAATACTGTTACCATATTTAAAGTTACCATATTTAGTTTCTTGTCCTTTAAGGGGTAAAAAAAAATAGTAAGGTTTATATGTAAAATATACAAAAAGTACTTCCAGGTCTCGGGGGTGCTGGTACATAGGTTGCATTTTGTGATATTGATGTTTGAATGATCACACCTGTCATAGGCGAGAGCTTTTGTAATGTGATTGAGCTTTACGTGCAGTGGGCGGGGTCAGTCACCTCCAGTATTGTTTGCCTAAAAATGTTTCTAAAAATAACCTTTGGAAACATAAAAACATATAGTTCTAAGGTTTATTGGTTCTTTTGTCTTTAAGTGAACAGGGTGTACGATCAAATATGGTGCCTTCCATTTTCATGCTGTAATTTCACTTATTTCACTAAAACCAACACATTATATCATCACAATTATTCACCAATACAATGTGTGAGTTTCATCAACTTGCCATAGTTAGTTTTCAAGTTATGTAAAGAAATGTACCATAAAGTTAGCCGGACTTGGGTCTTTTTCAGACTTCAGAGAAAACAGGAAGTTGAGAGTGCGACCGGTCTCTGCTGATTGGTCAAATGCCTCAGAGGTGGGATCTGTGATGCTAGCCTGGCATAAAGCCAGACTGACTTTATTCATGTATTTATAAACAATTCCAGTCTGTATCCCCATGTACCTCTTAACATGGGGGATCTGACTGGCTCGTGCCACTGTGATGTCGTGTGATCTCTTCTGATTGGCTGAATGAAGACTATGTGCTTCTTTACCTTATCCTGATGTGCAGCAGGAAGGCCATGTGTAAAGTGTGCGGAAATTACCAAAAATAGTCACTTTTCCTATAAAGGGTTAAGGTGGTTTGAAGATTTTTGTCTGCTGTGCTTTAGATCTCCAAAATATTACTATCGCGATTGGCTGCACTTCATCCCATCAGTCTGCCCCAGTGCAGCTGTGGCTACGCAAGCTGGAGAGTGAATAATCAATGAACCTTTGTGAAGCGCTTCGTGACATATGCAAAAGGCTCTATTCAGAACTAAATCCCCTCTTCCTCCCCTTATAGATACAGACGGCATCTCTGGAATCACCCATATATGGTCATGTTTGAAAACAGTTAAGGGGGAAAACAATTTGGAGAAAAATCTAAACATTCTCTAATTATTCAAAAACTACTTTAACAAATGCTGAATTATGAATATAGTTTTCTAATAAATATAAATACAAAGACATGGAGAGGAGCAAAGTGGTTCAACGGCCCATAGATACGTAAAAAAACGGAGAATGCTAACCTGATGCTACATGTTAGCATCGGGCTAATGCTAACGGTTAGCTAGCGCTAGCTACAACTGCCGTTTTTTCACTTCTACTGAACAATCTGCTGTAAGAAAATATCCAAATGGGCCCGATTTACACCTGACTTTACTTATGTGTGATAAATAAGTTCATTTTCCACCAGAAAGTGGCTAAAAAGAGTGATAATTGTGTTTCTCTAAAGATTCTATTTTCCCCCTCGGCGAAGCCACGCCCCTTCTGGGCAAACATTTCAAGGGTTTTTCCACTTGCCAGATGGGCAGAGCCTGTAGGGGTTATGCGGATGCCATTCCAGTTTATTTGTAATGGTTTTTGTCAGTTAACACAGTGGCTATAGTTTTCAGTGGTGGTTATAATCAGAACTGGTCAGGCTTAAATGCTGCGGGACGGATCGAATAGCTGAACGAGTCACATTTATCCCCCTGGACCTTAGTCCCTCCCCTCACATACCTCAGCGATTGGAATATCTTTGTGACAGAGCAACACATTTTTATTAGTTCTGAAAGCTGAACCGACTAAGTTTTACTTTCTGCATCCCTGACTTCCATGTACTTGTGTCCTCAATAGAGCTGTGTGGACACAAGCTTTCGTTAAATCACTTGCTTATAACAATTTCTAAAAAAAAAAAAATGGAGCCAAGTTGTGCAATTATTCTTTGGCTGTGTGCAACTTTTGAGTTACCTAAATTACGTGTCATGCAGTTTGAGGCTGCTTTATAAACAGCTCGCACTGTCACTTTTCCCCAAATGCAGTGAGAATAAGGACGTATGCAAGCTGCCACCGTACGATAAGAGGGCATTGTTATAATTGTGCTCTCACCATAGGACCTCTCCTAAGCTATTTATTTACAAGTGCTGTCACAAGGCAATGTATTATTCACATATGCGGCTTCTCTCCAATTCTCTCACAAACCATTGGCTTTTCACATTTCATAACTTGAAGCAACACTGCGTTTTACCTAATAAATACAATTATACGAATTAACAGATATTTTCATCATTGAAAAATGTACAAACAAACATGTGCTTTTGGTGTGGGCGGCTCAGCTCTCCTAAGACATGACTGTAACTTTACCAGGAGGGGGGAACGTCTCCAGCTCGTCTCCATGGAGATGTGACTAAAGTCAGCAGAATTTGAGGTTTAAACAGGTTAGGTTCTCATCTAAATCCATTCTTTGATTACCCATTCGAGCTGGACATTAGGAGCATGTTTTGTGTTAATGGCAATAGTTACGCAGTGTACCTTTAAAATAATAACAGGTTTGGAAGCAGGTGTTGTACGTTCTTCCTTGTTTTTATTTTAAAGAATAATACTACAGTTTGCCGGCAGAGACCAGAGTGACGGACTGGATATGTTGAGTACATGAATAAAACAAAAATAACGTCAGGCAAGGAAATATAAATATGACTAAAAACTATACAGTAAATTTAGCATGTATAAAATACATTTAATAGCAGGTGATGACATTCTTGTAATTATTTTTGCTGAGATTTGATGAGACTTATATTTCCAGAGAATGATATCTGGCAAAGAGACGCTGAGGAGCAGGCGGAGAGGAGATAACACAACGTGAGGAAAGTTATTAAAATTCACAATCACTTCTCAATTTTGGGTGACAATAGCACACTGAATGGCAGGGGAGAAGTGTAAAAATCACTGCAAGAAAATATTCATTTGCAAGCAAGGAATCATTGCTAAAGAAAACAGTAAACATAACGTATATATATATGTTGGTACTTACTCCCACATGACGAATGAGCTGTCTATTGTTGAAATTGCATTCCATAAATTACCATATAAGATTTGTCATTTCACATATTATGTTTTACTGTCTGAAGTGGTGCATTTAAAAGTGCTTTAGTCTTATGTATGTATCCTATGTGCTGCAGCTTTAATATAAACAAAAGGTGTTTATAGGAAATTTAGACGTAATAGTAAGCAGTGTTCATTTTGAAAACATATTTGAATGTAGTTTTAGTCTTAAGGCTCATTCACACTTAAGACACATAAGACGCAAGAACTTTGTTCTCACACCGAGAGCTGCAAGAACAAAATGAAGTCATTTTTGCCTCAATTACAAAACGTTTCCATGGCTACAGGGCAAAAATGACTTCCTTTTGTTCTTGTGTCTTATGAAGTCTGAATGAGCCTTTGGTCTTCTGACGAAAACGTCTTTTCTTTTTTTATCAAGATTTAGTCAAATAATTGTCTTCAATTTGAGTCTAGTTTTAGTCGACTATAATGTAAGATACATAATATTTCATATTTTCATATTTAATCACGGTCCTCTGCATCATGTTTATTCCTCCCACATGACCAAAGCACAGAGCGGTTCCTTTGGCCGTGAATTTAAATGATATGAGAATAAGTCATTTTAAGTCATCTTTTAGTCGACAGAAACATCTGGACATTTTAGTTATAATTTTAGTTTCATAAACAACTTTTTGTTTAGGAAAAAACTAGACAAAGTGCTCAGGAGTCAGTGGCCAAATTAGATTTTTTGGGATGGGAGAAGGTGCTCTTTGGCTGAGACTCAAAAGAAAAACGTTTAATTTAGTTTTAATCTTTATAGCCAGCAAGAAAATGTCTTTGACTAAAACGATGACGAAATATTTAACACGGACTGTAGTTAAGTAAATAGCCTTTCTGTGGCATCACATGAGGACCACCTGCTCATGTGTACACAACACAAAGATCTCTGAGAAAGACTCTTCTCATTGTCTTGGTCGTAGTTGTTGGACGACCGTTCAGATTAACCTTTACTCGCTCCCTCTTTCATTGTTTTCATTCTACAATAGTCAAAAATAACTTGCAGAGCCTCCTCCCAATACAAGCAGGTGCAGACATTTAAATGCAATACTCCAATAACTCTGTACTGAGGCCATGTGTCACGCTACCAATGCGTGAATGAAACATAGCAATTACAATCCACGAGAATTCATTCCCTGTACAAAGCAACTGCCTATTACTGTGGTGCAAGGGAAACTGCTGCATTTTTTCAGACGAGTTAATTGCAGGAGGCGTAAATGGGACTCCAACATGGTGTTGTGCTGTTTATAGATGCAACAGGGTCTTTGCAAGAGGGTTTGTTTAGCCCTAAAGGACAAGAGGGGTTCTCACATGCAATAAGAAAGCAGTTATTAAAGTTATTATGCAATACTTCATTGTCCAGTGGGGAATTTTTTGTGTGTGGCCTCACAGACAGACACTGGGCCCTGTATCTCCTCCCTGACACCGAGAGATAAAAGCGAGTTGGAGACAATCTAATGAGTCAATGATTATTATTGCCTATTATATTTCCATTAAATTAGAAGTGACATTAAAACTTTAACCACTTTATAACTTAATAGCTTAATATTTTTAACAAAATTTGACAATGAAATCAGCGGAAGGGTGTTAAAGGATCTATATCATGCTATTTTAGCCATGCCAAAGCAAAGTATAGGCATTTATATGATATATTGTACCTCTACCGCTATGGAGCACTATTTTTTGTGAGAAATATAAGTATTTTCTGGGGGTATTTTGCAAACCCGGATGACAAAACGCTTCGATTCAGTTAACTTCGCCCCCTCTCTCTGAGCGGATCTGCCCATGCATTATTAGCAGTAAAATAAATATAAATATCACAGCAATAAGTGAAGTTACTTCACAATACAGTGTTAAGGAGTTGACATCTGCAACACAGCTTCATAAATGGCTAACACACAAGCTAACACACAAGCTAACACACACGCTAACACACAAACTAACACACATGCCAACACACATGCTAACACACAAGCTAACACACACGCTAACACACATGATAACACACAAGCTAACACACACGCTAACACACACGCTAACACACACACTAACACACACGCTAACACACAAGCTAACACACAAGCTAACACACACGCTAACACACATGCTAACACACATGCTAACACACAAGCTACACACACGCTAACACACAAGCTAACACACAAGCTAACACACACGCTAACACACATGCTAACACACAAGCTAACACACAAGCTAACACACACGCTAACACACATGCTAACACACAAGCTAACACACATGCTAACACACACGCTAACACACAAACTAACACACATGCTAACACACAAGCTAACACACATGCTAACACACAAGCTAACACACACACGCTAACACACACGCTAACACACACGCTAACACACAAACTAACACACACGATAACACACATGCTAACACACAAGCTAACACACACGCTAACACACATGCTAAAACACACGCTAACACACATGGTAACACACAAGCTAACACACACGCTAACACACATGCTAAAACACACGCTAACACACATGGTAACACACAAGCTAACACACACGCTAACACACATACTAACACACATGCTAACACACAAGCTAACACACAAGCTAACACACACACGCTAACACACACGCTAACACACACGCTAACACACAAACTAACACACACGATAACACACATGCTAACACACAAGCTAACACACACGCTAACACACATGCTAAAACACACGCTAACACACATGGTAACACACAAGCTAACACACACGCTAACACACATGCTAAAACACACGCTAACACACATGGTAACACACAAGCTAACACACACGCTAACACACATACTAACACACATGCTAACACACAAGCTAACACACAAGCTAACACACACACTAACACACACTCTAACACACACGCTAACACACATGCTAACACACGTTTTGACTCACCACCGCTCTGTCCTGGCCTCTCCATCACATTGGGGACTCGTGTCGGTCATAAAAGTTAATCCACTTTGAGAAGATTCATCAAACATCCATCAGAGACAGTCACAGAAAAACACAATTTTGGTGATAGTCACTGAATCCCGGAAAGAAATTCCAACTAGTGAGTGGCCTCTTCTTTAGGAAGGTTAAAAACACGCTTTTCTCTGCAACATCATCTATATATTATTCTTATTAGGTAAGAATAAAGAACAGGTGTGTCCAGAATAGTTTAGAAAGAGCTCCATCTTCACATCCTTCAGTGCAAACATGACATCTGTTCAGACGCTCAAGGGTGCGTTTGTTTTGTGTTTGTTTTCAGCCCTGACCTGGAAGCGCTTCCTTTTTTTTAATTTAAAGCTGTTTTATAAATTAAAATCAGGCTGTAAGACATTACATTACAGAAGTTGTGCTCTTCCTATTTGACACTATGACGTCAGTGTCACAACTCAGTCGTTCACCAGCAGAGAAAATGTATCAGAGAGCAGGATTCAGGAGGATTGCTTAGAACTGTGTGAATGAAGCCAAAAAACACTCTGGGGATGTTTTTGATAAGGAAATAGATAACAACATGGCTAACAGCTCCAAAAAGTCGATTTTGCATGATATAGGATAAAAAACAGAGTGGAAAAATAATAATCCTTCACTGTGTTCAAAGGATCCGATTCAGGAACATGACAAACCACAGCGCAAATTTCCAAAGCAAAAAAAAAGTTATCTTACTACCTTCTTTCTTACAGCCTCCGTGTGCACACTCTCATTTAAAGGTTTCGCCATGCATTTAGCTACACTGATATATTAACGCTGCATCTTTACGCCTACTTATAGCGACCTGTGCATGTTTGTTGAATATAACTTTGCATTGTCTGTTTATTTTCCTTTGTGCAGGACAATCTGAATCTGCTGTTGACAGAGGAGGAGATGTACAGCCTTATGGAGACGTTCAAGCAGTGCAAGATCATTCCAGGTCAGAAACAACAATGCACTTCATTAAATATTAAAATGTTGCTGTTTCCGGGGGCTCGGTCAGAGGTTATTGAATATAAAACAAATATGAAATCACCTTCGGTTAACAATGGTGGATTCTTCTGCTTCCACACTTTGAGAAGTTAAAATGCGAGTGTATGGAAACAAGAAACTCGGATTGAAGCTCTGGTTGAAGCAATTACAACCCAAGGAGACCACAGGCAGAAAACTTGAACACTAAGTCAAAAGCTAAGGAGACTTAATGGAATATAAAAGAAACAACAATGTTCATGTCCCTTCTAGAGGCAGCCTTTAAGAGAATTCAATAAACTTACAACATACAGTGATGTAGAGATTGTGTTGTCATAACTGCATCAAACACTCATTAGGTGTAACACTAAACCAATGGGGCTCTTAATGAAAAACAAAAATTGAGTTAGCCGTCACGTTTGATCATTTTATACTGTGGTGTGTTAAATGCATGTCAGCCTGCTGTTTTATCAACTCCAATGAGTAATGCGTTTTATATGTAGTAACCGACAGATAATTTATTGATTTGTAGCCTTCATGCCATCCACATTTTCTTTTTCCGCTCACTTCTGCTGGACTGGCCATGGGGAGACGGGAATTTTCCAGAGAGTGCCCGGGCCGGTCAGATCAGATGAAAGAGAACAGTCCCAAAGTCACGCTTCCAATGCTCAGCCACATCAAGTTCTTCCAAACGTTATATGGTTTATAGATCTAATCCACTGCCCCAGCACAGAGCCCGGGCTGGGACCATGGGGCTGAGCCAATAGGACAATATGGAATGAGAAGTGAGCGGAGAGGGTGACCGCTGCTGTTGTTATTTATCTGTGTCCTTCTCACGTCAGTTATGAGAGTTATAGAACAGTGAAGGGAGGGGTAAAAAACACCCTTTCACTCTCAGGTTTGATCACATGATCCTTTTGGGAGTCTCGCGTGTGAATCTTTAAACGGGAAGTGTGTAGTCTGGCATCATCTGTTACATTCATCAGAAAAGTGCGTCCCGGGTCTTTGCTCCTGGCAAAGCTCAGGTGTCACACACTCACCAACCTGTCCAAATAAAGTGGAGATATTGTGACTTTTCAAATGACTCTCCGGCTTTCCTTTCCGCCGTTTTAGCCCCCAAGCCTGCCTCACTTTATCCTTAAAATCCTGTGCATCTCCAAATGTGACACCTGAACAATCTACAATCTGAAACAAGCAATTGCTTTGGCATCCATAGTTCAGCTCGGCACAGAGTGATCCGCACAGTAGGTTAATTACACCTGTAAGATTGCTCTGTCTGTAATTATCTCCGCTGCACTGTGACATGAAAACATTGTTCTTCCCTTCACAGAGTCGTGCCTGGTGTCAGACGAGCTTTTGCAGTACCGCCACTTTGCCTCTAAGCAGCAGTTTGACAAGGACCTGACAGACGAGCAGGAGGAGGAGGTTCTGGCCCAGTTTTCAGCCCTGGACCCTGACAAGAAGGGCCACATCGAATGGTCTGACTTCCTCTACTTCGAGTCTCTGGCTGTGCTGAGGAAACTGCGCTCCGAGGTGAATACGTGTCAGAGTTCAGTGCTTTGTTAAAGAGTGACTCAGGAACTATTGTTTCAACCTCAATTCAAACTGTCAAACAGACAAAAGCAGCCATTAGAAGGATTTATTTATTTATATATATTTATATATATATATATATATATATATATATATATATATATATATATATATATATATATATATATATATATTTAGCGATCAGACCCCAGCAGTAGACATTGATATATGAAATATGAACGAAAGTGAGTATGGATGGGTAGGTTAACATTAGGGATGTTTTCCCCCGGTGCCTGGACACTGGTGGTGGTATGGGAGACCGGTGAAGGATGCAGCTGGGTGAAGCTCTGGACAGAAGAGGAGGTGATGGGGTGGAGGCGGGTCGCAGCACAGCTGGGAAGCTGATGAGTCATGAACACTGGAGGCTTAATAGCAGAACCAAGGGCGATGATTGGCTGCGACGAAAGTGAGGCTCAGCGCTCATAGGCTGAGGTGGAGGTGTGGACCTTGCAGACACGATAAATGAAGCCTAGGCGTTAATTCAACCTGGGAGACTAATTTCAGCATCACATACCTCCTGCCAATGATCGCTTCCGAGAGGGCCACACCTCCACCTCAGCCATCAGCGTCAGAGCCGCACCTCCGTAGCAGCCAATCATCGCCCTCGGTCCCGCTTTTAAGCCCCAGCAATCATGGTTCGTTCGCTTCCCAGCTGTGCTGTGACCCGCCTCCACCCCATCTCCACCTCTTCCGTCCGCGGCTTCTCCCTGCTGCATCTTCACGGGTCTTCAATACCACCACCAGTGTCCAGGCTCCGGGGAAGACATCCCTAACTACAAGCTGTTCATCCATACTGACTTTCATACATCGATGTTACCGCCGGGGTCTGATCGCCAAAACTAATATACATGTCAATAAATCTTCCTAATCGCTGCTTTTGTCTGTTTGAGTCTATCCAGGTTGAATTGATTCTATATTCTTGTTTGCGTTTTTGAAAATGTTCAAGTAGAAAAAAAAAGGGTGTAGCGTGTCTGTACCCACATTTAAAAAAAACAACAACCTTGTCCCACTTACTGGGGGCCCACCTCAGGCCCCAACACAGCTAGCTACTGAACAACATTATTAGTTGGTCAAAACTTGCCCACTGCTCCTTACGGGTTGCCCCAGTGGCATCGAAGGATGGGTTAAATGCAGAGGACAAATTATCCTACGGGGACAACAAAGTATACAAACAAAACAAACAAAACCTGAAAAACTCAGCTGAGCATTCAAATCCAGCACCTCTAATCATTTGAGTGTCTTCTCGCAGAACTCCTTGGTGCGTCTGATGACCGGGAAAGAGAGGGACAAGGCGCGCTCCATCTTCCAGAGTCTGGACTTGGACAAAGACGGAGTGATCACACAAGGAGAGTGTCGTCAGGCTCAACAGTCCTGGTTCCAGAAGGGAAACAAGGACTCGCAATCTTGCAACGTCAGGTGAGTTCCAAGCACCAAAAACACCACCAAATATCTCTCCTTACAGCAGCATATGTTTTTTTTTTCAAAAGCCGTGTTGATATTCAGTGCTAAACCTGATCATGCTTACTACTAGAGGCTCTCATATTACTCAAGTGTGGTTGAGTGGTTGTCAGTGGCCGAAATGGTCAGGATTATTCATACCTTGAATAATCAATGAATAATCACACTCTACTGAAAATGTATCAGAGCCAATTCTCAATCTTTCGGTACCAGAATCCGCACAGTCTGTGTACAAACACTGGAGGAGTCTGTACAGAGTGAGCGACATTCTCATGAGTCATGCACAGTGTGTCTACTACACTGTCAAATATCCACATGCAGGCACAGACCAGTCAGTCAGGATTTAGTTTCCAATTTCATTTGTGTTGAGACTATGGATTTACTCATTCTTAGATAGTGTTAGATGCGTTCTTGGGGTAAGGATTTATTTAGAGGTAATTATAAACCTACAGATAGGGTTTGGAGCTCAGTGTAAAGACAATAAAGTCAGGAGGAACCGGCTGAGGAGACCCTAGAATCTGGTCGGACTCCATGAGTTTTTCAACAATAGGTGTGTAACAATAGAAATAAATGCCTGGTTGAATAAATTATGCGATGATTTTCTACAAGATCCATTATATTTTTGATGGACATTTCTGAACAATAATCTGCACCAGTTAAATTACCACAAAAAACTTTAACCCTAAAACTTTGAGATGTGATTTTCTGCCAAAATCCTCCGCTGTGATTTCCGCAAGACATCGCTTTAAAGCAGTTGAACGAGAGGCTGTGTTGTTTTTCTCTCATTAATTGCTGCCACCACTTTGTAGCTAAAAATATGCCCCACTGTTTGGCTCCAAGACAAAACGCTCCCATTGTTTGTCTGTCTCCCTCCAAGAACTTGTTCGAAACACCTCAGAAGAGTGCCCACTAATGAAGCCTGCAATCAAACACTTGATTACATTGTTACAATTTGAAGCTTTAATCAAAACACATGCATTTCTTTTCCTTGGTTTCCTCGCCTCTTTCCCCGTCCTGCAACCGTCCTTTATTTTTAGTCCGCTGAAATACGACTGCCGTTCAGTTGTCATTGCCAGTGGCTTTAAAAGGAACAAACTCTATAAATAATTCTTTTGAAGAAACAAAGACAGAGCCACTTTAAACTGCAAATTCTCCAAAAATAGATGTTTTTGCACAGTGGAGCGACACAGTTACAGTCTTTTGAAACAAAGGTGACGCGTGATGATCAATTTTGTACAAGCAAATGCAACCAACACTCTCATATACCTGCATCCTGCGAGTGTTTTGACAATCCTTTGGTCCATAAAGCATCAAAGCCAAGTCAGAATGTTAGAACACAGAGGAGATTTAGAAGTGAGGAAAAACAACAGAAAAATGTGTTTTAGTATCACGATAAAAGAGGTTTAATTTGAGTTTGGGCTGTAACCTGATTGTGCTTACAGTGCAAAGAACATAACCACTTACTTCATTTTTGCTCTCATGCTGTGTTCACTGGAGAGATGGGTGGTTAGCCTTGCACCTTTACTTTCCATCCCACTGGTCTCTAGGACACTCCAGGATCAATTCTTTTGTCGGTTTTCTGGTGGTTGGCAGTGAAAACCCTCCAAGAGACCACTGTGATAGAAAGTAAAGGCGCCATGCGGACCACTCACACATATATAAAGCTGCATGATACATCTTTAAGTTGTGTACTACATCAAAATCCAAGGTCTAATGTTGCAAAAGCCCTAAAGAAGCACAATATAGGAGAGAGTCTTTAATTCACTCGTGCTGACAGAGAAGACGCCATTCACTGTTCCAGGTTTAAATTTATGTGGTTTCACCCAAAATACTGGTACTGGAAAAGGAAAAGGATCACTGCTGCTACATAACATCGCCGTGAGTGTCTGTCCAGCCCCGTTCATAATGTGCCATGAAACCGAGGATTTCAGAGAGTGCTCTCCGAACGGGCAAAAGTCCAGTCTCGGGTTTAGAAACATAAGATTACGCCTTTACCACATATTTAAACCATGGGCTCTTTAGGAGCACAACCTACAGTATGTGATACACTCCACCTCCAATGTGTGTTTTGAGAATTCTATTTACATAAGGCCTTAAACCAAGGCTGAATATAAGAACATGTCAAATGCTTAGAATTATGACCAAAAGTCCAAGTTGCATTGTCGAAATATTAAGACATTGCGATTGCTTCATTGACTGTATCGTATGCAGTTTTATGTATTATGTACTCCTGAACTCGGCTCCCTCCTCTGGCTCCCTGTCAGTTACAGGATTGATTTTAAGAATTTTATGCCCGCTTTCAAATCCCTGAATGGTCTTGCTCCTGAGTACCTCTCTGAGCTCTTATCTGTTTATGTCTCTGTCAGATTTTGGAGGTCAGCTTTTAACCGTGACCAGATTCTGCAAATCAGAATTTCGGGGTGTGGCTGCTCCCAAACTCTGGAACAGCCAGAGTTGTTCCATCTTTAGAAACATGTACAACTGCTTTCATTTGATTCAAGCTGAGCTGCATTTTTATTCTCTATTGTTAAACTGCTAATAACAGATTCTACCTCCACATATGCTGAAGCTCAGTCTTCCTCAAATTCTAGCACTATGGCACAAGATATTGAACCCCATTGCCCTCAGTTGCTATATTGAAGCTGGATGTGAGTGGGCATTCAGCTTTTTTCTTTTTTTTTTAAGCCCCCAAATCACCAAAGGAAAGCAGCTGAATAGGAAAAAAAAAGAAGAAATAAACATATTCATTGCCCTCACCTGTCCTTCGCTGTAAATGCATTCACCTGTTGTATCACTAACGTCTATGTCCTTCATCTCCCACTCTTCCCTTATCTTTCATCTTCATCACCTGCACCCTGCCTCTTTAGATTCATGGCGATCTGCTCTCCAATGTTTTGTGGGTGAGTGTGACTTAAAGCTTTTGCACGGCGCCTCCATCCACTCTTATTTCACCCTCCTTTCGACCACCTTTAAACCGCATGAATAAGCGCAATGGACTCAAAGTAGCAATCTGGTAGCATTCAGCAAATCGTATGGCTGCCATTTTACTCCATCATTGCCAGGACTCATCGGGCTCATCCTTTTCACACACGGATTGGCCGCCACAGAGTCCAGCTCTCAACCCCATTGACAATCTTTGGTACGTGCTGGAGAAGGCTTTGATAAACACTGGGCCCGATCTTCCGCCTGGCGCAGCAACAGCGTCGGAGCAGAAGAGCCCCGACCGCCATCCCCCGCAACCTTGGTCTGTCGGAAGAAAAGGCTCACTGTAATCGAAATATAGATATATATAAGAGCGTTTGAAAGGGTGTTATGTGTAAAACTTGCCCACAGTTCACACCTCAGCAAACGTGTTCCGAAATGCATGTGATTCTTGTATTTATTACAGTCCGTTTTCCAGTCTTTTCTCAAATGTTAATGCTCCCATGCATGTTTGAAATGTGCACCCGAGGTTGAATCTTGCTTTTGAATAATCAGCTTTTCAACAACCGTATATGACATTTTGTGGAAAAGTATTCTGGCAAAATGACCCGTCAAGCTTTTTTATTCCCCACATTGATCAGGTAAGGCAGCAACCTGAAGGGGCCTGAAAACTGGGGTCTTATATTTAGATCAGTGCCGACTAATTATAGGGTTCAAAGAAAGCTGTTTGCCAAGCTTTGTGAACTGTGCACTGGAGGTCTTAACATGAAAGTCGCTCTCACTAAATGGCATATAAAAACCAAAAGACTGGAAAAAACTCAGCTCCCTTTAATCTAGCATGCGCAATTTGGCTCTACCGGGCGTAATGGTTTTAATAGCTGCGCTCAAAGGTGTGCTAATGAGTGGATGTTCCAGTGGAGAACTTCTCAAACTTTCAAGCACCACTCAAAAAAGTTTCAAAAGTTGGCCGTCCAAGAGCCACTAGAGATATCTCCAGATCTAAACTAGCATTAAACCAGGTCCAAAAGTAGATGTATAAACCATGATCTAAGCAGTCTGTGCATAACAAAACATAAATGCTTTAGAAAAAATGATTATTTCAACTGTTGAGTCTATTAAGACGTTTAAGACAGTCTCAAAGACAACTGATGACGACAGTTGAAACGTCTTCATTGATAAAACATTGAATCAAAACTTGAAGTCCAGCTGAAACAATTATTTTTCTAAAGCATGATCTAAGTAGACTTCATGTCCACATTTTGTACATATCTGTGTGTTTGTAGCGTACACAATCTGCAAACAAACCATTGCTGCGTTTTTGTTTTCCTATTTCTTCTTATGTCCAGCCTGGGTTAAAGAACCACCAGAGGGGACTGGAAATCGGTAGGATGTTTCGCGTCTATTCACAGAAGCTTCTTCTTAGCTCTCGCGGTCAGAACGAGACACTGGAAAGCAAACCTGAGCGATCCTATACAAGACTCAGGCCTTTCCCAGGAGGAGAGAACCAAAAATGCCAACATCCACCTGTTCAAGTTGTTTATAGCATCACTCAATTAGCAAGTCTTTGTTATGCTCTTTCACTGAGCCAATGGGTAGAGACGGCACATTCGTAATAACAAAAGAGGGCTTCACGGCAATTTGATGATGTCATAAACTCTGATGAAGAAATCTAAAAATTTGAACCTGATCATTATTTGGTTGTGATTGGATCAACAAACCATACTAACGTACTAATCTTCTGACTGAAAGTGCTTTCAACTGGTCAACATCAAGCACATATTTCTCTTTAGGACACCATTATGAGAAAATTGTTTGTGCTGGCAGACAAGACATTGAACTTCATGATAGTTTTTGTTTAGAAGTATGATACTGTAAGCCTGATCAAAACCACCAATGTACAATTCTTAGCTTTCCACCACGTCAAACTGTAAGCTCTTCTGAACGTTGTGATGCAATGTGAACGGAATGGCTTCTGTTTAAATTAGAGGATGGACTTTAAGCATTTAGCCAATCTCAGCCAAGTCTTAAAACAAGCAATTCAAGGGTCAGTCTGTAAAAATGTCGTGAGTGTTTGCAACTACGCAACAACGTGTCACCATCGTGTTGTTAATAAGTTGCGAAAAGGAGTTCCACCCACCCATTCATTACGATTTGTCGTGGATGGCGGCATATTGACATGTACACAGCATGGGGGGGCGCACGTTCACCTGGGTATATTTAAGAGGTTTAAACCGTTCCACACACTTTTATTTATGCTTGGAACCGTAATACTCGCTCTGTCTCACAGTAAATGTTCCTTTTTGATGTTTTGATTGTGCGGAATTATTAACATGGCAGTAAAATGAACCATCTCTGGAGATCGTAGAAAAGGTTGAATCATCGGCTGGACTAGGCTTTGGTAAGGTTTCACTTCTAGTCACAGAAGGTTTTTCTTTATGGGTTCAAAAAGACACTTTTACCCAAACTGAAGCGGTCTATATCGAGGGGAGGACTGAGGCACGCCTTGTCCCAGCTCTATGGAGATCAGGTGAACGACCCTCTTGTGTTGAGATGGGTCGTCTATGCACATTGACTCAGCAGCAGAGCAGAACAAAGACCCGCTAGTTGAGTGACAAGTTGAGTAGGAATGTTTGGCAGTTTTGGCTCCCTCTTCCTGGGAGGAGCCTGAGTTGCTCCAGTTTGGGTAAAAGGGTCTTTTCTGACTTAAAGAGCTAAGAAGAAGCCTCTGTGACTAGAAGCGAAACATCCTGAAGTTTACCAAAACCCAGTCCAGTCGGTGATTTAACCTTTTCTACGATGGATGCTCCCTTCACAAACACATCTCTGGAGAAGTGTGCCAATAAAGAAGCTTGAGGGCCACCGACAATTTGAATACTAGACCTGCAGGACTTCCCATGTAATCCCATGTGCTTTTGTTAAGAAACATTGTCCGAAATCAAATGGGCTTAAACGATGTTACAAATCCAGACCTTTGGCTAACGTTCTGTGTTTCTTTGATTCTTGTTGAATACAGCATTAGTCACGTTGGACCCATTTGTGAGAGCAGCCCGACCAGTTCAGGGAGTGACAGGAGCAAGACGGATGACAGCAGGTGGGTCTCACTTTCCTGGATGTGTCGTGTTGGCACAAATATACGAGACGAGTGAATGGTGATTTGTCTCGTGTTTTATTACATCATACTCTAAAAGTGGTTGTTAGCAGTAATGACACAGATTCATGTAATACTACCTTCCCAGACATTCATCCATACTTTCTGTACCCTGCCTTAATTCCAAAGTTATTGCGATAGGACTTAATACTATTCCTGATCAAGAGGGACGTCAATACAGTGTCATTTCATCAACCCAAACGCCTTTGAGAGAACTTTTAAAACTCACAATTTGATGTGAGCCAACTGGGGCATTGTGACAGATCAAATAAGCAGCGGAGAAGGTCCTTTAATTAAAATCTTGATTAAAGTCCAACAGCCCTTTCTCTACACTTTTACTTTGTAGTTGGAATAATCTAGCTTCAGAGCCTTTCTGAATTTGAAAATACAAAAACTTAGGAACACCTGGACAACAACACAGACCAACCAAAGCCCCTTATCTATCATATTATCCCTAGAATTGTATGCTGAAACAATGTTTAGCCTGTTTGAGAGGAAATAAACTTCTTAAATGAGTTATGATGGGTACACGATTGGACAAGATGACTGATACCGTACATCCACTCCGAAATGAATCAAGATTTGTCTTTCGTCTGTTTATGTCACGTTAGTTTCTGAAGAAAACACACCAGTAGCGGCACCAGGTTCTGAATTGGGTAGCGAAAAAAGCTGGTGGGCCAGTAAAAATACAGTCGAAGAGGGGGGGTAGTAGAGTTGCGGAAGCGGTGTTCGCCTCTGAACATCTCTGTACATCTTGCATCTCGGCCAATGCCCGCTGGCTTCTCTGCTTCATGACCACAACACTAGAGGCCACTATTGCTCCGCCATTGCTGCATATATATAGCCACTAGTCTCCCATTAGAAATCATTACACTTTAGACACGTTAAAAACAACTTTAGAGCCTGGTGCCTAATTTTTCGGAACTTTCTACAGCTCGATATTGCTCCTGTGATAACGCTAGGTTAGTTACAGTTAAAGGGACCAGGCTGGTTTTCGTAAGAAACATTTTAGAAATCTTGTACGAGGGTCGGACTGTGAGCATTGGAGCAGTGCGGCTATGACCGAAATACATGTCACGCAAGGGCCGAGTCTACAGTGAAGATCCCGCCCTTACGCCCTTTTTAGGAAGATGCTTCGTCAGAGCTGGGGAGGGGGAGTCTGTAAATACGCCATGATTTCCCCCTCGAACATGGTCATTATGGTAAACGGGGAGGAGTGAGGAGGAGTAGTCCATTCTTTTTAACAGTCTACGGTCTCAGCAATGGCCCTGGTGTCCTGCTGAAATGTGCACCCTTGTCGAGATGACCTTGCGCGTCTTCACTCCACTCCTCCACTGACCAACGATCATCAACTCGATGCACGGACACGTTCTGAACTGAACAGATAGTCAGATGTACACGGCAGGTCCTGCAGACAATAATGCAAAGGCAGAGTACAGTTCTTCTCACTCTGTGATGCGGAACTGACATGGTGAAACAAAATGCAGGTCATTAAACAAGACAGGTGCTACATTCTGTGTTCAAGCTGGAAAATACCATGTAGTTATTTGTGGGCCTGTTGCAACCTTATTGACAATTTGACATCGCTGGTATTATAGGGCTCCAAATCTGATATGTCAATTACAGAATGATGCATAAGCAAAAAAAAACTGTGCAAATGACTTTGCTGCTGATCCACTTTTGCACGCTCTACTCGTTTTGCCCATGAGCAAATTCTTGGTAATTGACCCAAATCAATCTTCAATAAAAGTAATAATAATAATACCATAATGGGAAAGCTTTAGAATGACTAGTTTGAGACTGCAAGTCAAAATGGCTCAAATCTCTGGAGAGCGGGGCTGCTGGGATCTGCAATTACAGCCGACGAACAGCCCTGAGTCAAATTAAGAACAATTACTCATTAACTTTGACAGCGGCCCCACTATTACAATTGCATAATTACTTTTGCAAAATCAGCATGGGGTGAATGCAACGGCTTCATTTTAATGTGGAATTATGAGCGCTGCAATAAGTCGTCCCGGAGAACAAACTGCGTCTGTTACGCATGTGTTGGCTTGTTTAGCAGTCAGTACGTTCTGTCTATGATCCAAATGTCAAGAGGCTTACTTGAGCAAACCAATTCTGTTGCACGTGTTGTGACAGTAAAGGTGTTTTGCCTTCTATTATTCACTTTAACTTTAACTACTGTATGTTTTACTTCACTTTAACTTCAGCAACAAAATGAAACAAGCCAATAATCAAACAAACCAACAAAAGGATGAAGAGAAATTCCTTTATTTGGCGACACCCGTTATTAAAATCAAATCTCATTCTTGTGCATTCCTCATCCATTGAGCTTCCTCATGGCACATGCACTGTAGAAAATATAGCATTTAACAACTAAATAAACATAAAACAAAACCATGTATGAAAACATTACTAAAACGTATGACGCTCAAACTGTTCTTCTAGCAAGACATTAGGTTGTAACAAAGAAGTTAATTGACCTTATGTGTTTCAAAGATGTGTAAAAATACTTGTATGTGGTGGTCACTGGAGAGGTGATCCCTATGTGTGCTCTCATCGCTGTTGATGGATCTTATTCCTCACTTTCTGATCCCAGTTGTCTCCTGGATCCAGCGCTTGTTCTTGTGCTCTTCTGTCCCCACAGTCCTCGGCCTGCAAATGATTTTCTCCTTTAAAGTGATCAGATATTGCCGATTTAAAGGGATATTTCAGGATTTTTGACATAGGGCCTCATTTCAGACTGTTTTTAATGCGGGCTAGCTGATACCATAGAAATGCGCAAGCCTAGCACAAGCCTAACACCACGGAACTCTTCAAATATAAGAACTGCATGAATTACAAAAATCAGCAACACTCTGGATAACTAGGAAATGAGGCCCTATGTCAAAAATCCTGAAATATCCCTTTAAGGTTCTCCTGCGTGGCCTTTTGTTTTATGGATCTGGTTACACACGCACATACGCACAAGGGACTCCCTTCTCCAGTTACCACCACACAGTGGCTGGCGTGGCCACCCTGACAGAAGCAAGAAAACTATCAGTGTGGTCACGGCTAAAACCAATGTCACTTTTGTGCCTGAAAAACAACGAGTTATTCTATTGTTATAATAAAACGTTGATCTTCTCTCCAGGCCGGTGAGCTGGGCAGACTTCCTGAAGGAGAGTGCCATTTACATCTTGGCGGCCCGTCCCAATAGTTCTGCCATGCACATCCGCATGCCCCTATAGTCCAGGGGCCACCACTGCACCCAACGTACAGAGAGAGAGAGAGGAAGAGTGGGTACAGCCCACACGATGTTTGACCAGACATGTACGCGATGACAAGATGACACCACTGTGGTCCTGTTGCTCCACAGAAGTGTCCGGGGCATTGAGAGACACGCTCATTCTCTCCTCCTCTGCAACACCTTCATATTCACATATGACGCAAGAATAACAGCAGCCTCCGACATGTGAGAAGAGGGACAGAAGACAATCACCCACTCCAGGAGCAGGCAATGACTTTACCCTGTTACTGCTGGTGGAAGCACGGACTCAACATCGGAGGCACTGTTAGAATAAAGATCATGCGCTACATTTTCTCACTTGGTAAATTCATGTCTTTATGTGCAAGTGTATAGTGACAGCTCCTCATTCCTATGTTTCTTTTAGGGTCCTTCTAATTAAATGATGAAAATCCTTTAAATAGTTTTGTGTTGTTACCTTGTATTTTTTATGATGCCGTTTGGGGAAGCAGACAGTTGTGGTCACTTGAGTCCGGAAGAAAGTCACATTTTACAATTAGAAATGAGCATGTTGCAATGGGTTATTAACAACTGCCAATAAGACGACTCAAGTGCAAATACATTCAGGGTTATATCCAGGGAGAAAAACATTTAGAGCCAAGTACAAGGCAAAAGTTACACTGGATCAGGGCTGTGCTAAAATGGAAGAATGCTAGGCTTTTCAAACAATGAGCTTCATTCATGAATGTTGTCATCAGAAATGCCCCAAACTTAAATGGCCACTTTTTACTTATTTTTTATTTATGTATATATTGTTTTAAAGTAAATACAGTATTTTAGCTAAAGTACCAAATAAATAAAGGATTTGCAGACATAAGAAATTAAACATGAAAGGGTCCATTTTAATCTAAAACTGCTGATTTTGTGTCTGCACAAATGTTGTGAGGATTTGCTCTCCCAGAAGAACGCTTTCAGGTTAGAACATTGAATGGTAAAAAAAAAAAATCTTCAAAAGAATGTCTCAAGAACAAAGATGTCGGATGAATGTTTCATAAATGAGGCACATTGTCTTCACTAACTATAGAGTCGTCATCATTTTCATTCTTACCTGAAACATCAATGTTCAAGACTGAGTGTCAAAAGAAATATTTCAACATTGATGTCACATGTTTGAATCTGATTAAACAACTATTGGACCTCAGGTTATCCGTGCTGATAGACAATGGCGTTGAATTTCGTGGCAGTTTTTCTTTTTGTTTTCCTGTGGATAGGCCCCTGTATTACTGAGATATTAACCATACACAAAACAAAACTTCTATGACAGTTATCATAGTCACCACCATAGCATTAGCAGCTGCCCACCATCTCAATGTTAAACTATAGGCCTTTTAGGACATTCTAGTGAAGGCAAACCGTCACAGAGCTCAAGAGCGGGTCTGGGACACTGCTTAATATGAGTCTTTCAGGCACTGTTCGTTCACTCCATATTGGCGGCTAATGCTCTACTATTGAACTGAGTCAGTAAAGGGAAAAAAAGCAAAACAAGGCTGACCATTGTGCCATCACTGCCCTCGTGTGCTGTCTGCTTCTTCAAACTCTACAGCTAATGTGTGTAATATAAAGCTCTTATACATTCCCATTTGCAACCACCAAGCTATCCCTTTAAACCACTGACGAAAAAAAAATCCACATATTCACTTTGTCAAGACTCATGGATGGGTGCATTAATGTCACAGTTGTCCTTACTGTATGCCACACGGGAATGAAAGCTACCTGCCTACACAGTATTATAAGGAACTGCTATACATGCTGGTGTAATGGAACGCAAAGCTCTATTTATTCCTCTGCCATATCCTGCTCCCATTCCGTTCCTTTGGACTACTAACTGTGAAAATGGACGCTAATGAAAGCTAACCCCATGTGATACTGTGTGTACATACTGCCATGTAGTATCTTTTGTTTCCATGTTGTGCTCTCATGGCTGCATAAGGGGAGCACATGCTTGCTCCGGTGTCGTTAGTTGCACTGTGACGCTGGTAAATAAACGAGCTGCTGTAATAGGGAAAAAAATATGTAAAAGATGGATGCAATGTGCTTACTGTTCAGATGTTAAGATGCTGATTAAAGATTATGATGCACAGCCGGCTCTAAGATCACTGGTGGTATACAATTAGTAGGGCTGGGTACCATTAAACGATAACAGTATTGAAAGAAGGTATTGAAAAGACCTTTAGTGATCATATTTTGACGCCTGTTGGGTCCATGGACAGCAGTAAAGGAAGTTACTTGGTTGTTTCACCTTAAAGCAGGACTAAGTAACCATAAGCGCCACTCCAGGGGTCATAGCATGTTGCGCTTTTTTTTTTACCGTGAGAGTAAATACTACACTGACAGAAAAGAAAAAGGATAGGGATATTGTACATCCGATTACACAATGGAGATAATTTTTCTCTCTCAAACATGGCTGTAAATACTGTTTAAGTGGCGCTAGCCCGCAGTTAGCTTTGCCTGTTATCTTCTTCTTTGTAATTCTATTAGTGTGTATTGGTGACTCCGACCCGGTGGCAGCGAACTTGCAATTGTGGTTTTCTGGCCATAGACACCAGGGGGAGATGAAAGACCCCAAATCATCTCATTAATACTTGTATTACCCCAGAGGGACTACGAAAAGCATTTATTAAGGTAAATAAGTTAGTACTTAGTACTGCTTTAAATATTATTACTAAATGCTATTCATTATTTAAGTAAATAGTCTTTTATAGAAGAAATACACATTATTGCTATATTTTCTGGTTCTAGCGGGCACATAATTTAGGTAAGAAGTATTCTTAAAGTAACAGTATTTAATGGCACCCAGCTCTAACAATCAGACTATTATATTGTAAAGAACTATTGATGATGTGATGTGATATGCTGGGTTTGTCAGTTAAAAAAAAGGTTTGGGACAGTTTGGAGAATGCAAAAGCACTGAAATAAATGAATAAATGCATGGCATTTTCCTCCTCGACATTCATGGTCTGGTGTCATCTCTTATGCTCAGAAGTGAGTAGTGTAGCAAATATTTTAAAGCAGTCAAATGAATAATCTATCAAAACTAACCTTATAGGGTGATTCTCTGCTCAGATAGAGACTCTCAGTTTTGGGGGCCTACTATAATAACGTCTGTTTTATCTGAAGGATAATTAATTCACTGTCAAGCCTGTCTAATGAAGCAGTTTGACCTTCAAGTTTTATAAACGTGTGACATCTGTGTGACTGGAACACAACTTACATCACATTTGCCGTCCCTTACCCGAATCAAAACCTTAACTCCCCATCAGGGGGGCAGCAAGTAACAGATTCATTGAATTGGATCTCAAAGACAAGTCGACGTTTTTACAATACTCTAGTGATATAGTATTGTACAGTCTACAGTTATAAATGTAATTGTGATCTAAAACTTCAGATGGAGAAAATGATTCTACAGCTGGATTTTGCTCAGGGCTGCAAGAGGGAAGCTTTTCATTCGTTTTATCTCTAATAGCTGTGATTTTATCAATAAAAGGATGTAAGGTTCTACAGTGCGTAGACCTTGAACTACAGTGTTATATAAAAACTTAGGGATATTCTTGTTTAAGAGCAGTACATTGTTTTTTGCTTTGCTCATGGTTTGCTTTTCAGTGAGTAAACAATTTCTCCAAGATCTCAGAGATTGCTCAGAACTAGATTTCTGTTTCAGTGGAGCCACTACATCAAGGGCTGTTGTTAGAGAGTGCATAACAATGTCAACACACGTATCACTTTTGTTTAAACCGATAAGTGAGCTATTGTTTATAGTCACATGAAACCGTAGCACCCGGAGGAAACCTGGCTGGCTGCCTTCAGTGCTCCTTTGATCCGGAAAAAACTTGTATTATAATTAAAAAATGTGAGGTTCTGAGGGAGAACGTTTCGGTCACTAAACTCAATCCCATATGTTAAAACAAGATCAAGGGTGTGCTTGTGACTGTGGGTTTACTCACATTTTGTGTAAAGACAACACCACAGAGTAAGGCACAGAAAGCTTTGCTCAGACTATTGCAGTTATTATCATCATGAATATTTGAACACTTCGGAATAGGGGCCAGGAGGCCGATAAACGATAGCTATGATACAGCTCAAGTTGGGACAAGTAAGCGAAAGTTTAGCTTACTTTTGGAAATTTAGAACAAGATTAGAGTGTGATATCACTACAAGCCCTCCACCTCGGCCTGTGGTTCTAGCAGTCTGAAAATCACAAGGTGGGGTAGATCAACATCATCATCCTGCTGAAGCCATGTTTCAGTTAGAGCCAGAAAGTCAATGTCAAGTCCAAGCAGATAAAGAATGAAGAATGATAAATGATGAAACAATTCTCCAAATCATGACTTGTGCACTGCCCACCCGACTAGGATACAGCCAACATCGGAACAAGCGCTCCTTCTCCTCTTCCTGCTCATGCCTGTAATCAAACCCGCCTGCACACTCCCATTGTCCCATCCCAACACAAAGACAAAGACCTTCAGCCCAATACTCCAACCAAAGACACTACTGGCATGAATAATAACCATGGACAATATCACCTCACCAGTGTTTCACCCACATCATTAATATTATATTGTATTATTTGACGTCTTATGTAGTAAAAACCTTAGTAAAAAAAAACATGAATTATGTGGGAAATAGGTTAAAACCTGAGTTAAAATAAAAAACCTATTGTGTTTTAAGATAACAACCATGATTTGGTAAAATGTATGATTTCAATATATGTTTAAAATACAAGTAAATGTGGTTTAAAACAATTCATTATAAAGTTTAAAAACCCCAAACTAACAAACAAAACTGGTTCAAGAAGTAATTGTCGTGTCACTTAAGCCTCATGTGATGTATTTACTACTCCTCAACCAAAAGAAAAGAAAGGAAAATGAAAGACAATTTGGCAAATGGAGTTGAGTTGTCCCAGAGTCCTTCTGTCCGGAGTCAGGCCTTTTTGCATGTTATTATAAGTTATTTCTGATCGAATGCCAGTATTTGTTATTTTTTATAGCTTTTGATATTTTAGTGCTTGTTACACGGGGGACAAACACAGTCCCAGTGAAACTAAACACTTATTTACTTGTGACAATCCGGGAGCAAGGTCAGTGGCAAAAGCAACAGAGGAGTGGGTCATTCGCTGTTGAACTATATCAAGCTAATTGGGTGAATTTGGACAATCCGCGCCTGCATTAAAATCACTCAAACACTAGAATAGATTGTACAATGATCAACCTTTTAGCCCTGCTGACAATGCCGCAACAATTAGCATTTGAGTCGGCATTTCGGTAGCAATTAACTTGAATCAAAATGCCTCTGCCGAAAGCGTTATGAAACAATTATATAACAGGCTCAGGCAAATCAGTCCCCTCTCCCACGTACATATCCTCGTCTATTCTCTGCCTGTTTTGTCTTTCTGTTTTTGGCAGCCTGTCTGCCACTGTGGGCTGCCTCTTTTCACAGTGTTTACTGTTTGACCTTAGGTTTAACTTTCTCTTTTAACGGTCTAACAAAACAGTGCAGTCTTTGTTGTGCAGTGTTCAGGATTCTTTTTTACTGAACATATAGGACTATTTCTGGACTCCTCAGCTTTGATATTTTTAGGTTCTACACTACAGCTTAAAATAACATGGAAAACAGGAACAAATGTAGAGAAGACGACAATGGAGCTAACGGCGGCAGAAATAATGCTAAAATTAACAACATTGATCGGAAATGTCTTTGTAGTGAAGGCAACTTGAGCGCTCAAATGGTCATGGTCGTCAGATCTCAAAATACAGAGGAGCACCATCTCATGACATCAGTCCGTGGAACCAAGCATTTTGAGCTTTGAGAAGAAGAGTTAAAGCAGAACTAAGTAACTCTTCCCCCTAGAGGCCATAAGCGCAACTGCAGGTGTAGTAGCAAGTTACGATTTTTTAACTTATTAATTGTCTTGGAGAGTAAATACTATACGCAGCCAGAAAAGACGAAGGGAGAGAGGGATATTGTACATCCAATTACACAATGGAAATAATTTGTTTCACTCAAACTTGGCTGTAAATACTGTTTAAAGTGAGGTTAGCCCGCAGTTAGCTTTGCCCATTAGCATGTTAGCTTCTTCTTCGTGATTCCATTAGTGTGCATTGCTTGCTCCGGTCCGGTGGCAGTCAAGTTGCAAACATGGTTTTCTGGCCAAAGACACCAGGGGGAGATGAAAGACCCTTCAATCATCCCATTAACACTTGTACTACCCCCACAGGGACTACGAAAAGGATTTATTAAGGTAAACACGTTACTTAGTATTGCTTTAAAACACGAAGAATAATTCAAACATGCACAATTGAACATTACTGTAACTTAGTCAAATGCACTACAGTATTTAGAATGATATTGGGCAGTAAAAATGCAAAATGCACAGGTAACAACTTTAGTTCAAGAGCAATTTTGAGCTGTAGTACTGTCTAGTGCCCCTTAACCTGCTGGAGAATGCACTTCCAGGTTGTATAATAGAAGAGGTGTCAGGGGTGCACGGGGGATAATGAGACTCTTTGTCCTTGACACATATTTTGCTGTCAGAGGTCTCAGAATTGCTACTGCCACCCAATGCAATGTGACCCCCTTGACACCAGTGATGGGGTTCATGGCCGACGACTGTATATGTAATCAGTCTTAAGGTATGTCTATGTAGTTGCTTCTGACAACAGTTATAGTTTTACATTTAAATTGATAGAATGATGCGAACTAATACCCTGGCCTAAAATGGACATGTATCAAGATAATAATGCTGCATTCCAGTTGTCCTGGCAGGTTGTCAATATAAGGCGAGACTCTTTGGGTAAAACATTAAATGTAAAATGTTCTGTCGTTTTATGTTTTTATATAAAAGGCCTTTAATGTGTAAGAACAATATTGTTGACATATAAGTTACAAAATTTGTTCAAAGGGCATTTTCGAAAATCTTGTTTAGTTTTTGAATAAGCTTATTGTTAGTGTGAGGGAAACCAAAATCTGTGAATTTGCCTTGCTTTTGGGGGGTTTTAAAACTCTGTAATGTCCTGACAAAATCCAAAGCTCAAGTCAACAAAATGTTATCATCGAAAAGGGTGAGTTTGGTCTATTTTTACTTTGACATGAGAACGTTATGGGAGAAACTTAGCCAAAGCTGTCAAACATAAACCACTGCATGAAAATGTTATATCTGTATATGTATATAAAATGGAACCAATTCCCACCTGGCGTTATGACTGATTAAAAACGATTATATTTTTATGACACTCCTCGTCACTGCTGCCCCCCTGCTGAATGTCACCCTTCCACACAGCAGTTGAACATCTGTCTGTCTGCTTTGGGAAGCTAGGGATGACGTCCACCACAGGCTAAAGATAACAAGAGCAAGCTGTTCCCTCGGATTGACTAAAAATATGTATACACGTCAACGCAATCGCAGTGTTTATAAAATCAGTTCATTTGGTCCATGTTCTCTGTGCAGCCTCACCGCCTAAAACGCATTTGTCTCACTGTCGGTAAACTCTCCAATTTAACAAATGGAACACAGCAACTCGGATAAAATGACTTCGTAAACTCTGACTTCCAGCCCCCGAGGACAAATTGAATGCAGCCTCTGTAACTAATTGCTTTTTTGCATGTCAAATATACAATATATACAAGCAGCCTTGAGCAGGAACAGTAGAGCAGGTATGTCCTTGTTTCTGAGCTGTAGTGAATGGGATGTGCTTGATAATGGCCAGCCGAAAGGACGTTTAGCCAAAGGATGCTCACTCCTAAACCTCACGGACAGCCATCCCTGCAGTTGAAGCTGTTTTTAGCTACAAAGAGTGGACCAACGTCAAACCATATAGATTAGAACGGGCTGTCACTTAACCATTGTTCTGATTTTTGCAGCAGGTATTTGATCATCTCAAACATATCTTTACACTATCTTGTAGAACATGCAACATTGATCTAAAACAGCTGCACGGCTGTTTTAATAAAGCCTTGTGGCAGAGCATTTTGTGGAATAGGAGGAGCTTTTTGGGGAGCTGCCAGGGACGGCCACTTGTGAAGATCCAAATATGATTCAAATATGTGCGAGGGGCTCGAAACACAACTCCACGAGAGATTTGGTTTGAGAGAACGACATTGTAAAAGTATTAGGTAGGTAGGTGTGCAGATACTTTTGGATATACACTGCGTTCCAAATTATTATGCAAATTGGATTTTTGTGTCAAAAAGGTAAAAAAAAAACAATAATAATGAAACTCATGGATGGTGTCGTGTCTTGGGGCTCTATGAATCACTGACATTAATCTCAGAGACCTGGGATAATTAGTTGTCGGGTTAAGCCCAGTTAAGGGAAAAACTACTGAAAAAGGGTGTTCCACTTTATTATGCAGATCATCATTTTTAAGCAATATGGCAAAGAAAAAGGGACTTTCTGCTGATGAAAAGCGTGAAATAGTTGAATGCCTTGGTCTAAGTATGAAAACCTTCGATATTTCATGAAAGATTAAGTGTAATCATCATACTGATAAGAGATTTGTGGATGATTCAGAGCAAACTCCATTTTGTGCCGATAAAGGCACAATATGGACGGTTTCTGCCGGACAAACACATCAGATTAGGAGAACAGCTGCCACAAAGCAGCAGACAGGTATTTGAAGCTGCTGGTGCCTCTGGAGTCCCCCAAACATCAAGGTGTAGGACCCTCCAGAGGCTGCAGTTGTGCATAAACCTTCTATCCGGGCCTCCCCTAAACGGTTAATTGAATGCTGATGAACAGAAACGGCTGCAGTGGCTCAGAAATACATGAGGACTCATTTTCAAACAGTCTTGTTCACTGATGAGCGCCGTGTAGCCCTGGATGGTCAAATCAATGGAGTAGTAGATAGTTGGTGAATGACCACAATGTCCCAACAAGGCTGTGACGTCAGTAAAGAGGTGGCGGAGACATGTTTTTGGCCAGAATCATGGGGAGAGAGCTGGTCGGCCCCATTAGGCCCTTTTAGGCTCCCTGAAGGTGTGAAAATGACCTTTGAAAAATATGTGGAGTTTCTGACTGACCACTGTCTTCTATGCTACAAAAAGAAGAGCCGTGCTTTCCCGAACAAAATCCTCTTCATGCATGACAACGCACCATGTCATACTGCAAAGAAAACCTCTGCATCACTGGCTGCTATGGGCAGAAAAGGAGAGAAACTCATGATGTGGATCCCCTCCTCCCCTGACCTCAACCCTGTTGAGAACATTTGGAGCCTCAACAAAAAAAACTTCTATGAGGGTGGGAGGCAGTTTTCATCCAAACGGCAGCTCTGGGAGGTTATTCTGACATCATGCAAACAAATCCAAGCAGAAACTGTCCAAAAACGTACAATTTTAATGGATTTAAGCATTTTAAAGCTGCTATCACACAAGGGCTCCTATGGTCAAATATAACTTGACCTGTTAATATTTTTTTGATTGAAATAGCTTCTGATTTCAGTAAATATGACCTCCTAATGCTACAAATACAACAAATGACCATTTTCAGTTAACTACAAGCTTTAAAATGTATTGAAACGATGAGTTGCATAATAACTTGGAACAGTGGATTTTGAGGTTTTTACTATATTTATTTTTGAAAAAAATACTGTTATCACTAGGAAATTTTTTCCACCACATTTAAATGATCCTCTACCAGGTAAAGACTTAAAAATTATGCTGACTCTCATTTGAGTTGACAATTTCGAAAATCTTAGAAAAATGTCATTTGCATAATAATTTGGAACGCAGTGTACAGTGGGAAATGCATATGAACGCTTTGGAATTTCTCACATTTCTGCCTAAATTGGTCATAAATTGTGGTCTGATCTTCATCAAAATCATAAGAATGAATAAACAGTGTCTGCTTAAACTTATAACACCCAAACAATTACACCAACACCAACATTCACAGGACATGGAGGAGAAAGTATTTACTAGATATTTTGCAGAAAAACCTGAGACATTCACAACAGCGTGGAGTAAGTATGTGAACCATTGTTTATAGTTTATTGTTTAGTTTATTACATAACAAAATTAAATATTAAATAGCTGGCTGACCCTTCTTTTGGATGAATCTTGGACCATTCCTCTTTACAAAACTGCTCAGCAAGATTCATGGGTTCACTTACTTTTTCCTTCCTGTCCTGTGAATGTTTTGGCCATTAAAATATGATAACATGTAAATGTTTGGGTGGTATAAGTTTAAGCAGACACTGTTTATTCATTCTTATGATTTTGATGAAGATCAGACTATATTTTGCCTAAATTACCAATTTAGGCAGAAATGTGAGAAATTCCAAAGCGTTATATTTACCTCCCACAGTATAACCAAGAAATCCCCTTATTCTGATGACATTGAAGATATTTATTTCCTTTGATGTTTGACTTTGAGAACTAGACCCATTTACAGACCAGTTAATCCCTCGTCTGAAACATGTTCACACTGTTCAAAAGACAATTTAAAAATCTAATTTCACTGATTATCACCAACCGTTTCTTTGAAGTGTTGGACAAGTCACTGCATGCACAGAGTTAAGTAAGAGATAATAGTTGAGAGAGACACACACAGAGAATGACAGCAGGAGAGTGAAAGAGAATGTGAAAAAAAGCCAATAGATGAAAAGGCTGATTACCACTGACTAGACGAAGATACAGGACACAATGCAACGACGCTCGCCTGAAATGAGCTTTTTAATATCCCATGCAATAGCCACTGAACAAACACACATTCAAAATTGTGCATTTCAGAATATTTGCAATGCATATAAATGTAGCACATTCTTATCGATTGCCCACATGCATGTAAGTGACTAAAGCAGCACAATTTATGTCTGTGCCAGTCTTCACTGCTGTGCTTCACCGTCTGCTAAAGCTGTACATTCACCTGTACGTGAGAGCATGAACAGAGTTTTGGCAGCGTCTCCAAACAAGCTTAAGTTTATGGTCAAGCTACTTTATTTGTCATTATACAACAACTGTAAACAGTGGCAGCGCAGCTCAGGACTTACTTACGTACAATGACTGCACAACTGTACAACTGTACAATGTCCTCTGCATTTCCTCCATCCTTCGCCGGCGCTGGGACGACCCGTAAGGAGCAGTGGGCATCGGCAGTCCTGCGCCCGGGGGGGATTCACCTGGCTGGATCACAGGTTTATAGTGGTAGGGGAAACCGGAGTACCCGGAGGAAACCTACGCAGACACGGGGACAATAATACAGAATAAACCAGAAAGGCCCTGTCCAGGTGGGAACCGAACCCGGGACCTTCTAAGGTGTGAAGCACGAGTACTAACCGCTGCACTATACTGTGCTGCCCCTACCTCTAGCTATTTTTTTCTCTTTTTTTCCCCCCAGAAACAGATTAAAAAATAAATAAACACATAAAATATAACCCAACCAGAATTTCTTGTTCGATGAGATAAAACTGAACTTTCAGCCTCTCGGGCCCCTTAGAGGTTTGAGCATTGAGCGCATAGAAACGGCTCTGCAATAATAACGCCTTGTGTGAGATTGCAGATACAGACGCAGTATATCAAAGGAATCGTTCTATACTGACAACACAGAAGACATATAATTCCTTTGGTGCTTGACCTTTAGAACTGGATCCATATACAGCTGTAGAAATCTAGACGGAGCGCATATAGGACACCAGTTAATCACACGTCTGACACGTTGAGGCAGAAATCCATTCTCACTCAGCGTCTCTTCAAAAGACAATTTAAAATCATTACTTGCCATGCCATCAACCCGTTTCTCTGGCGTCTATCACTGGTCACCACAGGCACAGCTGGAACTGGGTGATCTGACAGAGCGAGAATAAACTTTAGCTGCTCTATACTGTATGTGCCAGCAGACAAATGGATGAAAACACTGATTGCAGCTGGTTAAGGATACAGGACACAATGCAAGTGCTTCTTTTATGCTCTGCAATTGCAAAGCTAAACAAACTGTGGATGTCAGACCGCTGCGCCTGTAAGAGCTAGAAACAAGTTGGGGCAGAAGTTAAAGGTTTGAGTTCCACTACTCCCTCCTTTCAAGGTTCGATAGCATTAACAATAAAAGAAATACACCCAGATTTAAAAAAAAACTACAAATATTACAGATTGAAAACTCTAAACCCTTTTAAATGCAACACTTTTGGCAGAGTGGACTTTTTAAATGATGAATACACTCGGACTCTGTTTAGAAAATGTGGAGTTTTGTATGTTCTACCCATACCAGCTCCACCAGAGCTTTTAAACCCAACCCTAGGCTTTTGACAAACTTTTCATTGACAGTTTGACACTTACATTTCTGCATTCTGATATGGTCATTTTCCTATATTGGTTTGTTTGGTGATGAATTGGTAAAATTGTATTGAACTTTTTCAGTGTGTTTAGAATGTCTTTAAACCCCAAAGAGGTACTCCTGTTGGTGAAAAATACCTCAAATATGTTCAGGCTTGACAAGTTTGTTTCTGTTTTGATATCTACAGCTTTTGTAATTTATAATCTGAAATGTTCCCCGTGGCATTAAGTGAAGTGTGCGTGCGGGCATGAGTCATCTACCTCCCTGTGTGTAAAGACTGTCTTGTAAAGGTTATCAGGCAGAGAGTGGACAGTGACCCGAGGATGGGCTGAGGAGGTGACGGGAGGTGCTGCACCCGACCAGCTGGGATGGCAACACATCTGTATGGATGAGCAAACACCTGGGGCTTTGCGTGGCCCGCTCCCACAATGCACTCCTGCTAAAATGTCATCGTGTCCGTCACAATGTCTGGAAGGTCAGCACAGATTTGTGATAAAATAAGACACATAATGAGACTGGGAAGCCTGAGATTTGCTTTGATAAAAGATAAACTGTGTTTGTTCAGTGCAAAGTAGATTTTGGAAAGTAAATTAGAGCTTGGAATGATTTTTAGCAACATCTATTATTCAAAAGGGTGTTGATCATTATAAAAGCAATTCCCCATGCTTCATTAAAACATTAAATAACAATAGAGAAAATAGTCTGTTAAACCTTTTTATTCTAATCCATAATTTAAAAAATAAAAAAAGGATTTTTTTAATACCACGGTGAATAATATTTTTTTATATGTGGGTAGAAAAGACTATTTGAAGGACAATAAATTTATTCCACTCTGTTTGTCTCTCTCACATGTACTTTGCTCGAAACCCTTTATCACACACCTCAGCTAAGTGTCACAAACCACCACCCAGCTAAGCATCCCTGCAACTGTTAACTCGTGAATTTTTAGATCCACCTCCGCAAGCGCTGTATAGCAGCCAGACCAACTTATTTCAGTCCCCATAGCTGACAGCCGCCAATTGCAGCGAGTCTGCACATCCAGGACACATGCGGGCCTCTTGCTTTAAAGCCTATCTGATCAAAGATTTGATACTTGGCCAGCATCCCAAAGCCAGTCTCAGCCCACGCAAAACACACATGAAAGCGTCTCAGTTGTTACATTTATGGTGGATGTTCCATGCAAGACGTCTGTGCATAACGAAGCATCATGAAACAACAGGGATGTGGCCTCTGCAGATTTGTTGTTTAACTGCACATTTAATGGTCTTTATCTCAGCTTTAACCATGCACTGTTCCCTTATCTACATTCATTCTTCGGCACTTAGCGTCTCAGGGCTTGCAGCCCTGTTACAGTCTCTGCAATAACAGAGAGCGCTTGATCTCTCAAGAAATCCAACGCGGTTTCCCTTTCTGGGAGGATCACTTTGCGGCTCTTGGAGGTCGAAGGAAAGCATGCAATGGGGGGGCGAAGAACCGGGGAGGGGCAGCAGGAGGAAGAACCAGAGCTACTGACCTTAGGTCTATTTCCAGGAAGAGGTAAGTCAGAGTGCTTAGGGCTCAGAGGTGATGTGAGGCTGCAAAGATAGCAGTCAGGAGAGCCGGAGTCAGGGCTGAATCTTTGAGACATAGAGGAAGAAACAGAGCTGGGGCTAGAGGAGGAAGAGTCAAACAGGAGGCTCCAGGGATAAGAGCAGGAACTTGGGGGAGAACCACAAAAGTAGAGTAGTGGTCCAATGGAGTTTTTGTGACTTGCATAACCTATGGCCAGGGATCCTGCACAGAGAGACATGAGGGATGCCACCAGGGTTTGGGGCCAGCTCATGGTCCAGGTGCCCTGTAAACAGATACATAGAGTCAGAAAGGCCTTTGGGATTGGGCAGAGGGAGCAGTAGATGTGCTGGAGATGGGGAACCAGGCCTGGATGTTTGAGGCAGACGGTCCAGTCACAGCGTTGGGCCATGGGAGAGCAGATCAGTGCGGAGAGAGGCTTCTAGCACATACTTGAGTCACTCACTAGGGTTTTTTTTTTTTTTTTTTTATTTTTTTTTTTAGAACAGGTTTTGCCCTGATTTAATCTCAATCTATTCTAGACCACCAGGACCATATCTTTTTGGCACTGACACATTCTTAACACATTCACTTTCAGTAAGATCTTACCTTTAGTCCTACCTGTGAGACTCTTTCGCAGTGAAAAAAATAATGAAAATCTAAATGCAGTGTCATGGATAAGTGACAGCACAAACAAGGACATGTATAATTAGCTAGGCTGCGTTTTGATCCTCCATGGTGACCTGCTTTGCCATTTTACAGCCGAGTCTGGGAACATGTCCTGCCTTCTACTGCCATCTGGTGGCCACTTGGCGAAATCAAAACTGGCTAATTCCAGTTTGGCTCAGTGCGCATGCGCCATTCCCCGGTGTTTTGACTGATCCGATGTTTATGTTTTTCTGCTGGGAAGAAATGGGCTGGAGGAGAAGCTAGCATCCCACCGACTCTCTCAAGGTGAAGGACTGCACATGTTTATGCGTTTACGAGTCTGCATGTACAATCTTCCCCTTAATATCTCCCTTGGTTTCTTTAAAAAAGCTTGTTCTTCACCCGCTGGAGTCTGAGCCGCGAGCTAGCTTGTATTAGCTCATATCTTGATCTGAAATTCTGAGTTTGACCTCCCCTGTTATGTCAAAAACATGCCGTTATCGAATCTCCCAAAAGTGTCTCTTCTCGATAGACTTATGTTACAAATAATGACCTAAAGTTATACAGTTGAATGTTCAGCAACTAACTTACACTGCGATAATCGTGTCTTCTAATGTTTACTAAGAGGTTGTGACGTCACAATATCATAAAGCGGTAAATGAACTTGATTTTACACTTTAAAAGCCTACTTTAGCTTCAAAATCATTGGTGAATTGAATTGCAAAGCTACAAATTTGAGCCAAAACTAACGTTCCTAAAGGTTTCAGTCTTGACTTTAGCAACACATTAACTCGTTGTTACTTATTATAAGCTAAACCTGGACACATTCACTCCCAGGCCCTCTCTCTCGTCCTTCAAGCACCTTGCACATTAATGGTCATTGTTGAATACCTAACCTGCTTCCTCTCGTGACTGACAGAGTTTGTGTTTCAATAGTTGACGAGTTGACTTTAACCTCAAATCTTTTGTTTGTGTACAGGCTGATGCGAGTCACGTCCTGCAAGGATCTTTAGTGTTAAACATCTTGCAGGTAAGTGATGTCTTGGTCAGCTTATTTTAATTACTTATAGATTGGTATTTTATTTGATCATATCTTTTGCCTCATACCTCATCTTTATTGCACAGCATGTACACATTAACATTACATCCTAATACCGCCTTCTGCTATGGCCGATCCCGTCAGATCTCAGAAGCCAAGCAGGGTAGGGCCACCCTGGTACTTGGATGGGAGACTGTTTGGGAACTCCAGGAAGAAAGAGTGAGTGAGTGAGTGAGTGAGTGAGTGAGTGAGTGAGTGAGTGAGTGAGTGAGTGAGTGAGTTAGTTAGTTAGTTAATGGTACCTAAAGCATCTTTTTCCCTGAAACACTGGTACACTAGCTCTAAGACTGTTTTTCCACCAAAGCTTTTAAACCCAACCCAAGGCTTTTGACAAACTTTTTATTGACAATTCAACACTTACATTCTGCATTCTAATATGGTCATTTTCCTATAATTGTTTGTTTGAATTAGTAAAAGTGTAATAATTGTACTGGTTGCCACAGAGTCGGCTCCAGCTTGGCAACCAGTGTTTCAGTTATCGATCGACACATGCACGGTTCCCACAGCATGGAAAACTTCTCATATTAAACCACTGCATCAACAGAGTTCAGATGGTCGAAGTAAATGATACACTCTCCTCTGCCATCATAGCCTGGCCTTAGCCATCCGTAAACTCCGGTCAATTATCATTTCCCTACATGTACGTCTGGGCTTGATCTCAGTGGCCGCGTTACATCGGTTGAATTTCAACCTTCCATTCAGCGAGCGGGGGAGGCGGGGGTTGTAGTTGATGTCAAGTATTTGCGCTGCATTTGCTGTCAAACACTGACAGTCCTGGGCTGCACCAGCAGGGCGTCGACAAGGTTATGATGTGGAGCAAAAACAGCCCTCTGGAAATAAACACCAAAAAACAGAGGAGGTGGTATTTAGTTTAAAACCGGTAACTACAGCTCTCAGTATCATCAACAACGAGCAAATCAAACAGGTGGAATCCTTCAAATATCTGGGTGTGGTGTTAGACTGTTCCTTGTCTTGGAAACACCACATTGACTTCATCTGTAAAAAGACTAAACAAAGAATATATTTCCTCTGTTACCTGCGGTCTTTCAGAGCGTCTCGTCCAGTGCTGCTTCTGTTCTTCACTTCTGTGATTAGTAAGCATCCTGCAGTACTGTAACTCTGTGTGGTACAGCTGTCTCTCTGTCACTGCCAAATCTGGACTGAGACACTTGATTAAAATCTGCTCAAAGATTGTAAGACAGCCTGGATGGACTGTACGAGGCCGCCTAGCATAACAACACATTGCGGCTGGCTCAGAACATCACCTCAGACCCCATTTCTGAACCCTGAATATGTGCTGTTACCATCAGGGCGGTGGTACCGTGTGCCACACTTTAATAAGGTCAGATAGAGAAACTCCTTTGTTCATCTGTCCACCCTGAAACCAAATGAGGAGCTTAAGTCATAAAATCAAGGTGTGTGATGGTGAATTGTTTATAATGTCTTTGTGAATTGTCTTACATTTGTATGTCTTGTCTGTATTCTGTGTTGATACGGAGTGCTGAACTGCAAAACAAATTTCAGACCCTTGCATCTGACAATGAAGTATTTATCAATCTGTTATCCATCTATTCCAGTGACTTTCTCATCACAGCTATGGGGAACACCAGCAGTGAACGTGCAGCTCTGGGCCATCATGGAGAAAAGGGCCGGAGAGACAGCCGTGGGCACAAAGAGGGAGAGAGGCCCAAAATCCTAATGGACAGCCCGGAGGATGCAGACATCTTTCATACGGAAGACATAAAAGTAAGTGTGATTTTCTATAAAACATGTAACAGTGATAATATTAACACATGTTTCTTTGTGTGCAGGCCCCATTAGAGAAAGAAGAGTTTTTAGCATGGCAGCAAGATATAGAAGCCGACGATAAAGATCCAACTTTAGACCGACCAACAGTTTTTCGGTGGAAAGGGGAAGGGAAGGAGGTTTACATCTCTGGATCCTTCGACAACTGGTCAAACAAGATTCCCCTGATAAGAAGGTAAAACAAAGATTCAAGATCTTGGTGAAAACTTAATGCAACACTGGACAGTAATAAATCTTGTGACATTGCAGAAGCTTTTTAAAACAGCGCCACAGCGAATGTGTGCCGTAAATTAACGCTGAAGGTGTTTTGCCCAGGCAGTGTTTTTTTAATTATGTCCAACATGAACTGTATTTGTCATTCGTTCCAGTCAGAACACCTTTGTGGCCATCGTTGATCTTCCGGAGGGAGAGCACCAGTACAAGTTTTATGTGGATGGACAGTGGACCCATGACCCAGCTGAGGTGAGCTGTTAAGTTGATTAAGTTTAGCTTCTCCTAATGTTCCAAAAACTAGCTCAATATCCCTAATCGAAAATTACATTAAAGGGGGGGTATTATGCAAAATGGACTTTTTCAAGCTTTACATCATGTTATTATGTCATTCCCTCATTAAAAACATGCCTGAAGTGTTGCCTTGGCACGTTCACGTATTTTTGAGTAATCTGTAAAAACTCTGATGGCAGCCATTTTAGGGATAGGTTTGCCTGAGTCCTCCTAGGAACGCCCCCACCTCCTGGAGACGCCTCCGAGCTTTCGTCACCAGCCGAGTAACCAACCACTGCTCCTCAGCAGAACCCCCTCCCCACTGATGCCACAGACAGCGTGTGGAGGGGGCGTGTCAGAAAGGGTCAGAGGTTCTTAAAGAGACAGAGGCCTATTTCAAGACATTCACTACAGCCATTTTGAGAGAGCAATTTTATACAAGGCAGTTATTCTAATTTACTGCATTTACAGACCAACAGAAGGTTTGGTCATCATTTTAGTGTGATATAGACTGGTGCTATGTGATTGAAAAAAGCATAATACACACCCTCTTTAAAGTACATACAGTAGCTACAATCTGCTCTGGATCAGGCTAGTAGTGCCCCTAACCTAACTTCTTACAGAGTGAGTAATTGCAAAATGGGTGAAGTGTCTTGCCCGAGAGCACAATGGCATGAGGTATTACAATCACCAGCTTTTTTAGAGAAAAAGCCACAAAAAGGTATAAAAACGTGACAAAAACATAGCGAAAAAAGAAAAAAAACTGCAGTCATGCACACAGGTGTCTCACTACGTAACCACGTCACCAAAGCAATCCAGGTCTCTGGTCCAACTGAAAAGTACATGACCCTGGACAGAAGCTGAAACAGTAGCATTTAAAACATGCTTTATGATACTGTTCTAGCCCGTCATAACCAGCCAGCTTGGCACGGTCAACAACATCATCCAGGTGAAGAAAACTGACTTTGAGGTGTTCGACGCTCTCATGGTGGACTCCCAGAAATGCTCCGATATGTCAGGCAAGTGCTTACACAGCGTTTCCAAAATATGAAAACATAAAATTCAGCTCCGTTTCTGATCATTCATATAAGCTTAGCACTGAGGTAAAAACAGATGGGTTGTTATGTGTGCTCCCTGAACTTACAGCAGCTGTTTGTGTTTACACCATTAGATCTCTCCAGCTCTCCGCCCGGGCCGTATCATCAGGACGCCTATGTGCCCAAAGTGGAGGAAAAGTTTAAATCGCCACCTATACTTCCTCCTCATCTTCTGCAGGTCATCCTCAACAGAGACACTGGGATTTCAGTAAGTACGGGGGATATCGATTTCCAATTTGTGTAAGAACACTGTATTTTCCACAAGTCTTAGTTCACATTAGTTGGTCTACCAGAACTTGGCTGACTTTCAGAAATCGTTCCGTAAGTATAGGGTTTAGCGCAGCGATATTGACCTGCAAACGCTCTGTGGAGATTTTTTTGGCATCTGTGTTGTGTTGGTGTTGATAAACTTTGCTGATATATGATCTCAGTGTACCTCTAGGCGCACATTGGTTTTATCTGCACTTCACCCACCTCTGCAGCCTGCTTTGCTTGGATCTATAGCTTATTTTGTTCCTAGTTGGTTCTTTCCTTGTTTTTCAATTTTTTGTAATTGCCGAAGAACACAAGAGTTGGTGTGTATTCACCGGCTGCTCAAACATATCGGATTTTCCCAAGAAATGCTTGAAATAGCCTAAATGTGAACAGTGATGTGAATGGTAACGGTCAAGCTTATTAAGGTTTCATTTGGTCCAGCTTGATGGACCTGGAGACACACAGAGGACGTGGGGCCAACTCAGCTTTTTCCAAGTAATTTATTTGTTTTCAGCAGGTTGAAAACCTTAAAGGGGAGACAAGAAGAGAAATAAATTAGATACTATTACTAGCAGATAAACTAATAAATCTACTAAAATCTAATGGTCTTCAAAGTTCCACCCTTTGTGATTGTGTTTACGTTTTTAAAGCAACTGTTTTTAAGGTTTTAATCCACTATTTTTAACTAACTTTTACTCAATCAAAATATCCAATGGTTTTAAACCATAAACAATAATGTTTAGTTTTTACACCTCCAATATTAATTCCGTCACTGTAAACCAAGCGACCTGTGCTTAACTTAGGGAAAGCCTACACTTCAGCCTCTGCAGCCATTTTAGTGTTAGGCCCAATTACTGTGTATGCTGTGAAAGGAAATCTCGGTCAGTCTCCTAGACCAGCACTCATAAACTATTGCAGCTTAAACAATTCTTAGGGGATCATGTCCCTAATGTAAATCCGAACCTAAACATTCATTAATAAGCGAACTAAACTTAGAGGAACTCATTTCTCATTTCATTTACTGGGTGTGTGCAGTCACACTTGTATTGGGTCTGGCCATTAGTGCAGTGGGAACGTTTATGCCTCCATCTAGTGTGGTTGTAAGGGAATGCACCTACACTAGGTAAAGAGGGAATGACAGAGAAAAGAAGAAAAATAAAGAATAAGAGAGTGAGCTCTGAGAGAGTGAGAATTGGCACAACAGTAACTTAAAATGTACGCAAGTTCAGTTTCTTTTGCTTTGTTTTGGTCCTCATTTTGTAATTTTTGCTAATGATGTGTGTTTGCGTTGAATGAGGAAAAGGACTTATTTTTTCTTCTCTTGTGCAGCCCTAAATGAGCACCTTTTATCACAATTTTGATCTGATTGCATTTTGATACATTGTTGTTTATAGAACAATTGAAAATCTTTTTCTGTGTTTTGTTGTTTCATACAGTGTGATCCTGCACTTTTACCAGAGCCCAATCACGTGATGCTCAACCATCTCTATGCTCTTTCCATCAAGGTAAGGGAAGCATTCACAACCCAGATCCCAGTGGTTCCTAACAAGTAATTCTAGATAAACTTGCTGGCGTACATTCTATCTTTCCGACAAAAGCAAGAAACATATTTAAGTGAAAAGCAGCAATTTGTTCAGATTGGTGAGTACAAATCTACTCCATGACATATTTCCTAAGGGGTACCTCAGGGTTCTATACTCGGTCCAAAGTTGTTTTTGCTTTACATAAATGACTTATGTGAAGCATCAGAGAACACAGCAGCTGATGTTTGAAGTGAACGTAGAACTTCATAGGACTAAACAATGTATGACACAAGTAAATTATCTCTGAGCTTAAAGAAAACTAAACTAATGGTATTTGGAGCTAATAAAATCGATGTGCACATACAAAAATGACTATAAATAATGAAGTGACAAATGCAGTTTTTTGGGAGTACTGGATCAAAAACTCAGTTGGAGATCCCACATAACTAATATTAAATAAAAATTGGCTAAGAGCATTTCACTAATAGGTAAAGTAAAACATATATTAGATAGTTAATCCCTATAAACTCTTTATTGTACTCTTGCATTGCCTCATATAAGTTAATCAAATTCAAAACTCTCCTGATATTGGATAAAGTCGAACATAATCAGCTTCCTTCAAATATTCAGATGTTCAGCAACTGAGACTTTAAAGGTCCTATATCATGCAAAATCGACTTTTTGGAGCTTTTAGCCATGTTGTTATGCTATTTCCTTATCAAAAACACCCCCAGAGTGGTTTGTGGCTTCATTCACGCAGCTCTCAGTAATCCTCCTGAATCCTGCTCTCTGAGCAGCTGCTCCTCCCTCTCCTGGTGAACGACTGAGTGTTCAGTTGTGTTGTAACAGCGGAACGGAAGTGCTCGACGTCTGTAATTTAATGTCTTAATTCTATGCTTACGGCCTGATTTTAATTTGTAAAACAGCTTTTTCATTATTTCTGTCGTAAGAGAGAAACAAAGAGTAAAAAATGTTAAAAAAAAAAAAGAAAAAGAAAAAAAAAAAAAAGGATGTGCCCGAGGTGCTTCCAGGTCAGCTGTGGCCAAAACAAACACATCGCGTCTGAACAGATCAGTCATGTTTGCGCTGCAGCTGTGAAGATGGAGCTCGTTATAATTGGACACACCTGTTCTTATTCTTACCTAACGATAATGTCACGGAGAAAAAGAAGCGCGTTTGGCTACGAGGACGAGGAGTTTATATTCAACCCTTTTCAAGAAGAGGCCACTCAGCTGTTTTTTTCTCCGGGAAACAGCGACTATCAGCCAAAATATTGTTTTTCTGTGACTGTTTCTGATGGATGTTTGGGGAACCTTCGCCAGAACCAAAGTGGATTAACTTTTATAACCAACGCGAGTCCCACATTGTAAACAGCGATGGAGCAGAGTGGTGAGTCAATCCAAACGCGGGTTAGCTTGTGTGTTAGCATATTAGCATGTGTGTTAGCCATTTATGAAGCTGTGTTGCAGATGTCAACTCCGTATAACTGCATCGTGAAGTAACTTCACTTATTGCTGTTTATTTATATTACGGTAAAGTTGTATGTGCGGAGAGAGGGGGCGGAGTTAACTGAATCGAAGCGTTGTGTCTTCCGGGTTTGAAAAATACCTCCAGAAAACACTTATATTTATCACAAAAATTAGTGCTCCATAATGATAGAGGTACAATATATCATATAAATGCCTATACTTAACTTTGGAATGGCTAAAATAGCATGATATAGCTCCTTTAAAAAAACAATATGCTACTGACAAATGACCTAAAATGTTGCATATTTGCATCTTAATAATGTGCTCGTATGCATAAGGACTTTATTGTAGTCACGATCTACTATGAATTGTATCAACAAAATGAAATGAATGTCAACAGCTATGTTTTGACAATATATTTATAGATTAGGCATTTATACGTTTTCTTCCGCCTACTACTAATGTTGTTGTAACGAATATAATGACTATCTGTGACCTTGCAGCCCAAATAAACCAAACTAAACTAAACTAAACTACTACATGTGGTGGTTACTCAGCTGCTCCATTCACACACACTTTCTCAATCCATGTTGCTTTCATTTGAATTATGGAAGTTTCTGTTTTCCGGAGAGCACGCCTTGTTTTTATGGGAAATATCTTTGTTGATCAGAGTAAAACAAGTTTTTATGATTGAAGTAATTTCTGTTTTTTGTTTTTTGAAATCAATGCTCAAAACCCACCTCTCCAAACTGGATTTTTCTTAAAACTGTTTCGTTTGTCTTCTATAGTGAAGCGTTTTTCCGAGTTAAAAAGTTCTGCTTTTGGCATCTAACAGTATTAATGCTGTTAGGCTTTATAGATCTACGCTTAGGCTTCAGACGGTGGGAGTTTCAGCTGAGATTTTTGTATCATCTGTTCAATTAAGTTTCTTGGATGGGACCAATGTTTTTATAAATCAAAATAACTCCTCAGCACAACAATGTTAACAACAACAATAATAGTAAATGCACAATGAGAGAACTGTATATTTCCAAATCATCATCACACACAAATGCTTTCTCTCTGTGTTACAGGATGGGGTGATGGTGCTGAGTGCAACACACCGTTACAAAAAGAAGTACGTGACCACCTTACTCTACAAACCCATCTGAACGTGCTGCGTGAGGGTGAGAGAGGGCACAGAGTTCAACTTTCTCTCTCACCCCATCATACTGCTGAGGGAGGCATTATAATGTTGCATCATCTGTAGAGGGAACACGCTGTCACTGCAGCAATGATACACTTGCTTTAGACCTTGTGTCATGAAGCACATGTAGAGGAGTATGTTCAGTTTTAAATGAAAATACACTAAATTAGATTATCTGTAAAACATGTTTCTAATGCTATGAATTTATCATGTAGACAAGGCAAATTTATATGTAGAGCAAAACTTGTCAAAAGCACTTTGCAGAACAGGAATGTAGGCTACATAAAATTGTACATATTCCTTTAAGTGTCTAGTCTACATATTATGGTCATTCTCTTTTGTGAATGAGGTTTATATTTGGCTGTACAGTACATGCTCCAACACACAGTGTGAACACTAATGTGAAAAGGTCCTCAGTGATCTGCAACAACCCTCTGGTATGACATGTTCACATTCCTATATTTTACATATTGTTGCATATCTTGTCATCACTATAGCACTCTAAATCACGCATTTTGAATCATTTCTCACTTGACATCATTTCACTGACATCCGACAATGTGATGAACTGACATTACTACTTTATCATGTGATGCTTCCACAGTGACAGACATCACAGGTGATCGAGTACAGATTAGCACTAGACGAGACGCACTGAATCGCTGCACTTCTCCACTGACGTTACTTGTAGCTTGTTTACCTCAATCATCTATGCTTTGTATAGAATATTTATATTAGAGTTGTTTTATTATTTATTTACTATTTAGTTTGTTGTTAATTAACGTGTAAATGCACTTTTGTGGTCAAGACAATTCAAATCCAATGTTATTCCCCCCCCCACAGTTTAATAATAGCACACATAATATATCAAGTATGAAGTATCGACAGTATGTCGAGTTTAATGCATAACATGATCTTTGCGTACCATTTTGGCAAACAGGTATTGTGTATGTTCTAATGTTCCTGTTACCTCTGTTTCTAGTTCATGGTCACTGGTCCATTTCATATAGTTACATGTATTTACATTTGAATGTATTTAACGCTAAAAGTTGTAACATTTCACTTTGACCATTTAACTACAGTTGAACTCAAAAGTTTACGTACCCTGGCAGAATCTTTGACTATTTTTCAAAGAATATGAAAGATAACACAAAAAGCTTCACTCATAGTTAGTGTTTATGTGAAGCCATTTATGGTGAAACCGAGTTTGCTATTTTTAAATCATAATGAAAAAAAGTACAAAAATGACCCTGAGCAAAAGTTTACATACCCCAGTTTTTAATACTGTGTATTGCCCTATTTAAAGGAACAGGCCACCGTTTTTCCATACTGAGATAATGTTCTTACCTGAGCTTAGACGAGCTCATGCGTAACTGTCTGGTCTTTGTGAGTGCCCTCAGGCAGACATTGTTGGCATTTAGCGTCTCCCAGCTATTCCTATAGCATATTCCTATAGCTCCAAACTAGTCTAGATACACAAAATTAAACCCGTTGATTTTCTCGTGACTTGGATCGTGTATCTTTTCATGTAACTTTATTTAAATAGGGAAAACGTGGAAGAGCTTGGTAGCTTCTAACTGCACCTCAGTTTGGAGCTATAGGAATATGCTGGGAGAGGCTAAATGCTACCAACATCTTTGGTCTATTTGCGTGACTCAACAGGGGGCAATACACAGTATTAAAAACTGGGGAATGTAAACTTTTGATCAGGGTCATTTTGATACTTTATTTTTTTCATTATGGTTTAAAAACTGTAAACTTAGCTGTTTTGCCATAAATTAGTGAGTTGTGTTATCTTTCATATTCTCCAAAAATAGTGAAAACTTAAAAAAATCTGCCAGGGCATGTAAACTTTTGAGCACAACTATACAAATTGCATAGTCGCTTCTATTTTAAGGATTAGTGCTGCTGTTGCTCCAAAAAGCACATTTCCAATAAATGTGACAAAGGCAATGTGAAGTCTGTCAGGGACAATCCTCTGAAGCTGGTGATGTTTCAGTTACACATATGAAGAATTCTGTTTTCGTTTTTTAGTTGTAAAAATGTTAAATTATGCTGATAATTAATTATGCTGTATATTTTTGCTTTAGTTATTGATTTGAAATACATTTATATTAAAGGATACGTCAACTAAATGTGCTTTGAGTTTATTATTATTTAGTGGGGTTTCCAGTCGAGAACATCAGAAAAATATGTATTTATATAATATGTTTATTTATGGTATACTGGAGATAAGAACAGGCAAGGCAACTTTATTGATACCGTGCATTTTGTACACAAGACAACTCACTGCGCCTGTACACTTGTGTTTCTAGTTGTTGTACAGGGTCTGTGTACTCAATGATTATTTGATCTTTATCTAATAATAAAATATACATTTTAGTTTTAGTGTGTGTCTTTATTTCTCGAAATCCTGAAAAATATCAGATCATGATAAAATATTGAAGCAATTATATAAAAAGAGGTCAGAAAGCTGCAGCTCTCTCCCGTGAATGCCTGTGCATGTGCACACCCGCAAGATCATCAGGTCCAAGGCAAATGTCCACATCTAATCATGTAATGGAAAATCCATGTGTAAAGTCGGTCCTGATGTACTTTTTGTGGGACTTTCCGTCCCTTCACACAGGTGCTGCCAAACGGAAGTGTGGAGAGGATTTTAAATGTTTACGCTTGGTAAGATTACATAAGAATCTATAAATAGTCATTTAAACTTTCATGTGTTTGATATAAAAGCAGTGGCGTAGCAAAGGTTGCCTGGGGCCCAAGCAAAAGTTCACAGGGGGCCCTATGTTGTATTTATTAAGGCTGCTAGATACATTCAGTACAGTAATTGACTAGAAACCATTACCACTAGTGAGAATAGAAAATACTTTCAATGGAAATCCAAATCCAAAAACAGCACCTACTCATCCATCTATGTACGGGGAGAGTGGACGAGGAGCTGGTCACCTCACAACTCCCTTTTCTCAGAACAAAAGACTGATGTGCTTTAGGGCATGATGGGTGTTACAATAAATTGGTTTCACTTATATTGGCAAATATAATGTAGTGGAGTTTTGTGTAAAAAGTATGTCCACTGCTCATTCTAGTTAATATTGAAGTCATAACTCACCAAAGGGGTGTAAATGGCTCTAGACAGTTGGGGGCCCCAAGCAGATGTCTACCTTGTGTAGGGTATGAGGGTTTATTAATCAATTAATTTGTTTATTAATTAATTAATAGGTTGTAGCCTTAAAAATTTAACGGGGCACCAGTTCGAAAAAGCAAACAAAATAAAAGTAAGAATGGGAGGCTAAACTACAGATTTATCTGAAGGAAGTAATTTCTTGAACAATACACATTGACCCTTAGTCTGAAATAATAAACACAGACATTACCAAAGCAAACTGTGGTTTATGGAGGTTTAATGATCAAAATCAATTAACAGACGGCATTAAATATTAAAGTGCAAACAGGATAACCTAGAAGGCTTACAGACAATACAATATGATTCAGTCCGTAACTTGATATGATTGGGGCCCAAGTCACGGTGGGATGGGAGGAAGGATTATCTTAGGAGAGAATTCAGGAAATACATTTCTATTGTAATAAACACATTAACAACTTCACAAACTTTCCAAATGCATTACCGACATTTCGACAGAATGTTTGTACATTGCATCTTTGTTGACCTTGGGAAGAATTCATCATTAGAACAGATTGGTTGAGTTCATTCTCACTGTCCATGAATTAAAGAACTGGCTTATTACTCAAATCGGATGTTTGAGATTCAGTCTTTAGTCCAATTTGAAGGTCATTAAAGAGTTCTCATCTGGTTGTGAGGGTTAAAGAATAAGATCGTCACAGTCTTCATTTGTCCTGAACTGTGTTTGATCTGATCAGCCATTCACAAGACAGGAAGTGAAGAAATTCCAATGCCATAAAATGGTCTGGGGGTTTTGGAGTGGGGGTTTTGCTCATCTCTGGTATGCGGTAACCATGGCGATAAGGCATAGGTCACCCTCACATGCTACACCTGCCAATCATCAAAGGAATCAATTACATATAGTTTATATACTCAAGCAATTATGAAACAGAACAATAAGAGAATAGCACAAGCAATGAACAAGAAAGTGCAATGTTGTCTCATCATAATAAATGATTTCGTCAAACCTCACACAGATTGTCTTAGTCAAGACATTTAGCTCACATTGTCTTTCCCCAGCAACATCGTAACAGTTTATGTGGCTATTCTTAAATGGACAGAGCATCTTGTTTGGGCAATTCAAGATGAATAAAGGCATAAGCAAAAAGTGTTTTTGAAAGACATTTTGAAAGCACCTAAATATAGCATACATTCATATTGACTTGGCCTCAGTCTGAGTAACATACTGTAACAGACTGGGACTTTTATCTCCTGGGACATTTATCTCCTGGGTCACCTGCTCAAGTTGTAAGAGTTTGAGCCCTGTGCAAAATAAACGTGTGCAGCTGATACGGGTCCTGAGAGAATAAAAGCGAGGCCCTCCCCAGAAAAGGCCACTCAGACAGTCAGCACTACTGCGGCCGCATTATGAAGACCCTCCTGGCTCTGTGTCTCGTGGCTCTAAGTCTCTCCTTTGGTGAGTTTAACATGGGCTTTCTCATGGTGTATATCCTTGAGACACAGCCCTGATCGAGCCTGATGAGGACTGGAATGAATGATAAATAACCACTTGATGCATTTTGCGTATAGGGCAATAAACATATTATGCATTGTTGTATTTCAGCTCAGGCCTTGGACTACAAGGCCCTCAACCAGTTCCGTAACATGATTCTGTGCATGATGCCGGACAGCTGGCCGGTGTTTGACTATGCAGACTACGGCTGCTACTGCGGAAAGGGCGGCTCTGGCACACCTGTGGACGATCTCGACAGGTATGCACTCTGCTTTTCAGCAACTCTGTCCACTGTGTTATATATAGATATCTCCTCAACATATACACATGCCCATAACTGGTCTAAACTGTCTACTTCAGTCATAACCTTAGATAGAATAGATGTTTTATTATTGTAGGAAATACCATATTTTGCATATTGGTTTCAGGTATTTGCTTATTTTCTATTTCTATATCATCAGTATTAAAAATAAGCTATACATTGAAACAATTATTTAGTATTTGAGTTGTATTTTCATAAGTACCTCAGTAGTTTTTACTTTTATGCAATTGGCTGACTTTTTTTTTGGTCTAAAATTGAGGTGGTGCAGCAAATTATTCTGACTTATTCTTTAAGTCTTTATGGGTAGTTTCTCAGTAGTTATTGGCTCTGTCCCGTACATGTCAAGCTTTGGATTTGGAAATAAGGGACATTTTCTGGCACCTGCTGTGAGCCGTCCCATGACCACAACCAGGCTCCAAGATTGGGTAAAAAAAATGCTTGTTTTGGCAGCATTTTTCGCGAGTCTAGAGTTCATTTTGGAGAGGCAGATGAATCTTTTATTATTATTATTTTGTTATAATAAATAAAAAATTACATTATTATAACATATATTGTGTATGAAATTGCCACCAGAATTGGACCCCCACATCACACTATTGCCCGATAAAGAAAAATAATTATGTAACTGTTCCTCCAGATGTTGCCAGGTGCACGACCAGTGCTACACTGATGCCATGCAGCACTCGGAGTGCTGGCCCATCCTGGACAACCCCTACACAGAGTTCTACGCCTACACTTGTGACGAGGCGAACAAGAAGATCACCTGCACCAGTGAGTGACACCCAGCATGATACATAACAGCCCGTGGGAGCCGAGCAGGCTTTCTCAGAAGCACACCTGCCAAACGCTGCTCATGCAGACTCATGAGTCAGCGGTTGCTTAGTACCTACAGTGGGTTGCACAAGTATCGGCACCCTTTAACTTTTACACATTTTGCCAGGCTATGGACCACAAACATAAATATATTTAACTGACATTTTATGTGAAAGACACACACACTAAGTGACACATAATCGTGATGTGCATAAGTACCGGTCTACCTTTCCTTTTAGTGCAACCAATTGCCTTCAGAAGTTTAGTTTAGTTTAGTTTAGTTTATTTGAGCAACAGATGCATACAGGTATAGTATACATATAACATACAGAATTAAATATAACATAAGAGGTATTAGTGCTGCTCAAAGGGAGTAGGAAGAAGTTAGTTATAACTTATAAGGCCTTACCCCTCCTAAGTTGCCATATCCAACTACTAAAACCAGAAAGCAGTAATTCTAAAAGAACTCTCTTTGTTATCTACTAAATGCTTGGAGCCAAATTCCCTTTTTCAAAAAACAGTAACTCACACCACATACTTTTCCGCTCTTCCTCGGGTGACTATACGGATGGGATGACTGCTTTTTTACGTGACTGCGTATTTCCACTCTGCCCTCCGCTGCTTTTTGGTTTTGTTTGACATATTACACTGCTGTCGTCTAGGTGACAACAACGAGTGTGAGATGTTCATCTGTGAGTGTGACAGGAAGGCCGCAGAGTGTTTTGCCAGATCTCCATGGATCCCGGAGCACGAGCACCTGCCCAGCGACCAGTGCCGGTGAACGCACCAGCGCTCGCTTCACATCACAAAGAGAAATGGAAAAGGTCTTTTCATTGGCCTTCGGTCATTATACAGATAACAACTTTTTACTTCTACCAGAAGTAAAAACCACAATCACAACAGAATGATTTACTGTATGGATAATGTTCAAAACTTTTCAATGTGTGCTGTCATTGTCCACTGGGAAAACGTATGCCAATAAAATTAAAAAAATAATCGTTTGGACATATATGACCCCACTGTGGCCTTTTTTTTCCTGTGGTATTTATTTCTTAAACGGATATTTGTAAATTAAACAACTAAACCCATATGCCAAATATATTGCTTTTAGTCTTTTTATTTTAAAGAGGTATTTTAACAGGTGCAAAAGCCTTTATTTTAGATTTTTAACAAGATCAAAAAGCCAACGTATTTCGGTTCAAATTAAAGAAAGCCTTCTCACCCTCCAGAGGTGATCTGACGTAGAGGGTGAGGAGGGAAATTGTTTACATGCCCAAAGTTTAAGACCGATCACTCATGCATTTACATAACCACTCGATGTAATGCATAAAATTACAAACAAATCTATTCATAAACCTAAATGTATTCTATACCTTGGACTCATTAAAGTAGCCACCTTTGGACTTGTCTTGTCTGGGCCTAGTTGAAATGAAATATTCATGAGAGGGATTTTCCCAAGTCTGTTGCAGAAGTTCCCATAAATGTGTGCCACTGTTGGCTGCTTTGCTTTCAAGTCTTCATTCCAGTCCATCAAGTTTCTTCAGCTTTAATCGGATACTGTTCATGTTGTATTTATTTACTCAATGCTTTTATTTCAGACTCCAGAGAGACCACTGTCCTCTATCAACTCTCCAAATCGTCTGAACCAGCTTAGCCTCAGTAACCTATCTCACCATAAGAGGGCACTCCACTTCTCTCCCATTGTTTGCTTTTTTGTTGCTGTGCTGAGGGAACACACTTACTGACTGGTGTTTCTGATCATTTCTTGCACAACTGCAAACCGATCTTTTGGATGAGTGTCATTTCACTGCGCTCTGACGAACTTTACCTGTCTTTGCAGCCTTGCTGTTTTGAACTGACACCTGACACCAACACCGTGCCAACAACTTCTAAGTGAAAGCTATGGGGAACTTGTCGGGGCCTTTTCAGAATGTAGCTTTGACGTCAGACTAAACAACTTGCCGCACTAGAAGTGGAGCAGTATCCCATGATAATGTCCACACCCATTGAAGACACAGGACTCTCTTTATGAATACTTCCCCATGGTAAACTGCTGTTCTGGCCTGGCTGGGTAGTTTTGGGAGTGGTTCACACGCTCTCATCCTGCAGTATATAAACTGATCTTACTGACCTATTGTGTCTGGTATGTGTGACGCACGACGGGTAAAAAAAACATACCGGGTTTTATGAGCTAGAAGGTATTGTGAAAGCTCAAAGACGATGTGTTTGAGAAAGTAAATAATGCCCTGACTTCATTCCAATGCAAGTTTATTATGGGTTACTTTACTGGGAAAACTCTAGGAAAAGGTCAAAGGAAAGGACAAATTGCAGCATTTAGTGATTTAGTTAAAACAATGATTATAGTATACAAAACTAGACACTGAATGTTACTTTACAATTTGGTGCGTTGTTTATTTTCCACCGTTCAGTTGTTTCTATAACCCTTTTGTGAGATGATCACACACTCATGCTGACAACACCTAGTTACACCTGAAGTGTCTTGACGAAATGAAATACAGTCACACCAGGTCACAGCTTTTCAAAGTGCTGAGCCAAGAAGGAGCAGCCTCTAAACCAGAGCAGCTTCTCAACGGGCGGGTCTTGACTCAGAGGTTGTTTGCAGGATAACATTCAGTGAGCTGCGGGTGAGGCGTTATTTACGTCAACATTACAAACACTGGTTAGTTTAGTTTAAAAGGGACCATGTACAATGATAACATAAATGTTGCCGTTTGATGCATTGCACCAGAGGTTGCCTGAGGCTAGTTTAAATCTGTCCCTGGCAATGAACGGACAACCCATGGCAAAAAAAACAAGACACGGGGTTGACCAAGAAAGACAAACCACATACAACATGACAGATTCAATAAAAACCCTTCGCCCTCCCCACATACAACAAGACAAGACACATCTACAACCCGAATACAAACAAACTAATAGGGTTTCATTTTTGGCCACTTTTTTCAGTTTAGTTTTTATAATACTACTAGAAAATGTCATGTTTCACAACCGTGGAAAGTAAAGAAAGCAAAGCATGTTTATGGTTGTGGGCCGTTTCTGAACTACATCAACATCTGGTTGATGATTGTGATGTTTCCGTTGGAACCACCTCTCTAAACCGGTTACATGATCAATAGAGTGCTAGTTTCTACACAAAGGTGTCCTCCCAGTTTGTTTGACAGAAGGATTAGCAGAGTATGTAGTCATGTACAAGTTAAGTAATAAAAAACATTGCTCATGATGGAATAAGACAGATACCAATGATACTTAACAGTATACACCTTTAAAATGATCATAACTTTTATTGTTGCAACCGTTTTCTCTGCCTAGAATACATTTAACTACTGCCCTAAAGTAAATGTTTTATTAGTTTACTTAAGAAAAAATAATGAAACATATATTTTGACAGCAATGGCTCAGTAAAATCAACTATTCGTGCGATAGCAAGACTTGTTTCAACACATGGATTTAATCTTTGCCTGTGAGGCATGTGCCACACTGGAACTGGGTCATTAGGGAATGTTAATGAATTCTATTGAAATCCATTGTCCCACACTCACACTCTCATTCAACTTGGCCTATTGTGCATGTTTTTTGTGGTAGGGGTAACCAGAGTATCCGGAGGAAACCTACGCAGACATGGGGAGAACATGCAAACTCCACACAGAAAGGCCCTGTCCAGGTGGGAATCGAACCCAGGACCTTCAAACTGTGAAACACAAATGCTAACTGCTAACCGTAACAGCACACAAAGCGGGCGGCACGGTAGCGCAGCGTTTAGTGCTCTCGCTTCACGGCTAAAAGGTCCGGGTTCGATTCCCGCCTGGACGGGGGTCTTTCTGTGTGGAGTTTGCATGTTCTCCCCATGTCTGCAGGTTTCCTCCGGATACTCTGGTTTCCCCTACCACTAAAAACATGCACAATAGGCCAGGTTGAATGATGTAATAGGCCAGGTTGAATGATGTGTGTGAATGTATGGTGGTGGTCAGAGAGACCGTTGGCGCAGTCGCGAAAGTGCTTCTGTCAGTCTGCCCCAGGGGAAACTGAAGCTACAAAAGTAGTTTACCACCACAGAGTATGCATTGAATGTACAATTGTCTCATGTAAAGCGCTTTGTGACTATGTCTGTGAAAGGCGCTATATAAATAAAGACCTTCTTCTTCTTCTCTATGCTCTAAATGTGTGAAAAATGATGGTGTTGTGTATATTAAGTAACCAGACCCAGGCAACAATTGAAAAGTCACATTGCATTTATTAAGAACACAATTTAAAATTATTATGTACATTAAAAAAAGATAATATTAACAATGTTAAACATTCTGAAATGTGCAATGAAATGATCAGGGATGTGACATCAGTCTGCAATATTTAGAGCTAGGCAACCTATTATTAAGCCCAATTTTAATATCTTAAAAAAACCAAAAGAAAGCTTTGTATTAAACCAATGTAAAATAAAAGCCGTAGCATCTTAAAGTGTTGAACACAGTAGTTTGCTACAGTTGTACATTGCAAATTCTTAATGAAACAAACTAATCCTCAGTCCCTGACTCTGTAGTGCAATACGTAAGTTGATATTTTAAGTCCATGTTATTTCAAATATTATACATTATACATTATACATATATTCACAATTTCATCTCCATGAGCTATTTGACGGTGCACATGCCCCACTCTGCCGCGCTGTGCCACAACGCTCTTAGATGTGGCAGCTCTGCATAGCTTCTTACGTCCACTGGAGTCATATTATATGCAAGTGTGGGCGGCGCCCGGTATCGTGACATTGTTGGTGAACCTGATGGGACCACATCAACCTGCTCCATGCTGTCCTTTTCTACGTGTATCCTATAGTTTTGCCCTCTGTTGTCATCCCACAAGGCCCCTTCATTGGTCCTCGAAGATACACCAAACTCTATGCCATGGATGGCGTCAAGATTCAGGGGAAGGCTTAATTCGAAAGAATAAATGTCTGTCTCCATTGCTGCGAATCTCTGCTTGTGCAAGAAAGTGCAAGGAATGTCGTGATGGCTTCTCCAAGAGTCAAAGCTCATCCTGACATACACAGTTTGTTCCGATCCAAATTGCGACACCCTTACCCGACCTCTCAAGCAGTATTCTGTCACGCTACAGCTCTCCAACTGCAGTCCCACTTCGAACTGACGAGACATGAACACCTTGAAATCGAGAGACGGTTGCGTGAAAGCCAGCCGCAGCTTGCACGGCGGTTTCCTGGCTGCTGGGACAGCCTCCTGCTTGGCTTGGAACTTCCGCATCATCATTGAAGGCAAGGTATTGTGGCACGGCGTCGATGACGCCGCAGCCGTCGCAGCTTCCGGGATGAACAGGCGGACCGCGGTTAGCGCCAAACCTCTAGCGTCGGCGAAGGAGACACGTTTCTTCAGCCCCCAGTAGTCTCGCCGAAAGCAGCTTCGCGGCTCAGATGGCGAGGCGGGAGAGGGGGAGGCGGGACGGTGTAGGGTGTGGGAGGAGGTGCTGGACAGGCGTTGCGTGGCTGTCCGCACAGGAGAAAGCAGTGGGTGTAGAGGCTGACGCAGAGACAGGCAGGCGGCCAGGTCTATGGGCATCATGCCCGAGGGAGGGTGGCTGCCCAGAGCATGTAGCACCCTGAGGAAAACAAGTAGGACATGCATGAGTGACCGGTGTCTGTCTGTCTGTCTATCTGTCTGTCTGTCTGTCTGTCTGTCTGTCTGTCTGTCTGTCTGTCTGTCTGTCTGTCTGTCTGTCTGTCTGTCTGTCTGTCTGTCTGTCTGTCTGTCTATATCTATCTATCTATCTATCTATCTATCTATCTATCTATCTATCTATCTATCTATCTATCTATCTATCTATCTATCTATCTATCTATCTATCTATCTATCTATCTGTCTATCTGTCTGTCTATCTGTCTATCCCTAACCACTTAACCTTAACATTTCCCACAATATTAAGGTTAGGTCCATTCTTTTTTGTGTTCTTGAATAAGGGTAAGTTGAGTCAGTGCAGAAGTGCAGGCATGTTTAGATCTGCCTTCCTACGGGCTATAGAGCCAATAAGATTGCTACAAAATGAAAATAGATTTTCTGTGCCTTTAAATGAGCATCGACAGTATGTAAGTAGTTACTTTACATGTTGTACCCTATGTGACACCCTACATGTGGAGAGTCGCAGAAGTACAGTACATATACAAAACTTTCTTTCTTGTTCAACACTTATAGCACACTATTCACATTAAAACGCTTTAACTATCGTGAATCGTAATAATAAGAAGGTTCTTATGTCTTACCTTGTGCAGTTCATTGTCATTTTTCGAGCGTCCTCAAATCTTGTTGTTCCCTTTTTGTGTTTGCCAATACCACGCCTCTCTGCCGATCTCAGTTCATCTACAAAAGCGAGCGAGCACACGCAGACACAGTCAACATCAACCACTTGTTCCATTATTTAGGAGTCAGATGAGGACATCCAATACTCACCGAATGCAGAGTTCCATGTCCTTTGCTCAAATATTGATGTGTCCAGGAAAAACAAACAGAGGATTACGGGCGGCTTGCCTCCGTCACCGGATCTTATGAGTGGAGGAGTAAGAAGCCAGAGCTTTTATGGCAGTGTGTGTGTCCCTCCCAGCCAATAGGAGACGGTGGTTTGTGTTTATGTCTCGCCCCCACAGTTAGGTGCCAGAAGGGTGCCGATATGTGCAGGCTCCTCTGACGCAAGAGCCGCTGACTATTTGTTGTTGGCTGAAAGCTTTTCCAAGTATACTGTCCGTGTGGTGTTTTAGCTTGCCGAAATGAGGGGATTAAAAAGGCGTTATCATCTTATGCACAGTGCGGCATTGTCCTAAGTCTTATCAGAAATGTTTCTTGGAAAGTTTTTGGGAGTAATTGGCAAATGCAACTCACTCAAACAGTTTATTAGGTGTTATTTTGCAGCACCCACACTAGATGTGCTGTTGAACTGTGATGTGGAGCTCCCCGTGCCCTCATAAGGCAGTGTTTAGGCAAGGAAAGAACTTTATTTGTGTAGCGCCTTTCACAGACATGGTCACAAAGCAGTTTTACATGGAACAGACACAGGGAGAAGGTGCAAACTCCACACAGCCGGGCCCCGTCCTGGTGGGAGCCGCTGCATCACTGTGCATTCTCCACATAAAGGCATGGTATGTGAAGAATGCACCACGAAACCCGCCTCTGAGTATGTTAATACAAGTGAGTGGACAGACATTCACTGATGATGTCACCCAGTAGTAATGCAGAGGTGTTTGTTGTATACAAATACCAGAAGCATCTGTCCTCACCTAATTACATTGTACTCAACTCATTGTTCTGATTGTACAGCAATAAAGTTCAACTGCGTCACAACTTTTGGCACAGGTTGCGAGCCTGTCTTTGCTACAGCCTGTCTTAGTTACCTTAGCTCAGGTCATATCACCTCTAGATCTGACCGTTTTTCTGCTCCTTTAGCCAAGACAGCTTAGCCACAGTGACTGTAGTGCATAGGCATGGAGATGTATGCGCAACTATACAACAAAGGAGGCTTCGGTGTTCAAATAATGAAACTGGGCTATTCTCAGTATTTTTGCTATATTCAATATAAAGTAAAACAGAGCAATGTGGTTTACTCAATTCAGTAAAAAAGAACAGTGCAAAGAGAGTATTGGAGATGTTAAACTGTGCATTACCGCCTGTGACCACACCTTTGAGCACAGTGTACCAGAAGTTTAACCACATAAAAGAATTGGTTTGAGAAAGGTGTGAATGTCATGTCTCTGAAGAAGGAAAACTCTGTAATGAAACATGGTGGTTATAGAATAAACTTCTCCATGCCAAGGCAAGAACACAACATCAAGGACACTATTATGCTGAGTCTGAGGGTGCTTTCATGCATGTTGGAGCGCCTTGTGGGCCGGCCTGAGATCGCTCTAGTTTCAGTGGTATTAGTGTTCGTGTTAGTTAAACTAAAGTTGCACCATCAGCCACAACAATCAGCTCCGAACGTTTCCCATGACGATGGGCGTCAAACGATCCGAACCCTGTGAGCGTGGGCTTCCCTGAAATGATACCGTGGTCATTTCTCTGTTGTGGCTAAAGACAGTGAGACTGATGCATGTTATGGGTTGATGGAGGAAACTGGGGCACACGGGTAGAACATGCTATCTCCACACAGGAAGGCGCACAGTCCAGGAATCAAACTTGCTGTAAGGGCAAGAGTCGAACCACTCAGCCACTGGAAGCAAAGCGATGTTGGGCCTATTACCTACATGGGAGACCCTATGTTCAAGGTCTAAAAGAGCATGGTGCAGAGAGTTAAACTAGATAAATATTTGACCTGGATCAAGATCAAATCACCCTCCACACCAAAAACAAAGGAACATGCAGCGCCCATGGGCCAAGTGCAGTTCAGTCACTGGGCTGTTCCGAAACTGTTCTCTCCTACCTTCCCCCACACCCTTCCACTCAGGCCTCAGTGAGGGCACCTTCACAAGTTCACTCATCAGAGAAATTTGAGCTGTGACTTTCAGACACGCTCTCACAGCCCATAATGTTGCAAAAATCACAAGTTCGACTGATCATACTTGTAAATGAAAAAAATAAATGTTAATAGTAGTAAGTAATTCAGATTCAAATATGTTGTATTTCCATTATATAATTTTGCTCTCCCAATATAATCATATTAAGTCTCCGTGTCGCTTTCTATGTCATTTATAAATGTCTATATGACGATAAAGTTGTTCAAATGAACACTTAGATGCTCCAGTCGGAACTGCTGTTGTCTGTTGCGTGTTGCTCGTGGGACTGGTCTCCAGTGTAACACACACCTGTTAAGCCAGCAGAAAAGGAGCTTTTCACCCACTTTCACTCACTGAGGTCTGTTCCAGACAGGACTCCACTCCGCGGACACACGCAAACTGATGCTGCGTCCAAAGCCAGTAAATTGGTAAGAGGTCTTACTCCAAACCAGATGTGTGTCAGTGTCCGCCATGATAAGAAGCATCCAAATTGGGCTGTCAGTTAGGAAGTACTTAGGGAAAGAAGCCTCAATGCTAACTATCATAGCCACTTTAGCATAGGGACCTCTGGTGGTCCCTTACCGGCGATTAGCAGCTATGTGCCATCCCATAAGCCACTGTGCCAATCCCCCACCCCCCTCGGCCCCACCCTCGAGTGATTCATGCGTAACCACTGTGACAGGAGCACATTTAATAATAAAAATAATAATAATAAACACGATTCTGCACAAGCCAAACTTTTTAAAAGTGACAAAATCCATGTTGTCGTCTCCACAGCTCAGTCACATGTCAGTGTTAAAGAGCCGCCTCAGTACGGATTAAAGGAAGACAGTTTGTGCTTTTGCTTTCATTTAATAGAATCTGAAGCCACATGGCTAATGAGATAAAATAACGCTGAAAGGAAATGTATGGCTCACTTGGATTTTTTTTACTCCTTAAATGTATGTTTTAGCTGGAGATGTATGGCTCATTTGGTTTTTTTTCTCCTTAAATGTATGTTTTAGCTGGAAATGTTTGGCTCATTTGGATTTTTTTCTCCTAAATGTCTGTTTGGACTGGAAATGTATGGCTCACTTAGATTTTTTTTCTCCTTAAATGTATGTTTTAGCTGGAAATGTATGGCTCATTTGGATTTTTTTCTCCTTAAATGTATGTTTTAGCTGGAAATATATGGCTCACTTGGATTTTTTTTCCCCTTAAATGTATGTTTTAGCTGGAAATGTATGGCTCATTTGGATTTTTTTCTCCTTAAATGTATGTTTTAGCTGGAAATGTGTATGGCTCACTTGGATTTTGTTCTCCTTAAATGTATGTTTTAGCTGGAAATGTTTGGCTCATTTGGATTTTTTTCTCCTTAAATGTAGATTTTTTTCTCCTTAAATGTCTGTTTGAACTGGAAATGTTTGGCTCATTTGGATTTTTTCTCCTTAAATGTATGTTTTAGCTGGAAATGTGCGCCTGTAAATCAACAGTGGTTAGTTAGCACCAGAGGTCCCTATGCTAAAGTGGCTATGATAGTTAGCATTGAGGCTCCTTTCCCTAACTCCTTCCTAACTGACAGCCCAATTCGGACGCTTCTTATCATGGCGGACGCTGACGCACATCCGATTTGGCGTTAGACCTCTTACTAATTTACTGATTTCGGACACAGCAATAATGAAGGATTAGTTGCTAGTGTTAGTACTTAGAGGCTATAATTTGGTGGTTTCGGACTGAGTGTTAGGGGGTAGGGTGAAGGAGAAGGGAGCGGTTTCGGAAAGGCCCACTGTGTCTGAACTTATCTCCAAAAGCAGATGATGCCTGGGGTCCTGGTTAATAAATGAACCTTTGTGCTGATCAAAGCATCAGGACAGGACAGGACAGGGCAGATAGCACTCTTGGGCGGTGACTTTGTATCAATGAATTGCCAGGAAACCTTTCTCTGCTACATAGCAAACAAAGTGGCAGAGTTTTTTTGGATCACTTGTTGTTTCTCTTTTTACTTTTTTGGTAAAATGGACATAGAAATGATACTTTGCGAGGCTGAGTTACTTTTGCATTGGTAGATTGTCAGGAAACTTTAAACCTGCATTAAAATATATATATTTATAATATTTATTCATGTACCGGTCAACAAAATCAAAACACGCCTTAGAACTAAACATTTATCATTCTCTGCAGTGTATTTAAGTGTTTAGATTTGTATTTGTTGTCATTCATGCTTATATTGCAAGGTAGCCATTCTGCCAACAGTGTGAGGTCATTTCTGAAGCAGGCGGCCTCTCCAAACGGGGTTAGCCTAACCTGGCAAAAAAACAAATTCATATCACAGTGCAAATTTCATTAGCACACAATATCAATCTGGAAAGGCTCTGGTTTAAATTGCTTGGGAGGAGGATGGACATATTTGCTGCTGAATTGGATTAAGTGGACATCCAAATGACCAATCAGAGCGAAGTCTCAAACAACAATAACTAAACAGTTCGATATTTCTTTTTAACATTGTCGTGATGGTCATTAGTGCTTGTTCTCGGCAATACCTTGACGGGATTGGTCCGAAACACCAGGGCATTCGAGCCAAATGTTGGAGATTGTAGCCTTTCGAGATGCATATTAATGTCTAATCTGTTATGTCCCCGTCTTACTCACATCTGCATCAACAGAATTCCTAACAAATAGATATGATAGTTTGCACCAATGCGTAATGTACTCGTCACTCCTTCAGCTCTTCGGCATGGACACGCAAGGAGTTTTTTTTTTTTAAGCGTATTCTTCTGTAAATGTGTTCCATCTGAAACGTAAATCACATTCACAGTGGCATCCAGGTGGAATTAAAGGGGGTCTGAGGCCACGGTTGATTTTGCCTGTTGGCCCAAAATGACACTTTTATCATTTCTACCATTGGCATTTTGGGGCTGAAATCACAGACACGGTATGATGACTGGAATATGACAACATTGCCCGTCTGCGCAGCTGTTACATCACGTCTTTCCACTTTGGCTGTCCCTGGGAAGAACTTCCATCTCACGGAACGAGGTGGACGCAATTAATCATCCGGGTTTCTGGGTTACGACAAGTATAGACAAACGATGTAGCTCGAAGCGAATACAAAGATTAAGATCGTTTTCCCCCGATTCATCCAGCCCCATTACTCAATAGGATTTTGAAGGCAATTATTATGAAAGTGACAGGTCTTGGGAATTGAAAGCGTGATTTCATAACACGTTTCATAACAATTTCATAGCAAGCAATGGTGACCAAAAGGTAATCTGACCTTTAAAGCTTTAAGTCCAGGCCCGCAGGTAAGCATGTGGAAAACACTGTGGTCGAATGATAAGAGTGAAGCTAAAGTCTGAAGTTTTTATTATTACGAAAAATAGCATTGAAGGTACATAGATCAGGTAAATCTGACTAAGCGTGTCAGTTCATTTGTGCAGTTTACCAGTACAGGTTAACTCCCAAAATTAAGTCAATGAAATAGTCACACAACAGGGCAGGACCAGCGCATGCATTCCAAACTCATAAACTGCAGATAGTTTGCAGATAAACTAATAACAGTCAAACGGATCCAATTAAAACAGCAATGACACGTCTTTCTTGTGGTTAGCAGTGCATGTGCAGCCAGACACCACTAATAAGACCTCAAAACTTTAGCTTCACTCGTGTCTCTCATTTGACCCCAGTGTTTTCCACATGCTTACCGGCGGGTCTTTGCTTAAGGTTTAAAGGTCATATTTACCTTTTGCCCGCCCCCGCTTGATTACAAATTGGTGTCTGGCAAAGGATCCGCTACAAAGGCAGAAAGCGGGGTGAAGGATTTTTAGAGGGGGGCTAGTGCTGTGTTTCTGTAGTTCAACTAAAAGGGGCTAGATGCAAGTTGGCCATTTTTTGCTCACTACTGCCACCTCAGGTCATACGTGTAACTGCACCTTCTATATTAAGCTCGTGCATGACGGCACTTCGGACCCTAAGTAGCACCTTTTTGAGTGACAGTGCAGGATTTTAAAGGCAGTTGTGGTGAACAGGTCTGAGCTCATTCTACACATTAGGACAGGGCTGGAACATGTAAGGGGAGGAAAATACCACTTTAACATTTTTGAACTCCGCATTGTCCTTTTAAAATGTAAAACTAATATATTATATGACATGCAAAGTGACACATGTCAAGTCTTCTTTTTATTTTAATGATTATGGCTGGCAGCTTGTAAAAAACCCAAATTCAAAAGCTCAGAGGATTAGAGCATTAGATGAACTCAGTTAAAAAAATATTTTAAACGGAGATATGTCGGCCCTCTGAAGGCTATAATCATGCACATGTAGTTAGGCCCGAGCGCCATCAGGGCTGGCGAAGGGCCCCTTGTAATCGTGTAGAGTGCGCGGAGCGATCAAACATGCACTAACGCACTCCTCTCGTCGTGCACGTTCCGTCAATGGGCTTCCCCTCTCTTCCATATTTTAAAGAGAAGCATTTTTAATTTTGTGACACTAAAATAAAATTGTAATCTTTTGCTACTTCTCTTGCCCTTGCACGGTTACATTTATAAGGTTAAACTGCAGGTATGAATGGTCTTATACAGAGTAAATAGCCTCATGGAGACATTTTCTCTTTTTGCAAGGTTGCCAATATACTTCAAGTGCAACATTTGCGCTTTGCAAAGGACATTAACATTTACATTGCAATTTTGATTTTGAGATCAATCTTGCAGTTGCATTTGATTTGCGAAAAAGTGCAGAGATTTCAACAATAAGGAACTTTGACAGGGATCACACACCTTATTAGGACACACCCAAAAGTTGGATGCTCAACTCTTTTGTTGGTGTTAATATCTGCCAAAGAATTTTAGAAACCTCACCCTCTTTGCCCTTCAGTGTAAGACAGTCATGTAAGATAGTCTTAACGTTTGTGCCAAACGTTTAAAAACAGATTGAATGGGGCGGAATGGCGATAGTGCATCTAAATCTGAATGTAGTAGACACAGGCCCAATTTCATTTCTCCCCCTTAGCCTTTGCCCTCCGTTTAGCGTGGTCACGAAAGACAAAGGGGTGTCCCAATTCTGTTTTGCAGTGAGTCGTAAGGCTGAGTGGAAGGTCTGCGTAACCCCTTCAATGGTCCTCAGTGTTTTGGTTTGTTCTCATTTAAGATTAACTTTGTTACAGTTAGAAACAACCTGCCATATGCATTTTAATATCTTTAAATGATGTAGACTAGAGCGTGTGTTTGTGCCAATAGTGAAAATGCTATGATAATATTAATATCATTAATGTCATTCTTTAGCTTTGGTGGGGACTTCATGGCTGCACACAGACAAGGGGGATGGAGGACTGAGTTATTGGACATTCATGAGTAATGGACTTTGCCTCAAAAATTAGCTGTATTTATAAACTTGCTTTGCTTTGCCTATGGAGCAAGGGCTCTATCTAGTGGCAAAAGAAGGGTATTACATCTCTGCAGTGCACATTCAGTGAAGTCAGAATGCATTGATCTGTGGTAGCCTTTGTATAAAACAAATGCCTTTTGCTGTTATTTCAGATTTTGTCACGACATGACGGGTTATTTCGTGTTGGTCCTTTACTTTCCATCCAAAACACTATTAAAATGTAGAAATACAAATGCTTTTACACGCCATCTTACATTAGTAGACAGGGTCTACAATATCCAAAACTCACTTAGGGGATTATTCTTTTATCAGACATGCACTCAAAATTGTCTTTTGTTTCATTTAATCATTGATACAGTGGGGCAAAAAAGTATTTAGTCAGCCACCAATTGTGCAAGTTCTCCCACTTAAAATAATGACCGAGGTCTGTAATTTTCATACACTTCAACTGTGAGAGACAGAATGTGAAGAAAAATCCAGGAATTCACATTGTAGGATTCTTAAAGAATTTATTTGTAAATTTTGGTGGAAAATAAGTATTTGGTCAATAACACAAATTCAACTCAATACTTTGTAATATAAGCTTTGTTGGCAATAACAGAGGTCAAAACGATTACTATAGGTCTTTACCAGGTTTGCACACACAGTAGCTGGTATTTTGGCCCATTCCTCCATGCAGATCTTCTCGAGAGCAGTGATGTTTTGGGGCTGTCGCCGAGCAACACGGACTTTCAACTCCCTCCACAGATTTTCTATGGGGTTGAGGTCTGGAGACTGGTTAGGCCACTCCAGGACTTTCAAATGCTACTTACGGAGCCAGTCCTTCGTTGCTCGGGCGGTGTGTTTGGGATCATTGTCATGCTGGAAGACCCAGACACGTTTCATCTTCAAAGCTCTCACTGATGGAAGGAGGTTTTGGCTCAAAATCTCACGATACATGGCCCCATTCATTCTGTCCTTAACACGGCTCAGTCGTTCTGTCCCCTTTGCAGAAAAACAGCCCCAAAGCATGATGTTTCCACCCCCATGCTTCACAGTAGGTATGGTGTTCTTGGGATGCAACTCAGCATTCTTCTTCCTCCAAACACGACGAGTTGAGTTTATACCAAAAAGTTCTACTTTGGTTTCATCTGACCACATGACATTCTCCCAATCCTCTGCTGTATCATCCATGTGCTCTCTGGCAAACTTCAGACGGCCTGGACATGCACTGGCTTAAGCAGGGGGACACGTCTGGCACTGCAGGATTTGATTCCCTGTCGTTGTCGTGTGTTGCTGATGGTAACCTTTGTTACTTTGGTCCCAGCTCTCTGCAGGTCATTCACCAGGTCCCACCAGGTCAGAGATCTTCCTTGTTTGAAGTGACCAAATACTTATTTTCCACCATAATTTACAAATACATTATTTAAAAATCCTACAATGTGAATTCCTGGATTTTTTCTTCACATTCTGTCTCTCACAGTTGAAGTGTACCTATGATGAAAATTACAGACCTGTCATTATTTTAAGTGGGAGAACTTGCACAATTGGTGGCTGACTAAATACTTTTTTGCCCCACTGTATGTAGTTTGTCCTGCTTTTGCGCAAAGGATGAACCTCCAAAGTCCATGCTTTTTCATCGAATTTGTTCTGGAGAGACACCGCCCATTTTTACTGTGCTGCAATTTAGCCACTTGCCAGATACCAACAACTGTTTTGATTTGAACTCTGTCCCCAGATAAAGACTAGTGCCATTTGTGAGTGATTTCTGTACATTTCAATAACAAACATCAAACTTTTATTTCCTAGACACAATTTTTTAAATAGTGAAATAACTAAGCATGTACATTAATCTTTTTTATTTGAAGGCACACTGCGTAACATTCCTTAACATACTGTTGCCAGCAATACAAAACATGCTCCAATGACCAGCAAGAAAATGCTTTTTTTTTTTCAATCAAATGCGTAATGTACTCGTCACTCCTTCAGCTCTTCGGCATGAATACGCAAGGAGTTTGTTTTTTTAAGCGTATTCTTCTGTAAATTTGTCCTATCTGAAACGTAATCACATTCACAGTGGCATCCAGGTGGAGTTAAAGGGGGTCTGAGGCCACGGTTAATTTTGCCTGTTGGCCCAAAATGACACTTTTATCATTTCTACCATTGGCATTTTGGGGCTGAAATCACAGACACGGTATGATGACTGGAATATGACAACATTGCCCGTCTGCACAGCTGTTACATCACGTCTTTCCACTTTCAACTTCCATCTCACGGAACGAGGTGAACGTAATTAATCATCCAGGTTTCTGGGTTACGACAAGTATAGACAAACAATGTAGCTCGAAGTGAATACAAAGATTAAGATCGTTTTCCCCGATTCATGCAGCCCTATAACTCAATAGGATTTTGAAGGCAATTATTATGAAAGTGACAGGTCTTTGGAATTGAAAGCGTGATTTCATAACACGTTTCATAACAATTTCATAGCAAGCAATGGTGAGCAAAAGATAATCTGACCTTTAAAGGAATAGGCCACCGTTTTTACATACTGAGATATGTTCTTACCTTAGCTTTGACGAGTTCTTTAGGACCTGTCTGGTCTTCACCCGTGCCTTCAATCACGTAAACACAGCGCAGACGGCGTTAGCATTTAGCCTCTCCCTCTCTCCACTATAGCTCCAAAACAGGTCAAGATAGAAGCTACCAAGCTCTTCCACGTTTCCCTATTTAAATATGGTTATGTGAAGTGTTCCATTGTAAGGCGTAATGACACCAGGAGTTCGAAATCCGCGCAGTAATCTTCACTTTACTGTGCGGATGCCAAACTACTCCTGGTATTATTACGCCTTACATTATAGTCCCCCCTTTTATCCGCTTAGAAAATCCACATTGTTTAATTTTGTGTAATTATACTTTGTAGTGGAACACTTCACGTAACCATATTTAAATAGGGAAAACGTGGAGGAGCTTGGTAGCTTCTATCTTGACCTGTTTTGGAGCTATAGAGGAGAGAGGGAGAGGCTAAATGCTAACGCCGTCTGTGCTGTGTTAACGTGACTGAAGGCACGGGTGAAGATCAGACAGGTCCTAAAGAACTCGTCAAAGCTAAGGTAAGAACATATCTCAGTATGTAAAAACGGTGGCCTATTCCTTTAAGCCTTAAGTCCAGGCCCGCAGGTAAGCATGTGGAAAATACTGTGGTCAAATGATAAAAGTGAAGCTAAAGTTTGAAGTTTTTATTATGACAAAAAATAGCATTGAGCGTACATAGATCAGGTAAATCTCACTAAGCGTGTCAGTTCATTTGTGCAGTTTACCAGTACAGGTTAACTCCCAAAATTAAGTCAATGAAATAGTCACACAACAGGGCAGGACCAGCTCACGCATTCCAAACTCATAAACCGCTTCTGTAAACTGCAGATAAACTAATAACAGTCAAACGGATCCAATTAAAACAGCAATGACACGTCTTTCTTGTGGTTAGCAGTGCATATGCAGCCTGACACCACTAACAAAACTCAAAACTTTAGCTTCACTCGTGTCTCTCATTTGACCACAGTGTACTTTCCACATGCTTACCGTCTTTGCTTAAGGTTTAAAGGTCATATTTACCTTTTGCCCGCCCCCGCTTGGTTACAAATTGGTGTTGTCTGGCAAAGGATCCGGCTACAAAGGCAGAAAGTGGGGTAATAGATTTTTAGAAGGGGCTAGTGCTGTGTATGGGAGTGATTTAGTGGTTGATTGGGAAGAGAGAATTTATCATTTTTGAGAGCATACAAGTGGAGCTCGGAAAATTAGAATATCGGGGAAAAGTTCATTTATTTCTGCCATTTTTTGCTCACTACTGCCACCTCAGGTCATACATGTAACTGCACCTTCTATATTAAGCTCGTGCATGACGGCACTTCGGACCCTAAGTAGCACCTTTTTGAGTGACAGTGCAGGATTTAGAGGCAGTTGTGGTGAACAGGTCTGAGCTCATTCTACACATTAGGACATGGCTGGAACATGTAAGGGGAGGAAAATACATCACTTTAACATTTTTGAACTCCGCATTGTCCCTTTAAAATGTAAAACTAATATATGATATAGACTCATGACATGCAAAGTGACACATATCAAGTCTTCTTTTTATTTTAATGATTATGGCTAGCAGCTTGTAAAAACCATCCAACCATCTTCTTCCACTTGTCTGTTGCCGGGTCGTGGGGGCAGCTGTTGGAGATGCCCAAATCACATTGCACCAGCTCTTTATGGCTCCTCCTGCAGGTGGTGGGTCCACAGAAGGACGGCCTCACGATTAACCGGGCCTGTTGGTCTCTCATAAGGGGCTTCTGAACCGCTCTTCGTCTGACCCGTCACCTAGGACCTGTTTGCCCTGGGCACGAAGCCCCCGACAACAGAGCTCCAGGATCACTCGGGCGCTTAAACCCCTCCACCACATCAAGGTGGCGGTTGTAAAAAACAGAGGTGGGAGACTCGAGTCACATGACTTGACGCGAGTCAGACTCGAGTCGCAATTTTTGGGACTTGAGACTTACTTGACCAAAGTCTGAAAAGACTTAACTTGACTTGGGACTTGCTGTTTGTGACTCGAGACTTAACTTGGACTTGAGGCCAATGACTCTCAATGACTATATAGTTATTTATTTGCGTGAAACTGTCGAAAGATCAGGATTCATTTGGTAAAAGCGGCGCATCTATGTTTACATATGGTAATTAGCCTCATGCGTGTTCGGTTTCCAGACGGAGCTCGTCTAATCAATACAGCGCGAAAAGGCAGGAGGAAATATTTCTTTGGATGCATTAAAAGTTTTCTAAAGACAGTGAAGAGGAGGAGATTTATGGACAGGAAAACATTTGAAACAATGGACTGTACCTACAGCGCAGACGGAGCCTCCAGAACGACGATGCGTAAGAGCCAGTGGGGGGGTCCGCCCCCTTCACTCTGAAATGAGTACGTGCTAGTGGTAGGCCGTGATATTGCAGCCAGCAGCCCAAAAAGCCCTTTTTGTCATAGACACTCATGTAAAAGTAACAGCCTGTAAAATGGTCCACAGGGCATCTGGAGTTTCAGACTGATGCAAATATATTTCTTTAAAATTACTATTTTTAGGACATGGACTTTTTTTCTTCGTAAAAAAATTGTAAAGTATCAAAAATACATTTTTAAAAGTGTTCTAATGACGTGACGTCACCAGGGCCGTAGACGTGCGCGAGCGTGTGCGTGATGACTCATGAACGAGCAGAGTTCTCCCTCGTGTGATTTAGCGGCTGAAGTCTGAGCAAAACAAATGAACGGACTGGACTAAAAACAAGGATAAACGCGAAATAACAAACATCTCAAGTAAGTTTATGTTTCTCTAAGTCTTAAGCCAAAAACTAAATACGAAATGTATGATGAATATAGCATGTGTTTATAGCATTGGATTATGGTTAATAAGAAACAACTAGTCTACATGTTATTGGAAACTCATTTCTGAAAATTAAATAATGGCACTAATAACCTGTAACTGTTTTATTAATTAAAAAAATACTAGCAGCATTTAATGTACTTATGTACTTACACCATTATTTGTGTAAGTAGAATGAAACACAAAAAAATGCATGATTTCCGCATCTGTCCTGGATCCAGTACAGTACAGTACAGATACATGCTATCAAAAAAACAATATCACACATTTTACCAATGAAAATGTAATATAAAACACTTTTGCAGTGCTCATTCTTTGTATTTCAGCCAAACAATTCTAGTTATGATGTTATACTAGCAAATACAGTGAAGTAACAACTCGATTTTTATCCATTCTATCACAATATCAAGACTTCCAGCACTTACGAAACTTCCCAGAAAAGTGACCGAGCGGAAGTTCATGAGCGCGGCTACGTACGTCCGAAGGGCCGCTAAGCGCCCGGTTGTTCCAAGAGCGGACTAAACTAGCTTTTTAAGCCCCGCACTGACAAACTAACCCCCAAAGTCATCGTAGCATGGTAGCTTACTCGCCTGAAATGGCCTTAAAAAAACATTTTGTGTTTAAAGAACGATGATATTAAGAGATTTGACTTTTTGCGTAATGGCGTCCGCTCCGCTCTGAAGCTTCGTCGGCAGCCGTGCGCGCTCACGCTGCTTTCACCCACTTGGGCCGTAGGGAGCATAGATACAGGTGACGCGTCATACGGGTACTTTGGGCCGCAATGGCGGACGAAACTGGTTTCATGCGCCACTGAGCACCTCTATGTAAAGAGATAGCAGCTGGGACAGCATGCCTTATCCAGTTTATAATAGATCCATGGTAAGAGCTGATTAATCAACAGGAATCTTGGGGCTTTTCGATGTTTTAATTCGTTCACGCAAAGTTTACAGCATTTAGTGACTATTTTACGCATCCGCACACAGCCCAGTGACAGCGGGACTGAAGGCTACGCAGAATCTGCTGGGGCAGGGGAACCACTGACAGAAAAACCGCCAGAGACAAACAAAAATAAAAATATTGTTTTATATTTATATTTGACACTACAAGGAAAAGCAGCTCATATTTAAAAGACTCTGTTTCATTCTTTTTTTTAAAGTCGGCCCCCCGAGCCCCCTTCCTTAAAATGCTGTCACGGTAATTTTGTACATAGACTGTTCATTTAAAATATATATAGTTTGAATTTTTTGGCAATTAAGGGGAGACACTACAGGCAAAACTCAATTTTTTCAGTTCAGGTATTGGGCCAAATTGGTCTCTGAACATACAAGCTTTCTCCCGGAAACAGAAAATATGCCTAATCTTCACAATAACATGTTTAAATATTGCGCTGATTCAATGTTCCCCCATAGACTTATATGGGAGAATGCAATTTCAAGGGCCTTTTTCTCAAAACACATTTTTCTGTCATTGTGGCGACACTATGTCCGCGTCAGTCGGACCTAAAGACTTCACATTTTCCAGCCTTGGACTGAACAATATTTGGAATTTTCCACAAAAAAAACTGCTTATTTTAAAACTAAACAAGAAATCCTAAATCCCCTCTGAAAAAGTCTTGTCAACTCATTCATCAATAAAATGAAACCATAAATTTGAATGTAGCTCTATCCATTATTCAGATTTCGTCGCCGAAAAGGTGGGAAATTTGGGGCATTTTTAGGCATAAAACACCTTGTTCTTATATGAAATTTATGCCAGTGATCTACAGCAAAAGCTTCAAATTGATATCTGTAAATATACATTTTTTCCCTATTCGCCTGCAGTGTCTCGCCTTAAATATTAATTAGACTTTAAATCCAAATCCATGAGATTTTAAAAAGTTTGATTTTAGCCTAAATTTTTAAAATCGCTACATCTTGAGAAAGCACTTGTAATTTTCAAGATTAAACACATTTTGAAAAGTAGACACGCTGGCGTTTGTGACTTGAGGTGACTTGCCGGCTTAAGCAAGACTTGACTTGACAAAAGCTATGACTTGACTTGACTTGACTTGAGCCCATGACCGATTGACTTGGACTTACTTGGGACTTGGACCTTCACGACTTGGACTTGACTCGAGACTTGCATTTAGTGACTTATTCCCACCCCTGGACTAAAAACCCCAAATTCAAAATCTCAGAAGATTAGAGTATTAGATGAAATCAGTTACAAAATTATTTTAAATGGAGAAATGTCGGCCCTCTGAAGGCTATAATCATGCATATGTAGTCAGGCCCGAGCGCCATCAGGGCTGGCGAAGGGCCTCTTGTAATCGTATAGAGTGCACTCCCCCAAAGTGCGCGGAGCGCACAAAACGAGCGCAAAGCACTTGCCTCCAATCCAATATGCAGTAACGCACTAACGTTCCGTGCACGTGTACATGTATCAGAAAAAAAACATTGTAATTGGACAGAGCCCATAAAAGTCAATGGGCTTCCCCTCTCTTCCATATAAGAGAAGCATTTTTAATTTTGTGACACTAAAATAAAATTGTAATCTTTTGCTACTTCTCTTGCCCTTGCACGTGTCTGAAGCCTTGGCCGCTCGGCTACATTTATAAGGTTAAACTACAGGTATGAATGGTCTTATACAGAGTAAATATCCTCATGGAGATAAGACATTTTCTCTTTTTGCAAGGTTGCCAATATACTTAAATTGCAACATTTGCGCTCTGCAAAGGACATTTACATTGCAATTTTGATTTTGAGATCAATCTTGCAGTTGCATTTGATTTGCGAAAAAGTGCAGAGATTTCAACAATAAGGAACTTTGACAGGGATCACACACCTTATTAGGACACACCCAAAAGTTGGATGCTTAACTCTTTTGTTGGTGTTAATATCTGACAAAGAATTTTAGAAACCTCACCCTCTTTGCCCTTCAGTGTAAGACAGTCATGTAAGATAGTCTTAACGTTTGTGCCAAACGTTTAAAAACAGATTGAATGGGGCGTAATGGCGATAGAGCATCTAAATCTGAATGTAGTAGACACAGGCCCAATTTCATTTCTCCCCCTTAGCCTTTGCCCTTTGGTTTAGTGTGGTCACGAAAGACAAAGGGGTGTTCCAATTCTGTTTTGCAGTGAGTCGTAGGGCTGAGTGGAACGTCTGCGTAACCCCTTCAATGGTCCTCAGTGTTTTGGTTTGTTCTCATTTAAGATGAACTTTTTTACAGTTAGAAACAACCTGCCATATGCATTTTAATATCTTTAAATGATGTAGACTAGAGCGTGTGTTTGTGCCAATAGTGAAAATGCTATGATAATATTAACATCATTAATGTCATTCTTTGGTGCTTTGGTGGGGACTTCATGGCTGCACACAGACAAGGGGGATGGAGGACTGAGTTATTGGACATTCATGAGTAATGGACTTTGCCTCTGACAAAAATGAGCTGTATTTATAAACTTGCCTTGCTTTGCCTATGGAGTAAGGGCTCTATCTAGTGGCAAAATAAGGGTATTGCATCTCTGCAGTGCACATTCAGTGAAGTCGGAATGCATTGATCTGTGTGGTAGCGGTGGCCTATGTATAAAACAAATGCCATTTGCTAATATTTCAGATTTTGTCACGGCATGACGGGTTGTTTCGTGTTGGTCCTTTACCTTCCATCCAAAACACTATTAAAATGTAGAAATACAAATGCTTTTACACGCCAAGCGCACAGCCTTTCGACAGTGATCACATTTGCAATACTTGTGGGAGCATGTTGAGTTTTGTAAAGTTACAACACAATATAGATGACTGTAATTTTCATTCACTGCTTCAAATTTGTGGTCCCAGGTTAATGGTTTGAGCAACTATTTAGTTCAAATGAGATTTTACTGTCAGTGTCCTTAAAATGGAAGGAAACAGCTCAAAGGAAATGTGACAAAGCAGGACAATAAACTGAATAATTGACATCTCTCATCATTACTGTGAATCTGAACATATTACATGAAACATATCAGCTATGGGATGTACAGCTGCCTCCTTGGAGCGGGGCGGGACACATGTGTTTACCCCTGGGCTGTTGTCCAGACTGCGGTTCAGTGGAGTGGAGCCGTGTGACGCTCTGAGCCTGATCCAAAGCTTCTCTGCCCGGGTCAAGAGCGCAGCTGCAACACACTCTCCAACATCCACAAAAACAAGTCCCACAGAAGCACTCAGAGCAGCTGTCCTTCTCATCCGTCCACAATAAGAGGCAGCCAAAGCCATGATCACAAATATTGAGGTTTGTTGCCTTTGACGAGCTAATATCACGCTAAATGCATCATAAATATGCTTCTGCCTCCTGCTGAAAGACTCATGGAGCTTTGCTTAATTCTCTTTATGCAGGTTTGCGTAAGCATCAAGTCCTCCAGAAGTTTTCCATCGCAGTAAAGGATTTCAAAGTTATCAGCTAGTTGTTTGAAGAGAGGGCTTCTCTCGCCAGATGCTTAGTATTTATCTTTTTTTCTTTTGTCCGGACAGTGTTCTGTAAGAATTGACATGGATTTGTTGCAGCCGTCTGCCAGTGGGAGACTGGACAAAGGGGTTATTTTGAAGTGTCCTTGTGTGGCTGGTTCAAAAGTGGCAAAAGCCACAAACATTTACATAAACTATGTGTGTCAGGGGGAAACATAAAAGATTAACTACAGACCAGACCAGGGGTCCCCAACTGGTGGACGTGGGTCCAGATCCGGACCTCCAGAGGCTTTAGTCCGGACCCCCAAGACTTTCATCCGCTCAGTATACTTAAAGGGACTATATGCAAGTTGGTCATTTTTATACTCACTACTGCCACCTCTGGCCTTATGTGTAACTGCAGGTTCTATATTAAGCTTGTGCATGACGACACTTCAGACCTTGTGGGGAACAGGTCTGAGCTCATTCGACATATTAGGACATGGCTGGAACAGGTCGGGGGAGGAAAATACTTCCTTTTAACATTTTTAAACTCCGTATAGTCCTTTTAATTTCTATGGTTGAATTAAAAAAATATCTAAACAATTTGAATAACATTGAAATAAGATGGCAACGCTTTTGGATTCATCTGTCAGTTCTGCTTTCTAAACAGACACCCTGTGTTCATGTTTTAACATTTCAAGAGCAATGACTGCATATATCCTATCCTGATTTTACCAGACCCTCGTACTTATACTTCGTATGAGGGTCTGGAACTCCTCAATTGAGCTCCGTTATCAGGTGGGAGTTGTGAACTCCTTTGAAACGATTGGATCTGATTTTCGCTAGCGTTAGGTCATGACCTATGTAATGCGCCCGAGTGAGTGAAGCAGCCATCAAAACTCTTGGGAGCATTCCTTGCACATTCCGAGGCTTCAATTTGAATTTCTGGATATTTGGGAGCCGAGCCAGGACGGATTGAAGAGCTTCCATTTTTTTTCATATCCGCCGCCATTGCCAAAATACAACCTGCAAATCGGTGCAAATGCTTGACGTCACCTACAAGCCCCGCCTCCCCCGCTCGCTGAATGGTAGGTAGAAAGCCAACAGATCAGACCCAGACGTACATGTAGGGAAAAGATAATTGACCGAGTCTACGGATGGCTAAGGCCAGGCTACATATATCCAGAACCTGGACATATGTCGACGGTTATTAAAGAAAAGTTTGCCTCATGGGGACCCCTGGGCCAGACCGTTGCATTAGGTAGAACAATGTATGAGCAGTCTTGGCACTTTTGTCTCTCCAGCAGTTTATTCAAACATCGATTTCAGAATGGTGATGAAAGCATAGTACTCTCAACTCACAGTAAGAACATCACAAATTCTACCTGAGCTGGATGTTCCTGTATGAATAGAATTTTTATGTCTGTTTATGTTTCCTCCTGGGTTTTCCAGTTTCCGTTACCACTGAAAATTTGCTCTGCTCTGCAGCCAGTACATCCTTAATAATGACGTTCTGAATGTCAGGTTGATTTGGTTGGATTGGCTGGATTGGTGGGTTTGAGTGGGCACACAGGCTGGTATGAATACATTAATAATAGCAACAGTAGACGGGCATCGCTGAGACAAAAGCCTTGATGCTGGCCTGTATGTAAATGTCACCCTGATCCGGTCCATCCTGTTTTGTACTGAGCTTATTTACACGAGTCCAACAGAAACTGACTGTCTAATGCCTTTGACCTCATCTATTGTCTACGGCTTTGCCTCCAAAAGGCCCTGATTTGCACAAAATGGAGTGAACGGCGCAGTGTTGAAACGCTGCCAAATGTGCCTTTGAATTCATGAGATTCAAATTTGTGCGCTCTTCCTGGTCACGCCAAATGGAATATGTTTGACACAGGCTTCTGCTGTTCAAGTGGGAGGCATACATATGCATTTGCAGCATCAGGCGCATTATTAAGGGCATTGTTCTTCCACAAGGTTGTATAAGGCAGGGTGTGATGGAGTTCATGGCCAAGATTTCTGCATTAAAAACACCAGTGAAGTGAAAGCATCACACTACCTTATCTTACATTAGTAGACAGGGTCGACAATATCCCAAACTCACTTCTTAGGGGAGTATTCTTTTATCAGACATACACTCAAAATTGTCTTTTGTTTCATTTAATCATTGATATGTAGTTTGTCCTGCTTTTGCTCAAAGAATGAACCTAGGAGTAGTTCGAAATCCGCACAGTAATCTTCACTTTACTGCGCAGTAATCTTCACTTTACTGTGCGGATGCCAAATTACTCCTGGTATTATTACGCCTTACAATATAATCCCCCCTTTTATCCGCTTAGAAAATCCACATTGTTTAATTTTGTGTATTATACTTTGTAGTGGAACACTTCACGTAAACATATTTAAATAGGGAAAACGTGGAAGAGCTTGGTAGCTTCTATCTTGACCTGTTTTGGAGTTATAGAGGAGAGAGGGAGAGGCTAAATGCTAACGCCGTCTGCGCTGTGTTTACGTGACTGAAGGCACGGGTGAAGACCAGACAGGTCCTAAAGAACTCGTCAAAGCTAAGGTAAGAACATATCTCAGTATGTAAAAACGGTGGCCTATTCCTTTAAGATTTAAAAAATCATCATACATTGGTTCTGGAAGATAAATAAACATGCACAGATTGGGCCCAGAAAAGGACATTTTCTTTGTGAGCTTTCTGAATGGATTAATTCAAAAAGATGGAGCTTATTTACTGAAGAGTCCAGTTGCAACAAAAGGAAAAACAGAGTCCAAACATCTTTGTTTTGCTGTTTTGCTCAAAGTTCTTAATGTTTTGGAAGAGGGAGAAGAAATATTCAAGCTTCCTCTCAGCTTGGACAAAGGCGCCTTGGTGTCTATTAAAGGAACAGGCCACCGTTTTTCCATACTGAGATATGTTCTTACCTGAGCTTAGACGAGTTGATACGTACCTGTCTGGTTTGCCTGTAGAAGAGCGTGGTAGCCTGCAACTTCACCCCGTTTGGAACTATAGTAATATGTTTGGAGAGGCCAAATGCTTTGTGACTAAAGCAGCTTTATAGTCTTCCAGGCTAATGCTGCGTCCACACCAAACGCGTTTTGGGCGTCAAAAACGCGCCTCAAGCCCGTCGTTGGACGCTTGTGCTCACTAAAGTCAGACGCTTGTCACAAATGTCACCGAGCGTCAAGACGCTCTGACCGCGCGTCAGCTCAGAGTGTGTTCGTAGCATCTTGGAAGTAGCTGTTGCCTGAAATACACCTGCTACATCTCATTGTTGATTGAAAGTCTGCAATAAACCACAAATGCGTGAAACCCGGCTCAGTGTGTGATCGTCATAAAGCTGCTCTATGTCGTTACGGATTCATTGATATTATTAGTGCATAATGCTTGTTTTCATGGGAGAAAACCGGAGCTCAATGCGAGCCAGCTGAGCTAACAAGCTGTGGTTTTCTCCCGGAGCTAATTGTAGATGATGTGAGTAATAAACTACAACATCAGCCAGCCCAGCTCAGTGTGTGATCATTGTTCTTTATTGACTTTATTTGTGCATATTTCTCGTTTTCACGTGAGGACCGGAGGTTTAGCTTAGCATTAGCTTTCTACGGTGCTAATGCTACAACAGGCATCCTCAAGGCCCAAACACATTCCCAGCGCAGATTCAGCCACTGAAATAACCTTTCTTGTCGCCGCCTCTAATCCTGGGTGTTTAGATAAAGAAACACTGATGTGTCTTTGTGAAAGTCCCAGAGAGGCTGTAGCTCCGGTTCACAAAGAAGCTAAACCTCCGTGACTTGTGACTTGTTTACATCTGTGGGGCCGGCATAGAATCTGCCCCGGTGGCTCAGCTACAACGTGCGTCACAATGGGGGGAAAGCTCCTGATTGGTCGACGCTCGCGAATTTCGCCAAAGCGAAAGTCGGCTGCGCTCGACGCCCTGGAGGCGCGTCAAAAGCTTACCAAGCGCGAAAAACCTCAAAACGCGCCGCACAGGAGGCGCGTGAGAATGTGAGCTGAAACGTAAACATGTTTTTATGGTACTTGGATAAATGAAATACCATATTTGTCATAATGGAACTGTCTTTGTCTCTTATTCAATTTCGAACTTGTGTGTCCCTTAGTGCTTGTTAATTCAAGCTGGCGTTGTTGGTATTTTAGTTACTTTTAAGTATAGTATGTTTGATTTCTAACACCTTAACCACTCGTCTTGCCACACTTGAATAAAATGTCCTGTGAATAGACTGGGTTGAGCTTTTCTTTCAGTCCGTTTCTGTGGATTCCAAGTTTAAAAGTTAATAAAGAGAAGCAGAGTTTATTGTACTTTGCACTGCAGTTGTGGCTGTCTTCAATGGGGTCAGCCAGGTTTCTTTTGATCGGAGACAGATGCCAAGCGTCTGCCCACTTGCATAGAAAGTTAGTTGCTCTTGGCACCACAGGGGGTCCAGGGCCAGGTCCTTTGAAGCTTGGCTGGGCTGAAGACAATCAGAACACAGCATGGACACGTGAAGAGATCCACAGGGACAATTTGATAAGAATGGGTGTTATTGAGCGTGATCGCAAGGGCAGATGGGCTGACTCTTGTTGGGAGGTCTTTATTGCACAGGTTGGTCCAAGTATGCATTATATGTTATTGCTATCATATCGGTGTCTCCAGATTTGAACAAAATAATTGCTATTCACCATTTTTAAAGTCATGATAAGTCACGATTAATCACATTGCAATTATATCAAAAATAGACCTTCTGCACAAGCTTCATTTCATGGTTCCGCCCTCTCCTCCACTCAGTGCTTCACGGTCAATCTATTTTTTGTGCACAGTGATGATGACAAGACAGTGGCGCGGCTCCTGTCTGAGACTGACTGAACTGGGTGGTGGTGACCATAGAAATCACAGTTTCAAGTTTCAAGTTTAATGGTTTTGTATAGCCCAATATCACAGCAGAAGTTGCCTCACAGGGCTGCACTGAACATTAAGGCATTAAACCGAGCAATAAATATGACAATGTAAAGTTCAGGTGAATGAAGTATCCAGGCAAACATAATGTCCAATAAGCGTCGGCAGCAGGAGGCGACGAGCGGCGCGGGAGGAGAAGCCTTGGGAGAACCACAGACGGAGAGATCCACTCCCATGGACGGACAGGCTGTAAAGACCCAGGGCCGAAGGATCCCTCAGAGGGGCCAAGATTGCAGACCGTCCAGTCCTCAGATTCCAGAATGCAGGGTTCCTCCTTTCAGCCGGGTTCCTCCGTTTGATCTAGACAGGCACTCCCGAGGGGGAGTGGGACAGGAGACACCATGTGAATAGTAATGAACAGACTACAGATAAATTAAACATTGTATCACAATAAGACAAAGTCTGCAGTAAGAAGAAGAGGGTAGCGCTCAGTGGACCGTACTTCCCACAGCAGTGTTTCTCCTAAGGCAGTTTTACTTCAGGCTGTGGGTTAGAGCTTTACCGAACTGACCTGATCATAAGCTAATTCGAAGAGGTACGTTTTGAGCCTAGTCTTCAATGCAGGGACTGTGTCTGCTTCAGAAATGTCCTTTGTGGCTGCGTTCCATTGTCACAATATGGACTGCACGCCTCCATCTTGGTCTGGCATGTGATTATGCCAGCCAATGGCAATATGCACAATGTCCCCACGCGACTTCTTCCTGGTCAGTAAGATCGATGCTGTACTTCCTGTCCCGTGTCTTTTCCATTGAAAATGAGCAGGATCCCAAACAAATGAAGAGATGTCTCAGGATTGAGTTAAGGACAACGAGTTACCAGTGGTAGGTCACTGCTACGTGTTAAAAACCATCATGTTCACTGTGAATCCTGCCCCAAGGTGCTCGTATAGGTTGGAGCTTTTATCTTGCGAGCTAAAGGCTAGTGTTAAAAAAAATTAGAATATAACATGTAAAACAAATGTAAACAAAATATAATTTCAACTACTAACAGGACGATTCTTTTTTGCGCGGGCTCATTCAAAACTTTGCGTTAGTTTTAATTTTAATTTTGTTAGCTGTGTTAGCCTCAAAACAAACACATCCACTGTTATGAACACGGAGGTAGTCACATCCAAACTGTTACTCGCTGTCCTTTACGAAATCTTGAGCTATGGGGGACCCTGCTGTGGGACCCTGCTAATTTGCATATAGCCAATGTAATGTATTGGCACTGGCATTAATGATAATTTTTCTGATAAAACCCATCAAAACAACAAAATGCAAGTCTGATCATAAGGATTAAGGATTGGTACTAATCACAGTTTGATAGTTTTGCAGTATTTTTTGCAAATGGAGAAATTGAAAATTGGTGAGTTTTGTTTTTTTTGCAGAATCTTTTAGTTGAGATCATGAAGAAGTCTCTCCATGTTTAAGCTAGCAGTATTGGTATATTTAAAGACATACATTCTTAGGCTAAGAAAGTGTTGTTTTATCGGAGAAATAGTGTACCATGTAGGGTAGGGTGCATCAAATTTACATGGTGAAATTTTAATTTCAAAATATCAATTTGGCTGGCATTGCATTTTGTTCCTATTCATATACAAATGACTTTTGCAAAGTTTTGTGGAAATCCATTGAGATTTAGGGGTACCAACTAACACATGAACTTCTGTAAAATATCGAAAAATGCGCAATTTTTAGTCTATTTTCCAAAAGGTTGACACAGAAAGGTAAAATAAGGTAAAAATGTTTACAGAAACATATTCTATAGGGTAACTCAAGCAACATTAGTGTGTCTGTCCTTTGGAAAACTTTGGGAATTTCTTAGAATTGACCTTTCTAGATTCTTTTACAACAGCTTATAGACAAATGAATGGAGGGCAATGGGACATCCTCACATGGCCTGTGAACCTTCCTTGTGGGTTGGATCCAGACCAACATTTTAGTGTTTCTAGGTTGGCTAGCCTGTATCAGGTTTGTTTAAAATCTGTTTTATATGTTGTGTAATTCTGGTCCAAACACCTAATGGAAATCACGTTAGATCACGTTAGATCCAAAAGAAAATGTTTTGGGCGCCATGTTGGAATGGATGATGCTTCACATTTTTCTTTGTCATCTAATTGACTTTATTGTTACCATAGATATCATATACAAGAGATAGCTGGTGTTTCATTCAGCCCCACTCATAGTTTTGGTCCCAAGTCATCTGTGAAACTTACATGGATGCTTCTCTGAAGCCTGTTCCTTACAATATGTTGCCCAGCGTTGTCACATGGGTCATAGCGAGTTATAGAAAGCTGTTCTAGGGAGGTCTGAAGTCCCAAACAGAATCCTGTTTACCACCCCTGGTCACCAGAGGGTGGTACTACAGCAATGTCAGCTCCATGAAGACCATAGAGAAGGGCTTTCCTCGCCCATTGAATTGAGAAACACTTAAAAAAACAAACCCTAGTGGAAAATCCATCCATCCATTTTCTTCCACTTTATCCGGAGCCGGGTCGTGGAGTCAATAGACAGAGAAGAGATGCCCAGACTCCCCGATCCATCCAGACCTCCTCCAGCTGTTCTGGGGGGACCCCAAGGTGACACCAGGCCAGCTCAGAGACATAGTCCCTTGAGCGTGTCCTGGGTCTGGGCCTCCTCCCAATAGGACTCCCGGGTAACTGAGCTCCTCACCCTATCTTGAAAGTAGCGCCCAGCCACCCTGCGAAACTCAATTGGGCCGCCTGTATCCGCGATCTTGTCCTTTCGGTCATTACCCAGATCTCATGACCATAGGTGAGCGTAGATCGATCGATCGGTAAATCGAGAGCTCAGCTCCCTCTTCACCACAACAGTCCGATACAGCGACCACATCACTGCTGAAGCACCTTTTTCTGAAGGTTCTGATTTTGCGGTTCCCAAAACGGACACCCTCCGCTTGGCAAGCGTGCATCGCAAGATCTGACAGCTTAACGCCAGTGATGATGCCATCCTCACTGGTGATGCTAGGGCCCAGAACAAAGACCAGGCTGCGACTGCTAGTCTGGCTTGGACCACTTGGTGAGGGAAGCATCTTAGCTGGATCCTGGGGCTTTGTTTCTTTGTTTGTATACGGTATTGTCACGTAGGGAAATTTGTCCTCTGCATTTGACCCATCTTTCAATGCCCCTGGGGCAGCCTGTAAGCAGCAGTGGGCAATGGCAGTGCCGCAATGTGGAGCCAGGCTGATGATCAGAATCACTTGGCTGAAGGATTCACCTATTAAACATGCTCTTAGTGGTAGGGGAAACCGGAGTACCCGGAGGTAACCTATGCAGACACGGAGAGGGAGAACATGCAAACTCCACACAGAAAGGCCGCATACTGGTGGGAATCGAACCCAAGACCTTCTAGCTGTGAAGCACGAACGCTAATCGCTGTACTAACGTGCCCGTTTGTTGTGTTGTAGAGTGCCTGAGAATGAAAATGATACAAGGACAATATAGGATTGGGTATCTTAGCATACCTAATATCACTATGATGTATTATGCATGCATAAGCCTCAAATCTAAGCTCTACATAGTCAAATTCATCAAAACAATGAGAACCTACAACAACATCACTATCAGAGTAACTAGCTGCACTCACAAATGAATGAATGTGAATTGAACAGCCACATTGCTACACTGAATACGATATTTTCTCTAAATTACTGTTGATGATAACCGTGATAGCTTTGCTAACAAATCTATGTCTGGGTTCGACTCCCACCAAGGGACTGTGTGGAAGTTGCATGTTCTTCCCGTGTTTGCGCAGGTTTCCTTCGGGTACTCCGGTTTCCCCTACCACTAAAAATGGAGGATGGGTCAAATGAAGAGAACAAATTTCTCTACAGACATTAATAAAGGGAACTTAGCGTAACTTAACTTATCTAGCTAACTGTTGCTAGCAAGCTAACCTTAGATGTAGTGAGCAGGAAATACTTCTAAATATGACAACATTTCACTAAAATAATTTAATTAATTATTATTATTTGTAATAAGAGTTCACATAACCAACAAACACTTTAAAACCTTATAAATTACCTCAGAGCTTTATGGTGACCGGTTAGCACTATTGCCCCTTTATCCACAGAAACACATGTGAGTTGGCACCCCTAAACCTTGATGTACTGGAAAAATATTTTGCATGTGTTGTTAAAACATACATTGGAACACTTTTGGCACCCAGCCATATCAAAATTCAAAAAAAATATTTTTTGATGCACCCTAGTGTAGGGGCGTGTCATTGTGTGCGTGTGGCTTCATTATTATGTAACACTTCCCTGTGTGTGGCTGACGGAGGCCGCGCCTACTGACACTAGAATACTACTGCAGAAGTTCATTTTTCTGCATGAAACCAGTGAACTTTTCCAGTGCGACTGATGATGCCCTGGCTGTAAGCATGCACAGCGCCCTGCTGACCATTACGTGCTGTGGGCGGCACGGTAGCACAGCGGTTAGTGCTCACGCTTCACAGCTAGAAGGTCCAGGGTTCGATTCCCACCTGGCCTTTCTGTGTGGAGTTGCATGTTCTCCCCCAGTCTGTGTAAGTTTCCTCCGGGTACTCTGGTTTCCCCTACCACTAAAAACATGTACAATAGACCAGGATGAATGATGTGTGTGTGTGAGTGAATGTATGGTGGTCAGAGGGACCGTTGATGCAGACGTGTGCTGTCGTGACAGCTCTTCTGTCAGTCTCCCCCAGAGGAAACTGAAGCTTTAAACGTAGCTTACCACCACCGAGTATGGAGTGAATGTACAATTGCCTCATGTAAAGCGCTTTGTGACCATGTCTGTGAGAGGTGCTATATAGAGAAAGATCTTCTTCTTCCCGAGCCAACTCCTTGCCTTCAGAGCATGTTTTAAGACAGAAGGATGCAGTGTGGATTTGCCAAACTCAAAAATAGATTTCATCACAATAGGGAACGGGTTTGCTGAGCAGAAGGCATGCAAAGGTTACTTCAGACGGGTGAGTGAAAGTTTGTTTAATTTCCGCTTGTGGCCGCTGTGCCATCATGTCTGTTTGCTTTTTGATGAGGCCATTGTTGTGCTGTAAGCTAACGTGGTGTGTTCAGGTGATTGGATTTGTTTGCGTTTTGTTTTTGGTTGTAAGCCGTGTGTGCAGGTTACAGATAATAGAACGTAGTCATTGTCCATGGCACGAATGATCGTGTGTGTGGGTTCTTCTTTCCCTCTGGTTAAATGTGTGTTGGGATAATGCTAGTTGTCATTGTGTTGCTAGTTGCTGTAGAGGTAGGCTTTATAGGAAGTGGATTTATGCAAGAGACACATATTTATTATGTGAATCTCTGTGACTTCCTTAATGTTTGAGTCTTCATGTTTGATGCTTGACTGGAGAGACTCTGAAAGAAGCATGTCATCTCTCTGACTTTGTGTTCTTCTGATTGTTGATCTTGCTAATAAATCTGGCTCTCGATACAATCCGCCTCTCTCTGGGAGATTTTGGACGAGATTTAAACTTCCACAATACCTGAGAATGATAATTCCCTGCTGTTTCGCGGTGACTGTCCTTTGATTAAAACAGTCCCAAACTGCTCAGAGATCTTTGCGCGGATCGTGAGCCAAAAAACCTGCGAACAACTGCTAACAACATAAATTATATGAAAGGTGAAAGCAGCCAACAGAACGCCGAAGTATAACATATTTATTATGTATTTATATTCTGTTCTGAGGTTTCTTTATCAGGCAAATATCACAAGATGATGTTTAATGTCCATTGGATGTGTTTTGCTAATCCGATCCACGAAAAGCAGTAATTTGAATGGCGTTCAGGACACTTTTATACGCTAATTTGCATCTTAAGTAAAATCTCTAAAGGTCTGTACAATGCTTAATGATTTCTAACTTGGCACTGACGTCACCTACATGTGGTCGATGGGTTACAACAGCTGAAAACTTAGCTGTTGTCAAGTTTTCAGCTTGACAACAGCTTATGATGTCAAGCTGAAGGATTCAATTATGAACCATAATGCCATGTCTTGAGGTTGATGCTAACGGCTCTAAGAAAAATACATTGAGCGGGCTAACAGAATCTGAAAAGTTCCCCGGACTAGCTCGTTTCCTAACTGGCATGCATAAGGATCGAACAACGCTTCTCCCTTTTTATTTGACCTGCTCTGTCTTTTAGGCTTCCGCATTAAGCCTAAATTAATAGGACAATGCGGCTCCCATTTCCTGAGCTCAGTTTGATGAGGAGTACCTATGTGGAGGATTAGGCACGGTCCATAAATCGATTCAGGGCAGAAGCCTTTCGAAAACTCATAACAGTGTAACTAATGGGTCACTTTCACCTGCAGTTTGAAGAGAAAGTTGTTCTGTTCGCATTTATATAGAATAACGTTAAAGGGCAGAGCGGTGTGAACAGATGTGTCCTCCTTTACTCCGTGTGCCCTGCCTCAGCCGAGTGTTTCAACGGGCCAAGTCTCACAGCTGCGAGCGCTCAGGCGGTACCAGGTGAAAAGTACCAGGCAATAATGAATCTAATCCAGAATTAATGAGAGAAATTAAGCTTTCTACATTTGGAATTGATACTATTATGTTACAAATGTGCGCTGTGGCCCCAGTCACCAGTACCAGGAGCTAGCAGCCTCAATGCAGATAATATAAAAATGAGATAAGTGGACAACCCTAATAAAAAGGACTGATTTAACCTGCTTAGGAAACGGGGAGGACATGGTTTTTAGACTGATGGACAACACAAAGGGGCATTGTGAGTATAAACAAGCTATTTGTTTGGGGAAACTAGCACAGCAGACCTTACCTTCAAGCAATGATGAATGAATATGAATGACTGAATGAATGAATAATGTTTTGACTATGGGTGCAAGGCTGTAACAACTATATAATGATTTGTGAATCTCTGTGACGTCCTTGATTCTTGAATGCCTGAGAGAGACATGGGTAAGTGCTCTGAAAGAAGCATGTCGTCTCTCTGACTTTCTGTACTCCTGATTGTTGCTCTTGCTAATAAATCTGACTCCGGACACGATCCGCTACTCTCAGGGAGTTATTGTTACGAGAACAGGCAAGTGATTACCTCCACAGCCATGACACAGCGCTCACAATCTCATATTTGGCTGCCTCCAGTTAACATCTCCATGGAGACAAGCTGGAGACGTCCCACTCCCAGGAGAGTCACAGGAAAGGTGAGGCACACACAGCAAACACACCTTTTATGCATTTTCAATGATTAAAAATATCTGTGATTAAAATAAATGCTTGTATGTTGATCTATTTATTGAGTGAAATGTAGCATGGTGTGTCTCTAATTAAGAGGATCTATGGTATATAAGAGTCGCATGCATTTTTGAAACAAGTCTGTGCATATACTTACAGAATCAGCTATGTGTATCTCCAAACAAAAAATTTAGTGTTGTACTGATAAGTCACCAACCCAACAAACCAGGGCTCTGAATTTAATCGAAACGGCAATCTCTACTTTGGTCAATCTCAACAATCGTCAGAGGACTTTATAATAGACAGGTTTACATTTCTTTGGCACAAACAGTCCCTAGTTTGGGAGATTGGACGAGACAATGGAAGACTTTTGTGTGTTAAATGAAACTAGAGGAAAGCATTTGTTTTTGTTTGAACTGAGGTTTTTGAATAAAGATGTATATAACTTCATGAATCAGCAAGATGTATTTCATTTATTATGGACAAAATGTAAGATATTTGTGATTATTTTTTTTCCAAAATCACCCATTCCTACACAATACCAAAAAATAGAGAATAATTGCCGCTTACCCACCACAGCAAGTTGGTTCACAGCGGGTTAAGTTCCTGGGTTGGGTAGTGGGCCCTCTTTTGTGGTGTTTGCATGTTCTCCCTGTGTCTGCATACGTTTCTCCGGATGTTCCAGTTTCCACATGGTCTCAGGACTCCTACATTGTTAGTACTTAAATAACTGTAATATTTGGTACATCATCATTTCCCTGAATGGAATTATTTCAGTTAGTTAAAAAATAACTACAGGCTTACGGCATCCTTCTTTCACGTCCACGCGTGGCTGAATTTCCTTTCATCTCCACGTGATGGCAGTGTAGCATCACCCGTCGCCATCTGCTGCTCTCCCCTTTTATTTTTTGAATCCTGCGTCATTACGGGCCTACACACCGCAGTAAGCTGTGCACTGTAGCCTCTTCAGAACGGAGAGTGTAACCTGACTGGCCTGTAGCCCATCAGCTTTGGCCCAGTCAGTCCGCCTGTAGCTCCTGGAAGACTTCACCGATGCACGAGTTGATGTAACCTTTCACCATTTTTTCAGCAAATGATGGATGTGGCCTGAAAGTTTAAGCTGTGCGTTCAGAGCCATGCAGTGTAGTGCATCTGCTAAGGAAACAACATTATTACGGCACTGTTGACATTGGAATTGTTTTTTAAGAGCAATATTATAGTATTGTTCTCAAAAAAACAGTTTCTGAAGTGCTGCTCAGACAAGAGGTGATAAAATAACAACACAAACAAATACTTTTTTGTTTTGTGCAGTAAATTCAATTCATTGTAATTATATCAATGCAATTCAACTTTATTACAGACTCGAGGTCCAAAAAGACAGAGTGACATCACAAAAAAACTCAAAAATCAAGAGCAAAAATCAAATCACTATCTTACGCTTTGTTGGTGAGAAAATGTAAAATTTATCTAAAACAGCTTAAACAAAATATTCAGTACTTTCACTTCCTGATTTTGCCTCCCTTTGCTGCGCAGCTGTTTCAATGGAGAGAAACCAAACACTTTTTTTCCCGTCACTGCATTGTGATCGGGACATCACATGGTGCCATAGACTTGTCTGCACCATCATACAATGAAGATCCTGACCTGATTTGTCGTAGTGGAATATGTTTTTGTCTTCTAGTGCAAAGGGAAACATTTGTGACAAAAAATACTTTTCATGCATGTTTGGGAATCCACTACTGTGAAGAACTGGGAGATACGAAATGTTTTGATGAAGTAGAAAGGAGCCTGGACCAAGACTTAAAGCTGGGACCTAAAGGTAATATGTCGTATAAAATGTACAGATCTTCAAACAACGGTTAGCAAAAGTCTTGTTCAAACCATTTTTATGAATTGTACTGAAATAGAAAACTACTTTTCTCAGTAAAATTAAATGAGATTTTCAAGACATCATTTTTCAGAGACTTATTTTAGGGCTGGATTGAGCATCTAATAAACTCACAAAATGTAGTAACTTAATATTAATATCCAACACAGCTCAGTATACTCCATTTATCCAGTCCACAAAATATTTAGCCCCAGCACAATAGTAAATCTCTGTGACGCATTATAACTTGAACCACAAAACACATTGAGAAAGCACATGCTGTATTTATCGTCCGTTCCCATGTGGTACCAATAATCTCACCTAAATAATACATCCTCTTTCAGTGAAGAACTAAAGCCTCGCCTGCGATTGCTCATTTTGACCTATTTAGTGATTGCATTTTGGGATAGACGCTATACTGGGGTACCTTATGTCCCGGAATGAATGTACTGATCCCAGAGGCATGAAAATGCAAAAGCTTTTCTATAAAAAAATGTTGGCTGTGCAAATGTGTAAGGCTCCACATCACTAAAATTCCCCCAAGAGAGAAAACTGGCACTGGCTTCAGTTGTTGAAAAACATTAATATTTATTTTGCCTTTATTTGTCATGAGATCCAAGATCACTTTTATTTTATTAAATGTATGGATTTCTTTGGTTATTCATGACTGTATTATCAAATGATCTTTTTAACTCTGTCATAAAACATACCTGGAGTTATGTGTTGTTGTTGTTGACCCATGCAGCTCCAAATCTTCATCTAAGATCTTGGTCAGAAGTACCAGAATTGGATTATTAGGGCCCGATCTTCCGCCTGGCGCAACAACAGCATTGCTCAAGCCAAAGGTGGTGTCTTGTGTATAAACAACAGTGACCAGCGCTTTCACTGGTAGCTTGAGGGCGTTGCTTAGGAAAAAAAGCGGTCAGCAGAGGCACGGTGTGCTACAAGCAGTGCTGACTACAACGAACACTTACTGCTTCCTCTTCGCAGGGAAACATAATACTTTTGCTGAACATTACTGATATAAAGAAGAGAAAAACATTTATTACAAGTTTTCTGTCATTTTATTATTTTCATATTTATTTTCAATAAAGAGCAGACTATAAACCTCCTCGACCACATCTGTTCTCCCTCACACCCTGGACATATACCAGTTTGCTTATCGGTCCAATTGCTCAACTGAAGATGTTATCTCCACTTCATACAGCCCTCACTCACCTTGAAACAAAGGACTCCTACGTCAGAATGCTGTTTTTAGACTTACGCTCAGCATTCAACTCTATAATCCCACACTCGTCACTGTGCAACTGGCTGCTGGACTTTCTGACAGGGAGACCACAGGCTGTACGTGTCGGCGGCAAGTCCTCCAGAACCATCACACTGATCACGGGGGCTCCCCAAGGCTGTGTGCTGAGCCCCCTCCTGTTCACTCTGCTGACCCATGAGTGCACTCCAAAGTATGACTCAAACCTCTTCATCAAGTTTGCAGACGACACAACAGTGATGGGTCTCATCAGCAACAGAGACGATGTGAGCAGTCTGGCCATGTGGTGCACACAGAACAATCTCTCTCTAAATGTGGAGCAGACAAAAGAGATTGTTGTGGACTTTCGAAGAGCGCGGGTCCAGCATGCTCCTCTTACAATCAACAGTGCTGCTGTGGAGAGGGTAACCAGCACTAAGTTTCTGGGTGTGCACATCACAGAGGAGCTCTCCTGGACCATGCACACCACATCACTGGTCAAGAAAAGTCATCAGCGTCTCTACTTTCACCGCAAGTTGAGAAGAGCCAGAGTCCCAGCCTCCGTTATGTGCAACTTCTATAGAGGGACTATAGAGAGCATCCTGACCAGCTCCATCACTGTGTGGTACGGCTCCAGCACTGCCTCCTGCCGAAGGAGCCTCCAGCACATCGTGAGAGCAGCGGAGAAGATCTGTGGAGCCCCTCTCCCCTCCATTACGGACATGTACTCCACCCGTCTCATCTGCAAAGCCGTCAAAATCACCAGGAACCCTACACACCCATCACACAGTCTCTTCAAGGTAATGCCTCCAGGGAGGAGACTGCAGAATCTACGGATCAGATCCAGTCGACTGATGAATAGTTTCATACACAAGGCCATCGGGAAGCTGAACTACCTGCCCTCCATCCCTCCCACCGCTCTTCCCCCACTCACCACTCCACAATCAAGGATGAGAGAAAGATGATTTCAAATCATTCTCATGGTTTGACAAATTGAACAATCTTGAATCTATAAAGATGAAAAACAACTGTAAAAGTTAATTGCAACTTTGTTCATTTTGTACAAATCTCTGAATTGCCATAGGGCTCCTCGATAGTATCTTTCCCCGGGCCTCCGCAAAACTAGAATCGGCCCTGCGCAGAATCTAGCTTTATTGAATGCTATTAAAAGACTATGGTGCGCTGGAAAGACCGGGAGACATCCCTGTTAATTAAAGAGTGTCAGGGGCTCGGCTCTGGTTGAGTCTCCAATGGAGAGTTTAATAAACGCGGACAGCGTGGATAGTGATTGAACACGTGGCAGATATTGCATGGAGCTGATGCCATGTTGATTATGTTGCCTCTATGCAATAAGCTTCCTTTTCCATTCACATCACTATGATAAACACTTTAATATGAACAGTAACTGGATGGAGAAGGAGCAGGGCGAAGAAGTAAAGCTAAACATAAACTTTTACGATAAATGTTATTTTTTCAGAAACTCAAGATGGTGTGCATGTTGTTGTCATTACTGGCACTTAAAAATATAGTGAATTAATTCAGATGACAAGAAGTCAAAGGACTAGAATTAGATGTTTGCATTATTTTAAGTTATATATTCGGCCTTTGGATTTTTAAATAAGGGAATTTAATTGCACAAATGCTTATAATGTACAATTTTCTTCATTTTCAATTTTTTGGCCCTGAAATCAGTAATTGCTGTCAGTAAGCTGATTAAAGTCAATAACATAAAATGCTTCGTGACAGGATGTCCAATATGTCGGCCAACGTTAAAAAGGCTACATTGCTTTGATAGTGTACATTTTTAGAAAAAAGCATGTAATTGTGCTACATGTAAACAAACACAAACATGACATTTCAAACAGTCGGCAAACCTTTCGTTTTAATCCGTTTTCTTTTCAATTAAATGGCTGAGATCGGGAAAGCTTGAGTGACGTGAAATATTTTAAATAGAGCAAAAAAAAGAAAGCTCTGCCTGGCCAGACTGCCGAAACATGGAAAGCACCACTGCATGACATCATCAGTTGGATTAGCTAAGCTTTTTGCACTTTTGATTACAAGACACACTGGAAGGTGCATTATGCAACTTTTTTATACTGTATATTGGGTTTCTGGGAGGTTTTCATGACTGAAAGTTCTGTGTCTATGGTAACATATTATTCCATTTAGAAAACCTTCCAGAAACCCTAAAAAAACCTGAAATAAAATTGATCCTGGCCATCAGGATGGAAATCAAATGCGCCACGCAAACCACGTGTGGGTGACACAGCTGCATAAAAAGTTGCATAATGCACCTTTAATATAGAGGTGTACTTGAATGAGACAAACACAAATCCAAGTTTATTTGTCATGAGAAAAGTTAAAACGTTTTGACTTTAAAAATATGTGAAGTTGTTATGTTACAAAAAAATTTATCTCCCGCACACTGTAAATCCTGCAAAAAAAGTGAAATTTGCCGAGTGGCTGAAACGTGAATAAATCTCCCTTTTTTGCAAGATTTACAGTGTGTAAGAGATTACATTTTTCAGTATTACGCACGACCTCTCCAACGCAACTGTTATGACATAGATGTGGGAAGCCCCTGCTCTCTTTCTTCAGAAATTCAAAGACTATATTTGTCAATTAATTTGAATGAATCAAAATAGTTCATTCTCTCGTCCTAACGGGTGGAAGCACAGGGAGGGCAGGGAAGGGAGGGAGTTCAAGCCAAAAGTTAATTGCATTCAAATGGTTTAGCTATAATCACTTATGGTAATTAATTTTCTTTGTAAAACTAAAATCATATAACTGTGGCAGACAGAACTCATTGGTATAAGCTTAATGCACTTAATCTATATTGTTTTGCATGTGATGCACTTAAATAAATACATTTAACATGGTCCTTTCAATTTTAAGTTCATTGTAAAATATAGTTTGAGTGCAATCTTTTATAAGAGAATAAGTTTTAAATGAAACACTCAAATAATAAGAGTAAATGATAGTATTACTAATTGTGTTAAGTTTAAAGCACTTTCATTATCTTTAAATTTTTATAGCCCCTCCCATATTTTTTACCCGGCACTGGAACCGAGGACACGTCTGGACTTGTTTGTCAGAAAATTTCAAGAAAACGTCGTTTTTGATGGTTTTTCCTGGGCTTGGACATTTTATTTTCAGTCTACAGTCAATGGAGAGTACTTTTCCTCAAATATCCACGCAAGCTGGTGAGTTACATTTTTGTATTTCAACTTTAAGCGAAAATGGTATTATGTTGCATCACGCAAATGCGCACGCTAATTCAATCTACTGAAAATGGTACACGGTGGCAGTGAATCTCCACACCACGCATGTTTCCATGCTGCTGCTGCTTTTGGCTGAGAAGTACACGAGGGCAACTTTTAGACATCAACATCACGCGGGCACATTGTGAGGTTACGAAGCTTGTGTAAGTGTGTCGCTCCAAACTCTTTTCTGCTCCTGGCTGCACACGCATTTGCCTAAAGACACAATGCGGAGTTTTCGAACTACAAATTAGCTCTTAAAACAATCTTATTCATATGATTAATTTACCAAATTAACACAAATTCAATTGAATATTTTAGCTTCATTTTCCACTATGAATTTACCAACTGAACAACAAAAAAAACAAAAAAAGATTCGATAACATAATACTGAAGAACTGAACTGCCAACACAAAGTGAATAGATTTGATTAGATGTTCACTATATTTTACAGATTTTTGATTATAATTAGTTATTTGTCTTTATTATTTTGGTCCAGACTATATCCTATTGTTTTAATGGAGGCTGATTTCACCAAAAGTGTTTTTATGCATAGTTGTATTTTTGAAAATAATAACTGGGCTTGTTCTATAGGTCAACTTGGAATTCAACAGAATCACTGGAAAAAACCTCATAGGAGAATTCTTTTCTGCTCTGGATGGTTTGTACCCTGGCCTGGAAGAGGTCTTCACCAGAAAGACAGGACGTGTGGGCCAACAACTGGTAGACCTTCGAAAACAAAAGAAGGTGAGTTGCCATCATATTTTAATCTTTTAATTGTACAGCATGTCCCATCCCATGATTTCAGAGTGGTAAATGTGTCTGTTTTAACTTGTTGCAGAGCATGGAGCCCACTGTCAACAGATGCTACGCCTTGAGGGGACTTCCAATTCTTCTTGGGGACAACGCCTCCAAGTTCTTTACGAGCCAAGTAAGTATATTTGAATGTTGCAATTTTACCTCCATGTTCCAAAAACATACACAAATAGACCTTGATTCATTAATTTTATTATTTGTATTCTTGATTTATACTGTACATGGGTATGTCTCTTGAGACTCTTCAGTCTCATTTGCAAGAGAGACCTGTTAACAATTTTACAAATTTAATAAAACATACAATGTAGACAAACTCCTTCACAAGGGTTTTAAAATGTTGAAGGGCCATAAGGCTGTCCACAGACTTAAGATATTATTGTTCACAAAATGAAATAATTGTTCATGTACACGGTGCATAATTTATAAAGAAACAGACAAAACAACAACAGACATACTGTAGACCGAGGACAATTAGCCTAGCTAACGCCAGACTAAAGTCACAAGTGATATTTAGTCTGGGGACCACCAATTCATTTCCTCGTAGGAGAGGTGTGGTTTACGGGGCGCTACGAACGTCTACCATGCATCTGCAGTAGCCACAGCCAATCGTATCATCGTATCCGATGACGTATGACGTACCCGCTGTAAACTTTCGAGCTAAACTATTTAGAACACGGCCTAAAGCTCGATCGAAAAATAGCGTCGCGTCTGCTGCTGTCATGTTTGATCCGTAAAGAAACTTTTTTTTTTTTTTAAACATCTTGCCGTCCCTCCTCGTTCTGTGATTGGTTCCCAAATCCACGCGAAATTTCGGCCATGGTCCCCAGGCTGTTGTGCAGTTCGAAATGATTCGAGCGCACACAGCAGCATGGTGTTAGCCAGGTTAGAGGACAATGGGATCTGCTGTTAAGAAATGTGATAGCTTTTTATTTAAAACAAGCCTTCCTGCATCTGAGTGCCATGTACCTCTATCCTGAGTGTAGAGGGTTGAGCAGGGAGACCACCTCATATAGTAGTGATGTGGACATGGAGGGACAGACATGAGAAATAACCGTCTTCAATAAAATAATAATAATAAAATATATTTCTTATCTACATGATCTGGCAACCTCCCAATTTTGTCTTGCGACCCCCAGGTTGAGAACCGCTGTTCTAGTACCCACGCAGCGCTTTTCCAAAATTGTTCTATGTGATGAAGTTTATGTGCTTCGGCCCATACTTTTGAATTTTTAAGTATTTGCTAAATAAAAGATCAAGAAATTAAGACTTAATGTCAACTTGAAAAACTGTAATACTTTTAAGTGACATTTAAGCCCTTCAATTTGTTACAATTCCTTTAATGACTCCGAAATCGGGGGATCATTGGTCATTCTCTAGGTAAAGAGAACTATATTGAAAAAGTGGGACAGGGAACAAAGGTGTAAATGGTTATGCAGTGCACCCGAAAAAGATACAGGTGGTCAGCTTAGGTGTGAGGTATAGTGGAAGGGGTTTTGTAGAGACATGTTTTATAGTGAGGGAAAGGAGAACGTACGTAAGTACAACAGGAGAGGTGAACAGGAGTGGACCAGAGGAGAAAAGTGAACCAGTGGACAGTGGTTGACGAAGTTCTCAATCATCTTTATGAAAGAATGCACAACAGGTGAATCCTCCTGCCAGGTTATTCTGACCATTAGCCTGGCCAGACATCTGGAGATGAGTCCCCATGCACTGCATGTAGCTGGCCTGTCCTCTTGATGGGTTGCCCTAGCAGCATTGATGGATTGGTCAAATGCAGAGGACAAACGTCATTTTACAGTTGTATAATAATGACAATAAACCTTACAAATTCTCAAAATGTGTCTTAGTTTTTAAATTTGAAAATATAACTTGTACTTAAATTTAAAAATATATATATTTGTAGAAATACAAACTGTAGAAATATTTTGGTCTTTTGTTACTCTCCACCAACAGGTTAACTCACTGATTCTTCTTTTCCCCTCTGTAGAATGCTACTGATGGTGACCTTGAAATCCCCATAGGAATCATCTTCAATGGTGAAAACGGAGGTCCAGAGCAAGAACTGGAACCTCCCAAGTGGGGATCCTTCTGGAGGGCAATGTGGTCATGGATTCCGTCTGCAGTCTTCCTTTGGCAATGGGTCTCCTGTTTGGACTGACTTATGCACTCCACTTGGAGTACTCAAAGTGCATGAAGAACACATTCCTGTTCATCCAGCAGATTATGCTGAATCTGGGACGAAACGATCCTCCTCCAAAACTCCAAAGGCTGAAAAATGAGCTTGCTATGTGTGCATAGATACATTGAATGTTCACTCTTCATTCAGCAGCTTCATCTCAAGTTCAGGAAGTCATTATTGTATTTGTTTTTATTGTCTTTTGATTTTGGTGGATGGCAAAACCAGGGCTTAATTTGATTGTCCAGCTGGGGCCATTCCTTATTCCATTTTTTTTTTTTTCAGATGGGTAAAAAAGTTCAAATTATTGTGAAAAGAGGTTTAACTGTTACAACCTGTTACCAGTGTGTCGCACCAAAGTTCTCTGTTACTACTGATATACAGTTTTAGCTGTTTAAAAGGATTTTTAGAAAGAAAATATTTTATTGGTAGTCCAATGTCGTTTGTGAAAACATAGCAATTACTGTCAAATAATGCCAAAAGTGCTTGAAAAGTGAAAAGTAGCTTGGAACTACTAAAATGTAGTGTTTGTTTCTGAAAGGAATGTTTTCTTAGAATCACTGTGTGAAAATTGGAGTACTGTTCATAGGAAAACAAAATTGTTACAAATACAAATTTGTAATGTAATTGCCAACAGTACTAAAAATAAAAATTACTAGAAGTATTAAGTGTGTTTGACTTGACATGTTAAGTTAACTGTAATTAAACATATGAGCTTTAGAGTAGCACTACGCAAACTAGTGAGTTTTCTAATATCGGCACTACTTAAACAATTGAGTTTTCTACTAGTACTTCCCTTAATAAGTTAAGTTCATTATACATAAACAAATTAGTTTTGAAATGTTGAATACTTAAACACATTAGCTGGCTATGACTCAACATAGTAATTTGTGACATTTTTTACTTTTGAGTTTACTCTATTAAATCAGTTATTTTTTGGTTTTGGGTCAATTACTCAAACCATTTGATGGGAATCGGTTTCCTCAAACGATTTAAGTGTATTGAACTTATCCGGGTTTACAGTGTGATGGCCTGGTGTATGAAACTGTTCATCAGTCGACTGGAGCTGGGCCGCGTTTCCGCAGTCTCCTCCCTGAAAACATTACCCTTGAAGAGACTGTGTGATGGTTGCGTTGGGTCTCTGGTGATTCTGCTTTGTGGGTGAGACGGGTGGAGTAGATGTCCCTAATAGAGGGGAGAGGGGCTCCGCAGATCTTCTCCGCTGCTCTCACGATGCGCTGGAGGCTCCTTTGGCAGGAGGCAGTGCTGGTGCCGTGCCACACAGTGATGGAGCTGGTCTGGATGCTCTCTATAGTCCCTCTGTAGGAGTTGCAAATAACGGAGACTGGGACTCTGGCTCTTCTTAAGTTAAGGAGACCTTTTCTTGACCAGTGATGTAGTGTGCATGGTCCAGGAGAGCTTCTCTGTGATGTGCACATCCAGGAACTTAGTGCTGGTCACCCTCTCCACAGCTGCAGCGTTGATTGTTAGAGGAGCATGCTGGACCCGCGGTCTCCGAAAGTCCACAACAATCTCTTTTGTCTTCTCCACATTTAGAGAGAGATTGTTCTGAGTGCACCACATGGCCAGACTGCTCACATCGTCTCTGTTCCTGATGAGACCCACCACTGTTGTGTCGTCTGCAAACTTGATGAAGAGGTTTGAGTCGTACTTTGGAGTGCACTCATGGGTCAGCAGAGTGAACAGGAGGGGGCTCAGCACACAGCCTTGGGGAGCCCCCGTGTTCAGTGCGATGGTTCTGGAGGACATACAGCCTGTGGTCTGGGCTAAAGTCAAAAAACAGCATTCTAACGTAGGATTCCTTTGTCTAAGGTGAGTGAGGGCGATGGCATCTTCAGCTGAGTGATAAGCAAACAGGTTTGGGTCCAGGCCAGGGTGGGAGGGGAAACAGACTTGATGTGGTCCACGATGAGCCGCTCAAAGCACTTCATAAGAATTAGAGTGAGTACTTCTGGGCGGTAGTCGTTAAAGCAGGAGGGTGGTGACTTCTTTGGTACCGTAATGATGATTAAGATGTTATGGTGCAAAAAATAAATAAAAAACACCAAAACATCCCAATATAAAAGATGAAATGAGCCAATATCGTTTTCATGTAATAACATTAGCAGGACGATATATACATCTTCAAAACATCGGTATTCCGTGCATGAAGCTTAAATCAGTCCAAGCCTCTTCATCTCCGCGCAGAGCCATAGAAACACTGTGGAATTCCGTAAACCAATTACGCACTAACGCAATATGTCTGACGGACCTGTTCTCCATGTCACCCTAAGTAAGTCATCCCAGCGACACTGCTTTCAACCCAATGAGGCACAGTCAGTCAGAGAACCGGGGCCTGTCGTATAAAAAAAAAAACTGCACGCTTTTGCCATTCTGTGTGATGCTGTTTGATCCCTGCCTTTAATTCAGGATCTCGCACATTCACCTCCTTTGGCTTTTTCATTTATGTCGGAGGGGGGGGGGGGGAAAAGCTTGAAACTACCAGAGTAAATTGCGTTGGTGGCAGGTTTCCCAAATGAACTCAAGTCAACTGAGGAGCACCTGCAGAGGAGAGATCTGGCCAAGGCGTTCCCCGTTTTGTTTGGTACCGGACAAGTGGACAAGACAATTGAGAATGTGTGCATATATTAATTCTACCTCACTGCAGGACTTTACACAGGCATGGTTCCACTCAACAGTAGTTTTTCAGTTTTTTTTTATTTTTGCAGTTTCCAGAGGGTGAAAAAAAAAAAAAAAAACTTGAACAAAAGGGGGGGAAAAAATCCATAATTTAGACCTCCTCTCTCTTATAATTCATTAATCATTCTCAGTTAGCAAATATACCTGCATAACTAAACAAATTTATAGCTGTAGCTTGCGATATTTAAAAACAAAATACGCAAAGGCGGATCTTTCAGTCTGAGTCAGTCAGCGCTGGCTGCTCTGCTTTATGACCACGACACTGGGGGCTGCCATTGCTCCGCCATTGCTGTAGTACCTCCATATCGCCACTAGGCCCCCATTGAAAAGCATTGGAGTTTAGACGCCTTAAAAACAACTTTAACGCCTGGTTTCAATTTTTTCAACACTAGACTAGGCTAGATCTTCCTTTTGAGATAACGCTGGGTTAGTCACAATTTATGAAACCAGGCTGGTTTTCGCAAGAAGAATTTTAGAAATCTCGTACTTAATGAGGGTCGGACTGTTAGCATTGGAGCAGCGCGAGCTACACGTCACGCAAGGGCCGAGTCTACGGTGAGGATCCCGCCCTTATGCCCTTTTTAGGAACATGCTTCGTCAGAGTTGGGGAGGGGGAGTCTGTAAATCCTACATGAGCGTGGTCATTATGGTAAACGGGGAGGAGTGAGCAGAAGACGTCCATTATTTTTTACAGTCTATGGTCTGAGTAAGTATGAAACAACACCAACAGGACTCCAACCCTTGTCCCAGTTACACAGAAGCGTCACTTCTATGCCAGAGTAGAAGCAGCGTAACGTTGAGCTCCGACCAGCAGCCCACTATTCCTCACTGACCTGCGCCGCAGAGTGTTTTGCGGTTGTTTTTCCTTGTGGCCATTCCTACAGCCTAATATCAGCTGTAGAGCGAGTGGTAAGACAATTGTAAAAGCAATAAAGTACTGTCTATAACTGTTGTGCTTATGCTCTACAAGCGAGCACAGCGTCACAATCGATTCATGGCCTTTGTATCAGGGTGTCGCAAAAGCTGTTGCTGCAGCTTGGTACTCAGAGTGCTCACACTTCGATGTTTGCTTGGCTCGAGATTTCCAGGGTTGCGTTTGAGATATATACAGTTCTGCTCGAAAGTTTACGTACCCTGGCAGAAGTTTAGATTTATTTTTTTGGGGGGTGGGGGCATTTTTCAGAGAATATGAATGACAACACACTTTCTTTTTCACTTAGTGCTTGTGTGAGACCATTTATGGTTAAACAACTGAGTTTACTCTTTTTTTTCCCAAAGCTTTGTTTATTTGGAGTTTTACAGAGATTGTACAGAATTTTCAAACAAATCAGATTAAGTACATGGGAAAAAGAATACTGATACAATCTCCTTAAAGCACACATAGAAAAAAAACAAAACTGAAGCACACCAACCAACCAGCTAAAGAAAAGCATGTCCAAAACGTACACACGGCACCCCAACTTTGACAAACAAAACAGGTAATATAAGAGAGAAAAAAAGAAAAAGAAATTAATCCGGTATAGAAGGGAAGTTCAGTTGTTTAAGCAAATTAAACAAGGGATTCCAGCCATGGAGCGTCATACGTATTTTTTCCAGTTCGAGAAAATATAAAACATCCCTAAGCCAGTGGGCAACAGAAGGAGGTTGCGGAGATTTCCGAGTTTTCTCTTTTTAAATCATAATAAAAAAATAAAAATAACCAAAAAGACTCCGATCAAATTTATTTCCTCGGATGGCAAGGCCCCCGGCCGCAGCGAGCTTCCCTTCCTCATGAGCACAGGCACCAGAGAACACTACATAATGCAAAAGTGTTGTCAGGATCTGAACTAAAGTTTGCAGCGAATTGACTGCATTTGTATGAGCGGGCCGTGCGTGAAGTCTCCTCACGCAGCACAGTCGCTCTGGCCACATAATTCTTCTTTCTCATTTAATGTGGGCCGTTTTTTGTCAGCTGCGGCGGTGCAAATACTATACAATGCCGTCCAGTCACATTGGCCCTGATATGGTGCCCCTCGGAGACGTGGTGGCTATAGGGAGCGGCGGCACTGGTTTCTGCTTTACACTGTTCTCTCATCAACAACACACTTTTGAGCCAATCATGCATGTGATTCCTGAATCTTGGTGCCGGCTCATATACTATATATATACTATATATATATATACTATACTATATATTGGTCCTCGACTGCCCTCCAAGCTTCTCCTACAGCCCCACATAACACGGTTGCATTCTCCTTACCTCCTGCCACTCCTTCACAGCATGTAATATAACAAGAAAAATACCACAGAAGTTTTACTATTATAATACAAAACCTTCATTTAAATACACTCTGTAGCAGGTTTTGATTCTTTCGGCAATTCATAGGCTTTGTTTAGATGTGGCGAGGAGGGTCTTAAAGGAATAGGCCACCGTTTTTACATACCGAGATATGTTCTTACCTACCCTTAGTCGAGTTAATATATCCCCGTCTGGTCTTTGTCCGTGCGCTCTGTCACGCAAACGGAGCACATACGCAGCCTCTCCCACATGTCACATAGCTCCAAAAAAGCTCACGATAGAAGCTACCAAGCTCTTCCACGTGTTCCCTATTTAAATCAAGTTACGTGAAGTGTTTTCATGCGAAGTATATTTACACAGAAATGTAGCATGTCGATTTTATAAGCAAATAAAAAGGGGTACTATATTGTGAGGCGTAATGATACGAGGAGCAAAACGTCCGCGCAGTAACTCCTAAAGACTTCCCCCCGCTCACTTCCGTCAATAACCTTTAGGAAGCCTTTTGGGAAGCTTTAAATTAGCCTTTGTAGATCAATGTAGCATGTTTTTTTATCGACAAAATGTAAGTGGGATCAAGTTGTATTTGACATCAATAACCCGTTAAAAGCATCATGCCCTTGCTTTCTTTGAAGTTTAATATCACTAGTAAGTTTGACCAAAAAAGTTTTAAAAACTTATTGCAAATCCATCAAAAGTGGATGTTACAGCCTTTTCATTTTAAATCGAGAGTTCTTCACCAAAAGTGCCCGACTGTACTAGGAGGAATAAATTGGACCGGCACTTTACTAAAGGCCAAAATCTCCAGACAAGGATCACGGCATCAAGTCCCCAAATCGGATCGTTCAGTCAATTTATCCCTGGCATTTTGACTTCATCTCCTCCTTCATCTTCTCTATCTGTCTCCCCATCTGAATTTCATTGTGTCCGTCTAATCATGCAAAAGCACGAATGATCTGCTAACATTTCATTTCTCCATGAATATTTGATTGTCCGAAATTGCCTTTAGGGAGCGAGCTTTAGGCCTAGGGTTAGGTTTTGATTTGCGATTAAACTATCAAGAAATCAATTTGGTCTGCTTTGAATAATTCAGCGCTTAATGGAATAAGAAGATGGCAGTGGGGGAGTGAAGGGTTATGAGAGAGTCGGAGAGTTGAAGGGAGGGGTGGGGTGCACTGCCACTCAAAGTGAAAGCAGTTCAGGAGCAGTGGAGTGAGTTCACCTGTGATTCTGCTCTGGCATGTCAATGAGGTGTCCGAGGCTATATATGCAGCACAGAGGTCTCCCAGGTCTCCCAGGTCTGGACGTCAGTGTTTTGTTTTCTTACTCAGCCATGTTCAAACTGTGACTATATAAGGAGTGAAACCAGCTTTATCTATAAAGAATATGTCAGAAAAAAAATGGACTGAAACAATACAAAACGGAGCTAGAACTAAACAAAGACTAAGTAGAAGCTGAAACTGGACAATAAAGAGTGCACCATGATTGAATCAAAACTAAGCGAAGTCTAAATCAGGCCAGCAATAAACGAAACAAGGAATAAAGAAGGTTTAAACTAGGAAAATATCAGTACTATCAGTTCTGCATCGGGTATATCTGGCGTGTTTACATGTATGTGTCCCATGTTCATTCATTAACATGCACTGTACTGACCAAATAAATCAATAAAGCAAACTGGAGCGGTCTCATGTCAACCAACAAACCACTCCAGCATGTGTAAAAACAGCCTTGGTCAACCTAACGGCATTAAACGGCACTCTTGTTTCAGCATAATTGAAACAAGAGTCTGTTTAACATGAGCTGCTTTTCCATGCAGTCTGAATGATTATTTTTAATTTTTTTTCTGTTAGTGGTTCCCCTGTATGCTCAGATTCGCCCCTGCTCAAAGTAGATTCCGCACAGCCTGCTGTCACTGCATGGGCTCTGAGCGGGTGCGTAAAATAGCTACTAAATGCTTTTGTGTGAATGCCTTAAACACCAAACCGCCCCCAAGGTTTGTGTCAATTAATCCAGCTCTTACCGCCTCGTACTTCTGAAGGATGCCAGTCTGCGCTGTAGCGACGGCCCATTGTTTCCAACATTTTCTCGTCCTTAATATCTATGAATCTCTCATTCACAACCTCTTCACTCACGATAGAAAACTTTGATCCTCCTCCTCCCTTTTCACGCTGTATCAGACACGCTGTGTCTGGAAATCGAAAAGGCATGTGGCTAATTACCATGTGTAAACATAGTGTAAACATAGATTCGCTGGTTTTACCCAATGAATCCTGTTGTCAACAGTTACAATAAGTTACTAAAACATATAATGTTACAGCAAGTCAGGGAGAGTCATTAACCTCAAGTCCAATTATGTCTCCAGTCAGTCAAGTCTCATTTAAGTCAAGTCTTTTTGGAGCATTGGTCAAGTATGTCCCGAAAATTGACTTGAGTCTCCCACCTCTGATACAGGAAGTACAGCTCATGACCAAAGCGGATCATGACCAAATGGATGTTTTTCTGCCTGGTTCTGAAGCAATTTTACAAAGAAGTACACAGAAGAAACACAATGAAGAGTATAAAAGCAGAACTCGTTGCCATCGAAGCTGGAGCCTGTATTCCATAGTTGTGGCATAGGGTTTAATTTGCATGTATTATCAGAAAGAAAGACCCCACTGTAAGCGTGGCTCTCAGCGATAGTTCTCACATTGGTTTTCTGGCTGGCTTTTGAAAATATATCAATATAAAAATGAGTGTCTGAGAGAGAGGGAGACTGGCAGTGCACGGCGTACTTTGACAAGACACAAATAAATGCATCTGCACTGAGTACATGTAGCCCGAGCTGACATTAAAAAGGGCTAAGGCGTCTGGCACCAAGCTCAACCTAGCACTCGTATAGCCCTTGTGAAGCTTGTCATAAAGTACAGTGCGGAGAGGCTGCTAACTTCCCCATGCTAAATTTAGACGCAGTTAATCATCAGTTTCCCACTAGCGTTGCTGTAATGTTGTTGAAACTAACTGTTAAGGAAATCTCCAAAGACCAATCTTAAAAAAACCTGCAGGCTAAGCTTCTGACACAAGTTGACACCGTGAAATATTTTGGGTTCTGCCATCATTAGTGGGTTGTGATATGGGAAGCTAAAAAAGAAGTGGAAGAGCTAGACGACAATGTTGTTGACAGTAAGCAACTCAACGTTATGGAAAAAGTGACTTTGGCGAGGTGAACTTGGTCCTAACTACATCAAGTGTCTACTGTTTCGGAACAGTGCATAGGGTTTCTACAGACCATGAAGGACCCCAGACATTGTCAGGTGTACTTTCCCGTTGGGAATCCTTCGATGCCCCGTGGTGACCCGTAAGGAACAGTGGGCAACGGCAGCACCGCGCCTGGGTACCCATGTCCATGATGTGGAGCCAGGCTGATGGTCAGTATCACCTGGCTGGAGGATTCACCTATTGTCTTTGAGTATATATAAAACAAATACATTATTACAGAACCTGCGCTGGTTAAGCTCAAGCTGACTTCTGACTCAACTCTCCCAGGGGTTAAACATGAGTGAAGAGAAGCTCCTGGCTGTACACAGAGTCATTTAAGTCACCAAAGACATGATCAGTACTTCTTCCACAGTAATGCAATTCAAAAGCAGAGTGTGGCGTGTGAGCATGTGAAAGAAGTGAAAGAGATTTCTGAGATTTCTACTACTCACCAAGATCAAGGGTCTGCAACCTTTAACCTCAAAGGAGCCACTTTAGCTCATTTCAAAATAAAGTCTCAATGAGCCGCTCCAAAATTCTCATCTGCAAACATCAAAGTACAAATTTAAAGGGACTGAACGGAGTTTAAGAATGTTAAAATTAAGTATTTTCCTCCCCCTACATGTTTCAACAATGTCCTAATGTGTAGAATGAGCCCAGACCTGTTCACTACAACTGCACTGTCACTCAAAAAAGGTGTTAATGCGGGTCCGAAGTGCCGTCATGCAGGAGCTTAATATAGAAGGTGCAGTTACATGTATGACCTGAGGTGGCAGTAGTGAGTATAAAATGGCTACCTTGCATAGTCTCTTTAATGCAAAATCTGTATTGATTTTAGGAAGGAAATTTAGAAGGTTCTGAAGGATCCTTCTCTGGTAAATTTGAACCATCATTTCCAGCAAGTAAGTGCTTTATTTGTCAATTTACAACCATACAAGGTCAAGGTTTACTTATAAAGCACATTTTAAAAACAGAGAACTGCCCCAAAGTGCTTTCCAAATTCAGTGCAAAATACAGACAACACACAGAAAACATACTTACAGAAATGTACTACAACAATATACAAAATATAAAATAGCCCCCCAAAAATAAAAACTGCAGCAAAATCAAAATGTCTAGCTCAGCCTCGCCAGTGCGAAGAGACACGTTTTCAACAGTGACTTGAAATTGTAGGACAATTGTCAAGGAGGAGGCCGCTCTGGCAAGCAGGGTCAGGGATCATTTCTGATGTGGCAACACATTTTACAATGTTGAATGTTTATCGCGGGAGTACGCAAGTTTTGCTCGATCGCAAGGCAGTTTTCCATTTAGATGCAGGCTGACCCTTCCACAATTATAAACAAATAGTAGCCTTGTCCATAATATAAGTAGGGGGTTTATAGCACCTAGCTCCTTATTTAGCTATAAAGTTGTTGTAATTCTTTGTCCTGTCAAAAAAGTACTGAGAGTGAGCCTCTGTAAGCACCCAAGTAGCTTCTAGAGCATCTGTGTGAGACATTACATGACATCAATGGGGTGGCAAGACCTTTGATCCGCCCCTGCTCCTCTGTTTTTTGGTTGGACCATGGGCCATCAAAAAGCAACTGGTCAGAAGACCTCAATGTTCCTCAATGTAAGTCACCTAAATAAGAAGATACCAGATCATGAAGAGATTTAAAAACAAAGAGAGAAAGCACAGGGGTAATGTGCTCCTGTCGCCTGGTCCATGTGAGCAGACGAGCTGCCACATTCTCCATTAACAGAAGTTTGTGGATGGACGATTCAAGTATTTCTACAAGGCCATAATATAATGACTTACAATAGTCCAGCCATGACGTTATGTGCGCATGGACCACTCTTTCAAGCTAGCTTGGTGGTAGGTATGGTTTGACCTTCCCCAAAAGTATCAGCTGGAAAAAGCTGGTTTTGACCACTGAATTTATTTGTTCGTCCATTTTAATTGCATCACCAATACAAACGACTCTTTGCAAATGGACATCAGAAAGACAATAGGTGGTTACATGCACCAGTGACAATAGGAATTTCTGGCTGACCAAAGCGGAGGGAGATTGCTGCTGGTTTTCCAGATTTGGGTCTCGAGATACCCTCCTGAGTTTTTAGGCTTTTTCAACGCCGAAGACAAAACAGGGACAGTTTAGACTGTGCTATAAAGTTGACACATATTATTTTTAAATTATATTTCACGCTTTTAAAAAACAAAAACTCAACTTGATAATGAGCTAATAAGGAACAATAAAGAAAATAAACTAAAAAAAGCCGTATTGGCTTTGAGTTAGGCCACGGGGTGCTTGTAAAATGAGTGCAGAAAGTGTCCTTGGGCGAGACAATGTATTCTTGCTGACAGCTTTTCTCCTGTGACCTTTTTACTTAGGGGAAGAAAATATGCTTCTAATTAAGACTTTAACAAAAAGCGGATCTCCAAAGAACTGAGCTAGTGCTTTGAACTGCTTTCTATAGATTGCTATTAGCAATCTTGAACAGAGATTCCCAAACTTTTCACACAGTATGAAACGTCTTGCACAATCCGCCACCTATGTAAAAAAAAAAAAAAAGTAAGACCAGTTATACTATAATCCATCCAATTCAGCTTCATTCGGAGGCAGCAGTCTGCACTCAAAGAAATGTTGCTGCGGCTCAATGTAATAAAACTTTTTGATCTGGAGAGACATTATTCATTCAAAGCAACACAAATCATTTTTTTGGGTTGAACCAACAGAAGGTAAGAACTTATTAAAAGTGAGATGATGATAATTACTAGACTAGGGGTGAGGTCTCCGTCTCAGGCGTGTACCCAGCTCTTCAGGGCCCCCTTCAGAGCAGAAGAATCAATGTTGAAAGTTAAAACAGATATATGATGGGCAGGGAGGGTGGGGTCGACAGTTTCAGACAAACATTGCTGAATGGGCTTGGCTGACACAAAAACTGCATCAGGAGTGGTTTCTGCGAGGAAAGAGGGTTGGTTGAGGAGTGGTCTTGCTCCTGAACCTATTCAATAAAACATTGACTCATTTTAAGTTCAACAAAATCAATTCAATATATTTAAGTTGTAAAAATACTTCCATTTGCCATCTAAATGGCAAATGGCTGTTCTAGATGCAAACTGATGATTTTTCATGAAATATCTACTAAGTTGTGCAGATGTGCACAATCACCAACCACCACTCCAGGGTTCCTATGGTACATTGTGTTAGCTAATCATGTTACCAGCCCATGCTGGCAGCTCACTGCTCCTACAGGTCGCCCAGCGACAATGAGGATGGGTCAAATGCCATCCATCCATCCATCCATCCATCCAGTTTCTTCCGCTTTATCCGGGGCTGGGTTGCGGGGGCAGCAGTCTCAGCAGAGATGCCCAGACTTCCCGATCCACACACACCTCCTCCAGCTGTTCTGGGGGGACCCCGAGGTGACACCAGGCCAGCTCGGAGACATAGTCCCACCACCGTGTCCTGGGTCGTCCACGAGGCCTTGTCCCACTAGGATATGCCTGGAACACCTCCCGCGGGAGGCGACCAGGAGGCATCCGGAACAGATGCCCTAGCCACCTCAGCTGGCTCCTTTCGACGTGAAGGAGCAGCGACTCTACACCGAGCTCCTCCCGGGTAACTGAGCTCCTCACCCGATCGTGAAAGGTGCGCCCAGCCACCCTGCGAAGGAAACTAATTTCGGCCGCTTGTATTCACGATCTTAATCTTGCGATGGGTCAAATGCAGAAACAAATTTGTTTGTGTGTGTGTATGTGTGTGTGTTATGTGTGTATGATAGAGGAATTGTTTGTTTGTGTGTTTGTTTGTTTTGTCTTGTATAGGTGTCTCCCAGTCATGTGACTAGAAATGCAAGCGTGCGACATTTTGAAGGGAAACAAAAATGGCAAATGCAACAGAAAACAATTGCGATTCCACACAATTATGCAGTGTTTTTTCACCTACATCTGTTACAACTCACTTACAAGGAAATGTGGCACTTCGATGTGCAAACAAACTGTCATTGTTGTCATTAGCATGTATCCCGTCAAGATGGAGTATATTTTGTTCCTATGCCTATACTGCTACATCTGTGCACCGCTTGTTCTGGAGATGATTGAGGACCCTCTTGAAAAACGAGATGGAGCATCTCAAGGGATTATCCTCTCAAATGAATAAATGAGATGTGTCCTGCTTTCATGGGCAGTTGCCATAGTTACACTGTTGCATTGTTTTCCTTCCATAGTTGCGTACTGTGCTTCTGCTTCTTGATTGCGAACCTGAGTACCTTGACATCTGCACCTTGACGCCTCAATAGCCTGAAAGGTTTCCTCTGCTGTACTTCGAGCGAGAGTGGCTCTTCTTCAAAAACACCAAACATCAGGGACGTGCACAGATCGAGACCAGGTGGTGCTCAAGCAGCAGTAAGAAGTCAGGCACTGTAGTGGTTCTGTTTGGTCGTGCTATAAAATGTTCTGAGAATGAGCTGTATTACTCAGGGCTGAGCGTAGACCAGGGCCAACGCAGTGTGAGCTGAGCTAAGGAGACGGAAGGGTGAGGAGAGGTTCTGGACACTGTGCATCTGTGGGAGGAGCACAGGAACATGAACCGCCCAATGGATTATTCCTATTTAAAATATTTTTGACATGGACAAAGCAATGATCTTGACGAACCACATTTTAACCCGCCTATTGGTGCAAATCGGCAACATACCTCTTCTTGCCAGACTGTGGCTAAAATAACGCACGTTTTCCCTTGATACCTGTTTGCGCACATCCATGCCGTACCTAGGAACGCTTTGCAAGCACTAGTTTCTCGTAGGACTGGTCAGAGAAGGAACCACAACCGGGTCATGGTAGCTATTTAGCGGAAATAGCATTTCTGCAAATCGAGGCAGCAACTTTGATGAAATCTTCAAATGTAAGTTGAGTTGTGCTAAAATAAAATTATGTCGCAGCTCTTTGTTTCCATCTTTAGATTATTGATTGGAATGAACTTCGTGTGATGGATTTTTTTTTTGTGTTATTTGAAGATTTCAGTACGTTGTAAATCGGCAACATCAGGCCATAAAGGAAAACTGCAGTAGCTCCATATGGTGGCCAAAGCTACCGCATTTTAGTAGTATTTAGATTTATTACAGTGCTAAAATGTTTTTTAGAACATGCCATTTTAGTGAAATTCTATAATCATTGTAACAATAACATACAAGGATATACAAAAAAAGTTATCCCTTTTTTTACACAGAACAAAATGAGACCGTTGTATGTTGTATGCAAAGCGACCATAAGGTGGACCTACTGGACCACAAACAAGAGTTCCACGTCCAAAAATAATGTGCAATTATAATATAATTTGCAAATAAGCAATGGTAAATAGAGGTATCTGATGTACAATGTATTATAAAACCTCAGGAATGGGAGCAAAATCTAATAATTAGTCACAACAATTGTACATATTTTGAAGATAAATTGTCTGCACCTTTATAAAGTGCTTTTTTTTCTCCTCCCTACATCAGGTGATGAAAGCAGCAGCATCAGGGAAGGCACTGATGACAAGAACAGCAGTGATGAAGATGTTACTGAATATCATGATGCCCTTCCTGTTACCAGTGCTGCTGCTGCAGGAGGGCATCAGCTGCTCAAAATCAACACTTTGCAAGAATTTAGTGAAAAGTGTTAGCTCTGTTTACTGTTGTAATATCCTAACCTGAATACACAAGTGTTCAGTGTATATTACAGTGCATTTACATTTGTAATAATCGTGAATAAATAAATGTTGTCATTTTAATACATTTACAACTTTTGCCTGTTGTTGTCAGATTACAACATACCCAAAATTGCATGTATGCCTGTTGTTGCCGATTTGCAACATACCTAAAACTATACCTATACTATGTGCGACATAACAATTTAATTTAGCATCAGCTTGAAAGCAAAAACACTGATAATAAATTGTTTTATATAATGGGAAATTAGTTCAGGCGTTAAGGGGTTAAGTGTAGGCTATAGTAGCTATGCATTATTCATTTGTATTTGTGCTAGTCTTAAGTCCAGAGCCTTGTGATAGTCCTACATCGTCCTCTAAAGTCTATCTAGTTTATTAGGTCCACATAAATGACCTTTCGCAGAAGCCCTGCCCACTTGGTTACTGTCGCTGCATCCGTCAAACTTTCTGATGCCGCTGCTAAAGTGACTCTAATTGAAGCAATAAATGTGCGATATCTTCCAGATCGAGGCAAAAGGGGATACAGTCTGCAGCAGAGGGATATATTCAAGATATTAAACTATCCCACGAAGGATGAAGGACTATTGACACCACAGACAGGTCTTATGATCTCTTCCTTAAATGCAACAGCACAGCCTTGTGAACCAGTAAGCACTCTCTGACTCGTTCAGTATTTCTAAAAATAGGCACATTTCTCCGGTGCGCTAAAGTTAGTTAACGCTAGCTAAACCTACAGGTGCCACAATGACAGTCAGCTACAGCCAGTTATCAGGACCGAGACAAAATACACAGTACTTTCATCAGGGAGACAAAACACGTGAGGCTGTAGGCTTGTAAAAGTTCACTGCCACAGTTAAAGTTACGGCTCCACTTTGTGTAATGTTATGTGACTGTCAGTAGCTAGATGTTAGCATGCTAAGGTGTTAGCCAAGTGGCGAGACCCCAGTGTTACCTTAGAGCAGACATATGCTTGTTTTTTTGGAGACATTTATCTGGGCGTGGGCCGTCCACAATGTTTGACCCATTGTTGGCAGTTTTCAGGTTGTGTTTTTGCTTTGAGAAGGAAAATAACTGGACTCCCCAGACACACTCCTGTGGTACCTAGTGTCTGATTTACATCCTCCATAGGCAGATCGCTTCACCATTTTGCTTCCTCTTCTTTGTCTGGTGGGTTTTTGGTGGTTGGCAGTTAAAAAAAGTGCACTTGCTCAGGGCTCATTGCTGGTATGTCCCATTGCTTTGCACTGTTTTGCGCTTTTGTCTTGGATGAGCACCTGTCCCTTAAAATGTCTGTGCACGTCACTGCTTAATGTACTGCAAGTATTATGTCAAAAAATATCGACCAATCTCAATTTTACCTGTGATTTCCAAAGTGTTAGCAAAGCTGGTGGCTGAACAGTTGATGACCTACTTGGAGGAACATAGTCTAAACCATCAAAACTAGTCTGGATCAAGGCAAATGTGGGGGAGCAGTATTTCTCAACTTTAAAAAGGCTTTTGATACTGTAAACCACCAAGTACTCTTGAGAAAACTGAAAAAACTAAACTTTTCCAAACAAGCTTTAAATTGGTTTGAATCATACTTTACATCGAGACAACAGTGTGTAAAATAAATGGTGTTAAATCAACCATTCAAAAATGTAAATAAGGTGTGCCACAAGCAGGGGCGTAGCACCAAATTCTGGGCCCTGGGTACAAACAATCTTGGTGGACCCCCCCCCCATATGAAATGGTTTGACAGTGCAGTTCATTTATATTCAATTATAACTTTATTATACATTAACTAAGTGAAAAAATGGGTTGGCCAAAAAAGTGCTTCATATACAAACACATATCCAATCCAATGGGTTCTTAGTTCATGGTTTGTTTGTTTGTTTGTTTGTTTGTTTGTTTGTTTGTTTGTTTGTTTGTTTGTTTGTTTGTTTGTTTGTTTCAAATCAATGTTTGACTTGAAATTGCATCTGATTTGGCTTCAGTTGCAAAAATGTAATAACCTTTAATCCTGTAGTGACATAGATATTTGGATTAAGGTGGAATATTCTATTTTCATTGGGCCAGTTGAAATGGCTAGTTTTAGGTAGAGCATAATGATTATTAGCAGACCACATTAAACAGGAGAGCTGCACCAGGGACAGAGGGTATTTGTGCTGAGAATAACAAATGTGTGACATTAAAATAGGCATTAAAATGCTATTTTACAAAACAATATGATACTATGATGTCTCTGTGGCCCACAGGCCTGAACAAAAAACTCAAGGGCTTCAGTCTGATTTAGTCTCGCCATATTTGAAGCCTACCTTTAAGTGTATTGTCAGTAAATTGTTAAAGTAAAAAGTTGCGCTGGAATAGACTAAATGGCGCGAGACGTCCAGCTTTCACTAGAACCATGTTGACTCGTCTCCAAAGCTGCGCATTTATAATGCATGAATCCAAATGCGCGTGGCTAATTAGCATAATTAATTAGGTGAAAACGGCGTGCGCGACCTGTGGCTTTTGTCACTGTATTGGCCTGATGGCTCAATTATAATAAATATGAGGAAAGACAAACTTTAGAGGTTAAAACGAGGAGAGAAGGAGCTCTGTCTCTGACTCTGCACGGCGACACCATCCACTTCTCAGCGCAGGCAGAGGCAGGACTCGCCTCACCTCATGTTTAAGTGTCATTTATGACAAGAAAGTTGCCTCTAAGGACCGCTAGAACAGGCTAGTGTTAAATAAAAGCACATTAGAGCGAGGTAAGACTAAGATCTGTCTTTCCCAGCTCTGTGTCATTACATCACAGAGTCCACCTCAGCAAAGTCGCTGTTGAGTTGAAGCTCACAGGGCTGAACACCGGTGTGTGGGCTGAACCATTTGGCACATTTTTAAAGGGGTGTCAGGGCCCTGAGATATCATCCATCATTATTGTTATATATTGTTATAGTATCAAGGCAAGGCAAGGCAACTTTATTTATACCGCGCATTTCGTACACAAGGCAACTCAATTATGAGGAAACTTAGAAAGTACAATACAGAACGCTTTTTGCAGCATCTTTGAGGGCCCCTACCCTGCTCTGGGCCCTGGGTACTCAGTACCCTTTACCCCCCCAGTCCGACGCCCCTGGCCACAAGGGTCGATATTGGGCCCCTTGCTGTTCTGTTTATACATAAATGATTTACCGGAAATCTGCAAAAACACCAGCTGCCAGTTGTATGCAGATGACACAATCATCTATGTAGCTGCAGATTTCCCTAAGCAGGCCTCAGACTTGTTGAACAGGCAGCTTGTCAAAATATCTCAGTGGCTGCGGGACAACTGTCTGACCTTAAATTATACTAAAACTGTTGCCATGTGTTTTTCTCTAAAGAGAAAGTCACCAAATTATCTTAAAAAAAATATTGACAAAAATAAGTATCAGGGGGTTATTTTAGATTCTAAGTTTGAGGCCCATGTCAGGAAAATGTCTAAGACCATCAAGGCAAATTTAAATTGTTTCTATGATTAGCTCTTGTATATCAACTCAGGCGGCACGTTTATCTACATACTGTGATTTTATCTCATATGTCGTATTGTTCAATCGTTTGGGGCCAGACTTCACAATCTGTCCTAAAGCCTTTAACATCACTCTACAAGCATGAAGTGGCATCACTGCAATATTATTAAAAAATACAAAATGATCACATTCGATAACTTCATCAGTTTCTCTTTTATATAAACTATATTTAAGTGTCTTAATGGTCTTGCTCCACCTGTAATGTGTCAATTAGTACAAAAATACACTAATCAAGTAGTAAGTACCAGAGCTGGAGTCAGTGGAAACTGCAGAGTGAAGTGGTGCAAATCTGCTCTGGGTCAGTCTGTTCTCAGTGAAAGGGACTCAGTTATGGAACGCTTTGCCACTGGAGCTAAAGTCCCAAATGGACCTGAGACTTTTCTCACAAAAGCTGAAGCTGTGGCTGAAGAACAAACAAAAATGTGAGCACTGAACTGTATGGCTGGACTTGGGATGGGAAGTGGTCAGATATGTCTTCTCTTCTTCCTTTTTATTGTATTGTTTGATGCTTTTTACTTATTTTTCATCTTTCTGTTCTTTCATAAACCCTCTCAAAAGCCTAACCAGGGACGGAGGCTGCAAATTAGCTAATGGCTAGACGCCTTATATACATAACATTGGCCTACGAGTTGGCAATGTTTCCTTGTACTGTCCCTGTCAAAAAAACAAATACATAAAAAAAATAGCTCTGAATCGATTCAACTGCGGCCTCCCTCTTTCCTAACTTTGCCTGCCAAATTCCAAGTACAATTTCCACCTGAAGGTAAATCTCCTCCTCGACTACTTTGAGCTGGTGTTCCCAACCGCCCAGGTATCACTCGGGTCTATTCCTGTCTGAGAATCCCTGCGCTGGTTTCAAATTGCTCTGCCTCCTCAGTCATCAAGATAAGGCTCCAATATGCATTTAGAAACTCCATTTTCAGCTGCTATTGTGGGAGGATAACCAGCCACCCTTAGACAAAGTTTTTCCTGCGCCACTTTGGATAGTTTCATTGTGTAGTGTGTAGGACTAATAGAGCCGGCTGACTATTGCATTATAACTAAGCTGTAAGGCTGACCCCTGATTCAGCATAATGAAAGTATCGATTTTGTCATTTCGTGCGACCCCTGCCAACACTGGACTTGGTTGTTGATAGTGGAGGCACTCACATTTAGGCTGAGAGGGATGAAAAGAAAATTAGCAATGCTTAGGGGTGTAATGAACCATTCCGGTACAGTTTTGGTCCCGCGGACACCAACACTCTCGGTGTATCATCAACGCTACCATTGAGCGGTGGCGATGATCATACTAATTGTTGTCTTTCTGTTTTTGTTTTTTTCGGGCCAGGACTTTTTCCAATTCATTCCGATGAATGAATTACATGAAGTTTAGTGTGATTAGAAATATTAACCAAAATAAATCACACTTTACATTAGCGGCAAAGACACTTTTTCGGTTTCCTGCAAGACGTTGCTTAACACGGCGTGAAGCCAAAAACAATTTTACTGTCAAACTGGTTTATTCACACAATTAAGCTGATTTGAACTTATTTGTAAATTCATTCTCCAAAATAAAATCAAAGCGCTATTGTCTTTGAAGTGCTGAAAATCTCGCATCTCTAAAAAAGAATTACCACTAAATAAGTTATGTGTAAATTACAATTAATTAATTCATTAATCAATTCATTACAAAGGCTATAATTAACTCGAATAAAAACTTTTAATCAAGTCTTTAATCAAGTTTGTTTTTGATGTTTCAAGTTGTTTTATAATTAATAACATTTTCAAGTTCATTTTAGTGTTTTTTGCACCGATGATCTCTGAACCGTGCCCTCTAAATAGTTGAACCGAACCGGAAAACATTTTAGTGTATCGTTCCTTCCCTAATGCTGCAGAGGGACAGTTTGGGTTGACAAGGAGTGTTGACACATCCTCCAACTGAGACTGATTGCTTGAATAATTGGATTGCAGCTAATTAGATTTGAGTGGCCTCTCGGGCATGTGTGACATGGTGTGTGCAAAGCGTTCACGGTGGGGGATATGACCAGAGTAATAATTGCTGCATTTACTTGAGATCTGAATTATAACAGCACTGGCTCAGTTGTAGAGTGTTCCTGATGTTGGCTGATGTGGTTCAGTTCCTGTTCAGCTAAATGTTGTATTTATGTTAGCATTGTAATACAACTTTCTCATCACTGTAGTAATACAACAGCCGTTTGTTATACTGTGCCACATTTTGTAATACATTTGCAAATTACTTCGTTTATCGTATGCAAAACATTTAAAAAGGGTTAATTTGTATTTTTTGCAAGCATTTTTGTGCAACCCTGTTTTATATTTATAAAGCAGTGCCGCCGCTCTATTCACTGATAACGCGCTCTGCGTATGGCACCTCGTCGCTGAGGGCACTACACTGAGGCCAATGTGACGGGATTATAATGTACAGTGTTCACGCCGTCGTTTTATTGACACAGCTGACCAAATATGTCCCGAATTCAATGAGACCGAGGATAAAGAAGAGTTAAAGAAATGTGTGCCAATCCTCTGTGCTCAGGAGACTCAACCCACGGCCCGCTCACACAAACGTAGTATATATATATATAATATGCTGCAAACCTAAGTTCAGATCCTGACAAAACACTAGTGTCGTGTTCTCTGGAGCCTGTGCTCGCAGGGGAAGGCGCAGAGAGAGGACACGTCTGAGCCCAAGTTCTCTGTGACCGCAGAGAAACCAGGTTCTGGGGGGAGGGGGCACCACTATTAAACTGTTACATCTAAACTCAATTCATTTAATTCTACAAAGATTATTGTAGTGTAATTTCGAGCGTGAGTTTAATTTTAATGAGCTACCTCTCCTTCCATTACCGGGGGGGAGGTGGGGAGCACCATTATTAAAACTTTCTGCTTAAGGCACCAAAATGGCTTGCAACAGCCCCGTTATAAAGCTTTTCACTAAAGCAATAATAAATTGGTGCATTCACACCTTCCTTCCTCTAAAACTACATTAAATCAAGTGATTTTAGCTCCTATACCTGATGGTAACCGCCGTTATGGGGGCTGTAGTCAGTGTAACTACACATACCGCTGTAGCAGCTTTACACATCCCCATACAGGTAAAAATATAGATTCAAGATTTTTTATTTGTCAAACCATGTGAATGGTTTGAAATGTTTCTCTCTTCCTTGATTGTGGAGCGAGGGGAGGGAGGGCAGGGAGTTCAGCTTCCCGATGGCCCTGTGTACGAAACTGTTCCTCAGTCGACTGGAAGTGACCCGTAGATTCCACAGACTCCTCCCTGAAGGCATAACCTTGAAGAGACTGTGTGATGGGTGTCGGTATCAAGAAATGATGCCCATCAGAGGGATCATTTCTTGCAATACCAAATCTGTAATTTATCTGATTACTTGTCCTTGTGGAAAAGCCCATGTGGGTAAAACAATTAGAGCCCTGAAAACACGTATTGCAGAACACAGAAGTACGATAAGATGCAAAAACTTGGACTATCCTGTGGCAGCTCATTTTGTTGAATTTAACCATCCCCTATAATCACACATTAGGGATTGAACAGATAAAACTGCCCCCTAGAGATGGAAACTTGGATCTCCTCCTTTCAAGGAGGGAACACTATTGGATTAAAGACTTTGACTCCTCATGGACTAAATATTGACTTTGATCTCAAAAGCTTCTTGTAATACTGTAGGCTATATGTATTACAGACTTCTCTATATAGTTGTATATATTTTAACCATTTTGTTTTTTGTAGAAAAATGGCTGTTCTGCACTGGGTGTGGCCTCCTGATTGATGGGCACCACCCACTCTTTGGAGAAGATCTAAGCCACCTGGGCTGGTCCACTCCACACACACTGTGGTTCAAAGATGAAAAAAGAATGATCTGATGAAGGGTATGCCGAAATATTATCATCATCCTTGATTAAAAATTTTACATCGGCTTCTTGAGTATGCGATGCTGTTTTTTGATTTCTGAAGATTTTCCTCAACATCTGCACCTCTGAGAATACTTCTGGTGAGCGTTGCTTCTATTTTCTCACAAAGCTTTTCACTAACAAACACAAACAAGAAATGTCTGTTTTTTTCTTAGCATGGCGACATAAATGATAAATTATTATCAACATTCGACTTCTCTCTACCCACCACTTGCCATGACCGTGGGGGAAGCTGCTTCAAGGAAACCCCTGAATTATCTGTCTCTCCTTGGCTATCAAATTTGAAGAGCAATTTCCCACCATCACAATTACATTCTGAAAGTTCGCAATCACGTTAGGGAGCTGAGGTGATCGTAGGAGGAGGAGCCGAGAAGCAAGGACGACCCTGTGTTTTTGTTTGGAGCGCATGATAGGAAGAAGGCGTGCTCTAAGTGAGTTAAATGAAATATAGCATCGGCACAGCTGTTGTTCCATTAAAGCCATCCCCCTGTGGAGTCGGCATTGGAGGATAAGGGGTGTGTGTGTGTGTGTGTGTATGGGGGGGGGTAGATCTGATACAGGCAGGGTGCCAGCAGGCCTTAGAGCATTTACCGAAACAATCTGGGTGACATTCAACACTCATAACTTCGCCCCACAAAACACGGTACAAAATGGAGACTGGCGATCACAATCAAATGTGATTCCAGCTGTGGTTACCAAATCCTGTTCCTTCTGAGTTCTTTAGTGATTATGTAATAGTTATGTTCTCACGCAGAGCTGGAACAAAAAAACAAAAACAAAAAAACGTTATAAAGAACCATTTCTTTATAAAAAAATTTCCCTGAAAAATGTTGGGATAAGTACATTTCAGATTCAGTTCATTTGCAGAGTGAACACCACACTGAAAGACACTGTTCACTCATAAAACACAAAAACAGTCTTACAAAATAAACCAGCCACATAGTCAAGTGAGTTAAAAAAAAAGGTTACTATAGAGTTTAAAAATACATTTGTGAAATTCAGAGTGCATTGTTCAAAGACATCACAGCTTTGGCAACATTTACCACATTTGATGGCGTGTTTGCCTGTATTTTCAAAATAATGTTGCAGACCAAAATATAAAAAACTATGAAAAGCATATCCCGCCATATGCACAGCTAGTTTTAACTTGAAAAACAAGTTTTGAAACGGATTGAAAATTTTGCAATGGCTTCACATCAAATTATTGCATTATATAAATCTTTCCTTCAAATTTCTGAACATGTTTAATGGAGCTCTCCATGCGTCAGGGACTTTATCTTGGATTCAAGATTTAGATTTGCGATTTATTTATTGAAAGGAACATAACATATTATTGAGCATAAAAATGTACTAGTATATGACACTAGTAGCCAAATGGCAATTACCACCTGTAGTCCCTGGTGAGTATTACTCAATATGGAAAACAGTAAACAACAATAATGACAATCAAAAACAAAGATTCTAGCCTCATATAAGCAAGGAAGTTAAGGCCAGTAGACAAAAAGCGAGTGGCTTTTAAGAACAAGGATAGAGGGAGAAACTCAATGTTGTACTCAGGAGAGCGTAAATTAGAAACAAAGGTTTCTAGAAAAGATTTAGATACTCTGGTTATGCACTTGAGTGTGGACATAAAAAAACAGAGTATTCGGCAAGTATTCGGTAATTCAAACTATGAAGCACTTTGAATTGCCTTGTGTATGAATTGTGCTCTACAAATAAACTTGCCTTGCCTTGTTGTACGACCTGTGTTTACATCTGGTGGACATCAGAAACAGCATGGATGCCTCAGAAGCATGCAGGTGAAGGAGGACTTCACAGTCGGCTATTTGACGACAAGTAACTGTTCCACGTCCGACATGTTGGCCGAAGACGGTAATAGCAGGACCAGGGCGCACTTCTGCTGGAGAACTTGAGAGAAATGGTGAGACATGTTAGGGTCCTCACTGCTGCCGTTGTTGGATCTTTTATGTGTCACCAGTCAGTGTGGTCAAGAAAGTTGCTTGTACACTGTACTATTTATCTGACTGAAGATTACAAACCATGGCAAAATGCAGTTTGTTTGTGATCGGGGAAACGGTATCGGGCTGTAAGAGCCACAAGCAGCTGATACAAACACTCTTTTATTCCTGCAGATAGCACTGTGTGTTCGGGTCTTGTATATTCTCTCCTTGATGAAACTTGTGTAACACATTCTGTTGTACTGTGATTGTTATGATTCAGCCATATTCCATTGTTGAAGTTATGCCGAATGAGCTGATTGTCCTTTTGTCTTTTTAATTTACTGTCATATATTTTATTGTAGGAACCACAGCATGGTAAGTCCCAGACAAACTTCCCTGTATGGGACAATAGAGTTTAACCTGAACCTTAACTTTGGTGTGTTGTGTTTCAAATCGCAAACTTATACTGAAAATCTTTAATGATTTAAATCAACTTCTATTTCATCCAAACACTTTTTAGTTTCAACTTGTTTTAAAATCTGAAATTTTTGGGGTCCTGTGACTCCGGTTCCTAAACGCTGTGCTAAACCATTATAGTCCCGACATTGTGTTTTCAAGATTCAATCTATATCAGCTCTCTTTCCTCCACTTCACCATATCTGCGAACTCTTGTCTTCACATTTCTGAGGTCAGATTAATGCCTTTTGAAGTAATACAGTTGTGTAGAAAATACAATCTAATTCCAGTGATGCATTAGAGGTGGCTTTTTTGTGGCTGTGTGCAAAGGCTGATCCTATATAATGCTCCTCTCCCACTGGAAAATAGAGGGCTTTGCGTTGCTCATATATAGGTTCTACAGAGAGGGATGTGACATGAATTGGAAATATAGTTGTGACGTCAATTTCTCAAGAGGATAGTTGAGTTTTATTAACCTCTAGTCGAGGCCAAGTCGTGGCAGGGACTTAAATGGATTTTGAAAATATAGTTTTATGTCAAAAGAGAAAAAAAAAGTTATCCATATCCTTGACTGAGGCAAAAATGAGATCAAGACCCCCATTAGGCTTCACAACAGACATCCACTGCACGCTAAAACAGGATGACCCTGAGCACATGGCTCTTTTCATTAATGTGAGTGCTTGCTTTGGTGTGGGCCTTAGTTGGAGAGGTCATGGCGTCCAATCAGTTTTACACCAACAGAAACGGGCGTGAATACAGACGACAGTTACGTGAAGAAAGGGGACAAGTGTTGGGGAGAAGATCTCCCTGAACACCGGCCAAAACATTGATGGTGGAGAAGAGGAGGGCATGTAAAGTTAGAGGTGGCTGTGTGTTTTTTTAGTAGTAACTAAGTAGGAGGGGTGAGCTATGCTACGGATTGGGAGTCATGGACAAGAGAGAGAGAGTGTTTTGTGTAGGGGCTGTTAGGACCTGGTTCTTTTGTATCACGCGAGAAGAGATATTTGGAAATAGCCAAAGCATACACTGGAGATAGAAGTTGTCTCAAAGAAAAGGCTTTTATTGCCATTGTTCCGAGTTACAGCCTTGGTTCTCAGATCATCATATGCCCTAATTTGCCTCTTTCCCTTTAAATCTGTTTTCACACATGTTGGAGCACCTTGTGGTCTCCTCAAGACCGCCTTAGCTCCAACTGCATTTACTGCAAAGTTAGTTTAGTTTAGTTTCCGTGTTCACAAGCGCTCGCACTACACATTGCAACATCATCCATGTAACAACGATCAGCTGCTCAACAAACTTATTCCCATGACAACGAGCATCAACCTGTCAATGTGCAGACGCGAGCGCACGTACAGGCACACGGCGGTCACTCCTCTCCCTCGTGGTTAAATACAGTGAGGGTGACATATTCGCAAAGCGTGGAGAAATTAATCAGCAGGAATCAGAGGAAAGTTTCACTGCAGCAGGAAGGGAAAGATGGAAAAGAGAGGCGTACCTTGATGATTTAAAGTTGATCCATTTTGACTCGTCAGAGCAGTAATCCAAACGTCCTCAGGCAGCGCGTAGTCATTCTTTCTAAAAAAGAGGCATCAAAGCGAGAATAGTTCACCAGAGGTCGGCCACATTCACACCACACCAGCTCCGAAGCAGAGGACAGCTCAGGCTCCGAGACCGCCTGTTTCAACCACACTTGGAGCGGCTGTTTAGACCGGCTTAACCGGCTGTCGGGAAAACGCCCTTAGATCCTCCTTGTGCTCCCCATCAAAACAAACCTCCATCAGACATTGGAGTAGAGGTTAGATTTTAGGCCCGAGCCCGACCCGACATTCGGGCCAGGGGCCGAGATTTCACGCATGAGAGTCGGGTCGGTTGGGCTCAAGTTTTTTTAATTGATTTATTCATTTTTTAAATATTTTAATAAATGTCATTAGAATCTCCAATAAAAATCTATGCTATAGGCTTAGTCTATTGGATACAAAATGTGGTTATACGCAATATAAAATAGCGGAGTCCGGGAGGGAAGCAGGTGTGGGGGGTGAGCGCACGTGCTGCTGTGTTGTCACGTTTAAGCAGCGTGGTCAGGCTGTGATACCAGCGCCACACAGAGAACATCACTCTTCAGTCTTTCTCTCAGGACAATCATTAACAGTGGATAAATAAGCAGTTTGGTTCCTGTTACTGCGTAAAAAAGTAGCTTTTGTGGAGCGCGATGTTCATGAACAAGAGGCGGCGGAGAGAGGGACGGAAAAGAGGAGACAGACACATTGAGCTGCGGCGCTGGCTCATAACCTGCTCTGCGCCGCGTGCATCTCTGCCCACCCAGGTATGTGAGCTACTGCTGCGTGTACGTGTGCCGTGCGCGAAGCCGCGTACCCAATGGCCGCTGGCTGCTCTGCTTTATGCCCACGACACTGGAGGCCGCCATTGCTCCGCCATTGCTGTAGTACCTCCATATCGCCACTAGGCCCCCATTGAAAAGCATTGGAGTTTAGACACCTTAAAAACAACTTTAACACCTGGTTTCAATTTTTTCAACACTAGACTAGGCTAGATATTCCTCCTGAGATAACGCTGGGTTAGTCACAATTATAGAAACCAGGCTGGTTTTCGTAAAAAGAAGAAGCTGGGGAGGAGGAGTCTGTAAATCCGCCATGAATTCCCCCACGACCGTGGTCATTATGGTAAACGGGGAGGAGTGAGCATAAGACATTATTTTTACAGTCTATGCGCGTACCTCGCAAACACTGTGCTGCTGCACTGTGCAGATGCTCCTATCGAGCCTTAAAAGTCCTATATCATGCAAAATCGACTTTTTAGAGCTTTTAGCCATGTTGTCATGCTATTTCCTTATCAAAAACACCCCCGGAGTGTTTTTTGGCTTCATTCACGCAGTTCTCAGCAATCCTCCTGAATCCTGCTCTCTGAGCAGCTGCTCCGCCCTCTGAATGAACGACTGACCTGCTCAGTTGTGTCGTCACAGCGGAACGGAAGTGCTCGGTGTCTGAAATGTAATGTCTTACAGCCTGATTTTAATTTGTAAAACAGCTTTTCCATTATTTCTGTTGTAAGAGAGAAACAAAGAAAAAAAAAGGATGTGCCCAAGATGCTTCCAGGTCAGCTGGGCCAAAACAAACCTGAGCGTCTGACGTCATGTCTGCAGCTGTGAAGATGGAGCTCGTTATAACTTATTCTGGACACACCTGTTCTTCTTTCTTACTTAACGATCATGTCACAGAGAAAAAGAAGCGCGTTTGTCTGCGAGGACTTTATTCAACCTTCCTGAAGAAGAGGCCACTCTCAGAAGTTGTTTTTTTCTCCGGGATTCAGCGACTATCACCAATATAGTGTTTTTCTGTGACTGTCACTGATGGATGCTTGTGAACCTTCACCAGAATCTAAGTGGATTAACAAGGCGAATCCCATAATGTAAACAGCGATGGACCAGAGTGGTGAGTTTATCAAAACGCGTGTTAGCTTGTGTGTTAGCATGTGTGTTAGCCATTTAAGAAGCTGTGTTGCTGATGTCAACTCCTTATAACTGCATCGTGAAATAACTTCACTTATTGCTGTTTACTTATATTACGGTAAAGTTGTATGTGCGGAGAGAGGGGGCGGAGTTAACTGAATTGAAGCGTTGTATCTTCCGGGTTTGAAATATACCTCCAGAAAACACTTATATTTATCACAAAAATGAGTGCTCCATAATGGTAGAGGTACAATATATCATACAAATGCCTATACTTAACTTTGGAATGGCTAAAATAGCATGATACAGATCCTTTAAATAAATAATTATTTACGTCGGGGTTGTTTCGGGTTCGGGCGGACAATTCAAGTTAATTGCTCAGGCTGGGAGGCAAGATACTGTGGGACTTCCAGATACAGATGGACAGAATGGTAATCAACCAACCGGACATTGTGGTGGTGGACAAAGAGCAGAGGAAAGCCGTTGTGGTCGACATAGCAATACCAAGCGACTTCAACATCAGGAAAAAGGAACACGAGAAACTAGAGAAATACCAGGGGCTCAGAGAAGAGCTGGAGAAAACCTGGAGGGTGAAGGCATCAGTGGTGCCCGTGGTCATTGGGGCACTCGGGGCAGTGACCCCCAAACTGGAGGAGTGGCTCCAGCAGATCCCAGGAAATACATCAGACATCTCGGTCCAGAAAAGTGCAGTTCTAGGAACAGCAAAGATACTGCGCAGAACCCTCAAGCTCCCAGGCCTCTGGTAGAGGACCCGAGAAAAAGAGACCATTAGTGTGTATTAGGGCCTTTGACCCGAAGGCAGCGAAGTTGCAATTGTGATTTTATGGCCAAAGACACCAGGGGAGATGAAATACCCCCCCGCCAAACATTCCATCAACACTTTATTACCCCCAGAGGGACTATGAAAAGGATTTATTAAGGTAAACACGTTACTTAGTATTGCTTTAACGAAGCCACTTATGTGCAAATTAACGGTAAAATGTAATGAGTCAACATACAAAAATCTAGAAACAAAATGCTGCACAATTATTATTATCGCTCCTACTTCACATTACCAGTGGTTTAATTTAAACAGTAACCTATTTTGAATCCATTTTCTATTTTCCTAATATTACAACTCTTTCTGTAAATAATCAGGTGAACGTTTGAAGAAGTTGGACTTCTCCACTTTGGCTCCGAATTTGTGTTGCTTCCTCCCTGGGGGTCAACTGAACCGAAGAAAGCCTTAAATCCGGCTCTTAGTCAGACTGCTAAAGATATCCACGTCTGAGAGGCAGCTACAGGAAATTCCCTCTGCACATTCATATCTGCCGAGGATAAAACCACTCTGCCACGGAACCCATCGCCTCCATATGCTTTTGTGAACTACTTATCTCCATTTTCTTTCATGATTAAATCTCACACCAAGACTATTCCGGTGCAAAGATGCTGTAATAACAGTTGAATTGATATACTACGCATAAAATTCTCTTCTATCCTTAAGCATATGAGTGATGAAAAAGCTGCATCATGTCTATTCTCATCGTTTATGAATCTTTTACCTCCAAATGCCATATGGGGGCACGTAGCCAACGGAATTTGGTTAATCTACTGGTCATGCGTATGGAAACTTCAGAACAGAGCAAAAATAAACATTAATCTTTTAAGTAAGCTTCTGTTGCCAAAATCAACTCATAATCTGACAAGCCACTCCCACTCAAAACTGGGAAAATTGGCATTTGCTAATGAGGTTTTGGAATTGTGTGGCATATTTTTAGCTTTACACTTACACAGCTCAGCAGATAATATAGTAACTTGCCAAAGCTTCCACTCTGGTATTGAACGGTAAAAAATAACTTTAATACTTAAATTTGTCTTGTGCATCTGCCTGGGTGAGACAGTCCAGAGTTGTTGAAATTGGCACAACTTGATATGGAGAAAGTCGTTGTCAGGAGTACATTGCTGGAGCACTTTACAGAACATCCAAGCTCCACAAAGTACATTTGCCATTTCCCACTGGACTTTCTATCCATCAAAACTACGAGATCCACTTAGATGCATCCAACAGAAATGAGCGTGCTAGTTCCAGCATCATTTGGTCAGTCTGCCTTTACATATAAAAGAGCAAAGTTGTGGAACTCAATACCCACTGAACTTAAAGGGATATTTCAGGATTTTTGACATGGGGCCTCATTTCCTAGTTATCCAGAGTGTTGCTGGTACCTGGAGATATTTTTTTTGTAATTCATGCAGTTCTTATGTTTGAAGAATTTCGTGGTGCTAGGCTAATGCAAGGCTTGCGCATTTCTATGGTATCAGCTAGCATGCATTAAAAGCAGTCTGACCCGCTCCACAGTGCACCTGAGGCAAATCACTTATAACGCCAGACTAACCATATAAATGTCTGTGTCGATTGAGTAATTTTACCCATTTTGCATTTAAAATACCTTATATTTGAGCAGCATCAGGTGGAGTGATCTGCTAGAAAATAGTCCCTCAAAATGCGATCATTCATGTGATGTCAGTTATATTCCAAAAATTATTGACACAAACATTTATATGGTTAGTCCGGCGTTATAAGTGAGGCCACTGAGATCAGACCCAGACCAAGTAGGGAAATGATAATTGACCGGAGTTTACGGATGGCTAAGGCCAGGCAAAGTCTTGGCTGAAATCGGAACAGAATTGCACCCATTTGTAAATTTGTAAATAGCACTGAGTTTGTGTGTGTAAATGATTTATATAGTGTACATAGGTAAGTTTTTAAGATAAAATTGAAAATGTTAATGTAGTGTAGAAAGGCCCAACCAGGGACTGGAGTTGAAAAATAGCACAAGCTATAAACTCTTTTTGCATCTCATCAGTAACAAGCTTTTTTTGTACTACGACGACTTGTAATGTCCCTGTCAAATAAATGAATAAATAAAAAAAAGCTCATCCTCTTCCACCACCAGTGTCCAGAATCCGAGGGGAAGACTCCGTCAATCATTCACCACACTCCGGGCTATAGTTCTGTGTGTCTCTCTAGTGCACATTCACAAAGCCTTTTACTGAATTTTCTTGAGCTAAATAGAATTCTATAGTTTTTTGTTTTGTTTTTTTGTTTTGTTTTTGCTGTGTTTTCATATCTCAATCCTTTTGGACACACTTTTGAGATGGAAATCTATTATCTATTCATGAAACATGCACACACCAGGTATGTTGGAGGAGGACCCTCTACTTCTGAAGTAAATTTACAAATTGTCATTGCGATGTTACACGGCTCCCGGAGGCGTAGAAGGACCATTTGAAAGCTTGACATTTTTGGCTCACATCACAAAAGACCGCAAGTCTCACTTTCTATTCCAAAGTTATGAAAAATTGTCAATGTTGTATAGCGGGAGCATGGACCTCATGTGCTTAAAAAATTAAAGCACAATTCGGCACCCCCTCCAGCAGATCCTGCCTGGGTCGCCTATGCCCCGGGCCGGCCCTGATCACGCCTGTGTGTTTCATACAGTTAATTCACTGCCCTCTGCCGGGGTCTGAGCCCCAAACATGTCCAATAAAACGCTTCTAATGTTGCTTTGTTTCTATGACTCTTTTCAGGTTGAATTAAATTATGGACATTTCACATGGACATGCAAAAATAGATGACAACAAAAAAAAGAAATACATGCAAATATAGTCTATTTAAAAACTCCTGTTGTCATATTGGACTCTACACTTGATTGATTGTTTGCTGATGTCATGAGGTGGTAGGGCTGTGCAATTAATGTAAATTCGATTACAATTTCGATTATTACACTAAACGATTACAAAATTTGCATAATTGGAAAGAAAGCGTTTTTTTTTTTTTTTTTGCAAAGCAGATTTAGATTAGATTATATTAGATTTACTTTATTATTTCACCGAGGTGGAAATTTCACAGTCACAAAATCACACATAGTCACAACAGACATGACAGACAGTATCAAAGACAATAAGTTAATAATAAGAACAATTATAAACAGTTGTCCTGCGACTCCACTAGCGCTTATTCAGCAGATTTATTGCATTAGGCACAAATGAGCCCTTGCATTACTTTATGGCGCTGGGATTATTTTCTCTTCACATTTCACGTGCCATGGCTCATGCTTTTGCCTGACATAAAAACAAACAGCGCTGTGTGATGATGTCATCAGGCCGCGCTGCTCAGTTTGCTTGTGCAGGTGTGAGGGCTGGCCAGCAGGGGGCAGGCGTGAAACAGAGACCTCTCCTTAATCGAGGCAAACTTGAAATCATTTCTACTTTTATGACTGTTCAGAAAACAGAAAATAATCAGCAATTTATTTATTTTTTATTAAAGGGGGGGTATTATGCAAAATCGACTTTTTCAAGCTTTACATCATGTTATTATGTCATTCCCTCATTACAAACATGCCTGAAGTGTTACCTTGGCACATTCACGTAGTTTTGAGTAATCTGTAAAAACTCTGATGGCGGCCATTTTAGGGGTAGGTTTGCCTGAGTCCTCCTAGGAACGCCCCCACCTCCTGGAGACGCCTCCGAGCTTTCGTCACCAGCCGAGTAACCAACCACTGCTCCTCAGCAGAACCCCCTCCCCACTGATGTCACAGACAGCGTGTGGGGGGGGGCGTGTCGGAAAGGGTCAGAGGTTCTTAAAGAGACAGAGGCCTATTTCAAGACATTCACTACAGCCATTTTGAGAGAGCAATTTTATATAAGGCAGTTTTTCTAATTTACTGCATTTACAGACCAACAGAAGGTTTCGTCATCATTGTAGTGTGCCATAATTTTTTTTTAAAGGCAACAAATAATCGTGATTTCAATTATGAGAAAACTAATCGTGATTATTATTGTTTCAATAATCGAGCAGCCCTATGAGCTGGTGCTTTTCTTTCAAACACACATTTTAAATGATCAAATAGTTTTCACGATTCACGATCGCGATTTTAGGTAAAATATGTTTGTGTAGGCAGTTTAGTAGAAGGGATTCAAATAACATCGACTGAACTGGGTTGATTGAGTCGGGGGCCTTTCTTCAAAACAAAAAAACTCGTTCTTGCTCTTGTAAGACTGAACCAGACAGGTTTGATACAAGCTTAAGCTCAGATATTCCTCATCTCTAGCCTATTCTATTGTGTATGTTATGGGTTGATAGTGGAGACCAGAGCACCTGGAGGAAACCTACCCCACCGACACACAAAGAGCCCTTAAACACAGCGAAATTTCAAAGCCCCCCCAGAGCAGAAAACCGCGGAACGTGCCAGGCTGGAGGATTAGCGCTCCGTAATGGTGTTTTGAGGATAGCGGGGATTTGAGATGTGGAGCGATATGCCACTGCAAAATACACCAAAGGAGCTTTAAAAGGACCAGGCTTCCCCCCTTCTGCTGCATGTGGATCTGTTATCACGGTCAGTAAAGCAGCCACCCAGAGTCACACACTCGAGTATCTCCTGGAGCAATGTGGAGATCCTCAACGTAAAGCCGCAGACTTTAACTACGGGAGTCACAGGACAATGTCGGAATGGGAAGAGTTGGGGAAGGGTAGATTTAATGGGGTCGCAGTGGCTTTGTGGTTAGAGTGTTTGTGCTGAACTAAATTTAAGAATAATTTGTTATGATTTATTTATTCAGGCTTTTAAAACTTTATAAAAACAATAAAATATTTGCCAGAAAGTGTGTCACGACCCATTCTTCCCACATTACAACCTCGTCATTCCCACAGCCAACTTCCATTCAAACTTTCCCCTTCCCATGGTGGTTAACAGCAGAGCTTTCAGAGCGGCTGCACAGAGAACTGTAGAGAACTGTTACTGTTGTGCCTTTAACCAGGACAACAAACAGCGCTGTCTCTCCCAACAACAAAATCTCTCCTGCCCTCTGCAAATGAGTCTGGAGGTGCTGTATGTGTCGCTGACAATTGTTGTGCACATTGTTTAAAGTTGATTTAATATTTGCAGTTGGGTTTGGAGTTACGTACTGTATGTACTTAGAAAAGGACACTTTGGGGTTTATGTAAACATTCTTAACATTTTACAATTTAAACAGCTGTACCAAGCCCTTTTCTTTGAAGGAGAGGAAAATGTATTACTCCCATTCAAATGCCCGGGGCGGAGGAGATGGAGCACAGTGGCTCACATGGTAGGTAGGAAGTTCGAATCCTCGAATCCCGCTCATGACCCGTCCATGTTGTGTCGTTAGACAAAACATCTCATCCCTTGACTGAATGTTGTGCGAGTGGTGCTGCTGGTCGGAGAGGGTCAACCTACCGAATCAAAGTCTCACTTTGGACCAATGAACTATTGGCAACAAACAAACAACACCCCCACTGTCATACATTATTAAAACTTGCACTGCAACGATTAGATAAGATCGGACTTTATTGATTTTGCAATGGAGAAATTCACTTGTTACATCAACTCTCATGAAACACTCAGGAAAAACTGGACAGGATGCACTTTCATAAGCTTGTCTAGCAATAATGTAAACCATTATTATTCATGAAAAAACCTTCTCTGTGCTGTCTGCCTCTCATTGCAAAGCATTATGTTTACCCTATATTGCAATCTCAGAAGCATGCTCCGATGTGCTGGAAGGGTGCCGCCAAAAAAACTCCACTTGGCAGCTGGGAATGTACCTTTACATTACAGACACATGAAGGAGCAGGATATATGTGTGTGGCTGGGTTTGTGAAAGAAAGAACCTCCCGCTGTTTCTTTTAGAGAACGGTAGAAAGGACTGCAGTTACTGTTGTGACATATAATAATCCTGTTATTGTGCATACTATGGGTTCAGCTCAGACTCCATGATTGGAATAATGGCTGTACAGTAGGAAATACCAGCAAACAACAAAAACACCTCTTAGTGCGCAGTAACATTCATGATACTGTAATGATCCAGTAATAGTGTGTGCACTTAAGATCTGGCAGAAGCCTTTAGAATTACATATGAATTTAAACACACGCTGCCGGCCTATTGATGTAACAGTAGACGACTCAAATGTCACGATGAAAGAGGTCGAAAAGATTAGCAAATACAGTACAAAGACCTTGCCATCGAACTGTAGGGGTGTAATAATGCTCGTATGAAAGTGACATGCAACTTTCAGTGTGTTCTATTTCTTAATATTCATCCATCATCCATTCCCACGTAACTGAAGACTGTAGATGCTCCAGACCAGACCTCCAAAGTTAGATCCTCCAAAAACACGTGAAATCTGTGTGGCTTTGAAAGAGAGTCCTTTTTTTAAAAAGTCCAAGCAGAATGTTGTCCAGGAACAGCCCAAATACAAGTCTCAAATCAAATGTGATGCTCCGTGAGTTTCGTGTGGAAAGCCAAACTGAAACTTACCACTACTTAAAGAGGGGGTATTATGCTTTTTTCAGCCACATAGCACCAGTCTATAGCACACTACAATGATGACCAAACCTTCTGTTGGTCTGTAAATGCAGTAAATTAGAATAACTGCCTTGTATAAAATTGCTCTTTCAAAATGGCGGTAGCAAATGACTTGAAATAGGCCCCTGTCTCTTTAAGAACCTCTGACCCTTTCCGACACGCCCCCTCCACACGCTGTCTGTGGCGTCACAACAACACTCCGCTTGTCTCAACAGTATTGAAACTACGATCGGTGCATTTTAATTTTTATTGTTGGAAAGGAGCTACTGTTTATCACTTTGTGAACAATGGCCACACAGGATATTATTTGGAGACGAACCTTCCACACCGGACGCTTGGACGGGGCTCTTGCCTGAAAAATAACTGCTGTTTGGAGGCTCTCTCTTTGCATCTGCCATGCCCTATGGATCTCTAACTATACCCCCATGGACGACACCAGGATCTGCAGGAGCCCATACGATTCAAAAGACGGACATTATCTGTGCAGGTGGACAGTGGTTTTTCGAGGTTACCCGTTAGCTTGATATAATCGACTACAGCTCATTGTTGATGAAAAGTCTGCAATAAACCACAAATGTGTAAAGCCAGGCTCATTGTGTGATCATCGTAAAGGCTGCTTCGAGTAGTTGCTGCTTTATTGACGTTATTTGTGCATAATATGCTGCCTGTTTTCAATGAATGTTGTGAAGGTGAAGGTTGTTAGCTTGTCGCGGCTAATAGTGCCTTAGCTCCGGGAGAAACCACTCGGCTACGACTCACTGTAGATGAAATGTGAGCAATAAACTACACAATCAACAAGCCCGGCTCCGTGTGTGATCATCATAAAGGCTGATTCAAGCAGTTGCCTGTTTTAGTGACGTTTTCAATGCATAATATGCTGCTTGTATTCAGTGAATTTTCCCGTTAGCTTATCGCGGCTAGCTTGTTAGCTCCGGGAGAAAACCACTCGGCTACGACTCACTGTAGATGAAATGTGAGCAATAAACTTCCAAATCAACAAGCCAGGCTCCGTGTGTGATCATTGTTAAACGGTTCTTTATGTGTGTGGTGGTTTTATTGACTTTGTGTGTGCATATTTCTCGTTTTCACGTGATGACTCGAGGTTTAGCTTAGCATTAGCTTTCTCCGGAGGCTCTGTACATCATCAAGGCCCAGCGCAGAACCAGACACTGAAATAAGTGTTCTTGTCACCGGTTTTAATCCTGGGTGTTTCGGTAACAGAAACACTGATGTGTGTCTTTGTAAAAGTTTCAGAACTGTAACTCCGGTTCACAACACATGAAGCTAATCCTCCATGATGACTCTGTTTACATCTTAGGGCTAGACACTGCGGGGAGGGGTTCTGCTGAGGGGCAGTGGTTGGTTACTCGGCTGGTGACGAAAGCTCGGAGGCGTATCCTGGAGGTCGAGGGCGTTTCCTGAAGGAATCAGGCGTTTTATCCCTAAAATGGCCGCCATCAGAGTTTCTACAGATTACTCGAAAATACGTGAATGTGCTAAGGCAACACTTCAGGCATGTTTTTAATGAGGGAATGACTTAATAACATGATGTAAAGCTTGAAAAAGTCCATTTTGCATAATACCCCCCCTTTAACAAGGCCTTTTTTTTTTCTTTTTACTTTAGAGCCCGACATGCGGATTCATCTGACGACTCACTATCCCGAAAAGTTCAGGTCTGTTCTTCTCCCTTGCAATGTAGATCTTTCAATACTTCTGAAGAAAAACAAAGGATAGGGCAGTGTTTTTCTGTCAGCCTTTTGCCAGACTGTTTCATTTAAGTTTAAGTTATGTTCCTAGATACTTAATTGTTTAATTTGCTTAGAACATTCATGGTGATTTACATATTTTACACAGTGATCAGTGTTTACGTTTATGATCCATAGATACAATAAATGGCCTGTTTACTGGCAAAAGCAGATTACATGTCTTTTTTGTTATCATTTTCATAAACCCCTCCTGGAACCACCACCTTAATGTGGTGGATGGGTTTGAGCACCCGAATGATCCTGGGAGCTCTATGGTCGAGGGCTTCATTCCCCTGGTTGGGTCTCCCATAGCAAACAGGTCCTAGGTAACGGGTCAGATAAAGAGCGGTTCATATGAGAGACCAACAGGCCCGTTTAATCGTGAGGCCGTCCTACTGTGGACCCACCACCTGCAGGAGGAGCCATAAGGGGCTGGTGCAATGTGATTTGGGCATCTCTAACAGCTGCCCCCACGACCCGGCAACGGACAAGTGGAAGAAAATGGATGGATGGATCTTCATGAACACAATACCGTGAGCCTCTCCACAATATCACAATTAATGTCGTACCGTGAGATCAATATCGAAATTGTGCTGTGAGCTTTTGATATCGTTACATCCCTTGTGGTCAAGTGACTCAAAAATAACCTGTAAGGTCTCCCGGGCCACCCCAATGCAATGAAATTATAATATTAAACACACACACCTACTTTCAAGACTACACAAACCACAGCCTTTCCATTGGGAACGACATCTGGGCAGCGCACATGCCTCACACTGGTCAGCGGTTCTCCTCTACTGCCTGGTCGCATCGATTCACTTCACACTAGTGACCTGTCTCTCTGGCTTTTCTGCACTCCCACGGATTCCTGCCGCTCCCAACCAAGGTCAGAGTTGAGGCTAAATTCTTCCTGACTTCCTGGTTTGGGGCGTGTAATCCGCTGCCGTCTGTGGCCCCGTTCTCTGTGAGCGGCAGATGCGCAGCTCATCTCAGACAGGCCGACACGCTCCCTGACTCCATCTGTCTCACCCTCACCAAAAAAAAAAGGAGAAAAAAAAAAAAAAAAAAAAAAAAGCCCAGAGATGCCGGCCGTATAATGCCACGCCGCTGTTGGAGGGAGAAGTGCAATTAGAGCGATAGCTATTGGACAAGGGAGGAGTGGGGGGAAAGGGAAAAGAAAGAACAAAGACAAAGAAAGCGAAAATGCGTATTTTTAAGTGCAAGTTTTAATTTCAACCTGGTTCAAGTAGTAAATATCAAACTATCTTGATATGAAAATACTAGATTTAACATTATTGACACCAGCAAAGATTTCAAAAGGTTGTTGTTAAAGGGATATTTCAGGATTTTTGACATAGGGCCTCATTTCCTAGTTATCCAGAGTGTTGCTGGTACCTGGAGATATTTTTGTTGTAATTCATGCAGTTCTTATGTTTGAAGAGCTTCGTGGCGCTAGGCTAATGCAAGGCTAGCGCATTTCTACGATGTCAGCTAGCTTGCATTAAAAACAGTCTGACCCGCTCCACAGAGCACCTGAGGCAAATCACTTAAAACGCCAGACTAACCATATAAATGTCTGTGTCGATAGAGTAATTTTAGGAATATAACTGACCTTGCATCACATGAAGGATCACATTTTGAGGGACTATTTTCTAGCAGATCACTCCGCTGCTGCGTAGCTTACATAACCACGAAGCTGATGCTGCTCAAGTATAAGGAATTTTAAATGCAAAATGGTTAAAATTATTCTATAGACACAGACATTTATATGGTTAGTCTGGTGTTATAAGTGATTTGCCTCAGGTGCACTGTGGAGCGGGTCAGACTGTTTTTAATGCAGGCTAGCTGATACCATAGGAATGCACTAGCCTTGCATTAGCCTAGCGCCACGAAACTCTTCAAACATAAGAACTGCATGAATTACAAAAAAATATCTCCAGGTACCAGCAACACTATGGATAACTAGGAAATTAGGCACTATGTCAAAAATCCTGAAATATCCCTTAAGGGGGCAATCCATCCATCCATCCATTTTCTTCCGCTTTATCCGGGGCTGGGTCGCGGGGGCAGCAGTCTCAGCAGAGATGCCCAGACTTCCCGATCCACACACACCTCCTCCTGCTGTTCTGGGGGGACCCCGAGGCGACACCAGGCCAGCTCGGAGACATAGTCCCACCACCGTGTCCTGGGTCTTCCACGAGGCCTCGTCCCACTAGGACATGCCTGGAACACCTCCCGCGGGAGGCGACCAGGAGGCATCCGGAACAGATGCCCGAGCCACCTCAGCTGGCTCCTTTCGACGTGAAGGAGCAGCGGCTCTACTCCGAGCTCCTCCCGGGTAACTGAGCTCCTCACCCGATCTCGAAGGGTGCGCCCAGCCACCCTGCGAAGGAAACTCATTTCAGCCGCTTGTATTCGCGATCTTGTCCTTTTGGTCATGACCCAAATCTCATGACCATAGGTGAGGGTGGGAACGTAGATCGATCGGTAATAAGGGGGCAATATAATGCTAAATCAACTTTTCAGAGCTTTTTACAATGTACAATGTGGTACTTTCATCAAAAACAGCCTGGGAGTTGTGTTATCAGTAGAGCTGGAACTTTAACTGAAGTCACTGTGAAAAGAATACATTGTATTTCCTTGGCGGCACATAACCTTTTTCATTTTCCTTGTTCCTGCCGTACACTGCACAGAGACATGAGCGCATGCGGCTGGCCTTTCGCTCTGACTCACTCTCTCTCTCCCTATTGGACATGATCTGCCTGACTTTACCCGAGCTTTTCCCAAAACCAGAGGTAGATTTCAGAAATACTTGTGGTGCTGGGATATGGAAGAGGCAATGCATGGTTAGGGGATAGATTCGGGGATGGATTGACTCAGCGTGGTGACTGCAGATGCACAGGTGAAGAATGAGAGACGGGAAAGGGGACCCTGTGTGATGCAGGATAGGCTAAAATTGTTTCAGATGAGCACCACATTTATTGACGCATGGAAAAGGATATTTTACACTAGGCATTTTCCTTCGACGTGTTGATTTTGTACAAGGAAGTTCAAGGAAAAAGTATTCTGTAGGAAAAGCAACGCTTCAATTGCCAAGCCAAATAACTTGAGTGCACTGCAAAAAGTAATTAACTAGATTAGTATAAACATCTCAATTTGAGCATAATAATCTACATTTTAGTTGTTTTGACTGGTTAAGTTAAGTTCTTGGGCATTTGTCCTAGATTATTTCACTTGTTCTGAGATGTTTCTGACTCGTTTCGATACATTTTCAGTCATTTTCTTTGCCAATGGGGTAAGAAAATTGTTCTTGTCTCATTGGCAATTTTACTTTCTGAAATGTCCTCAAACAAGCAAAGTAAACTTGGTCCGATCAGGAAAAGTGTCTAAATTAGCGAAAAACGCTCAAAACAAGATACATTTCCTCAATTCAAGTCATTTAAGCCAATGCTTGATATTTACTTTTTGCAGTGTGGCCTCAATGTAGCTGATCATTGATGACAAAGGACACACATTTTTTTCTCAAACCCTCTCTCTTGATTTTCTCAAACAAGAAAAACAAGTGTGGTGTATTTTGACATTAAATGATGTTTAAAGCAGTGTAAAGTTCAGTTGTATGTTGCCCAAGGGAGGCTGTATTTTCAGCACGCACTGAAGCTTCATAACCTGGGAGTCTGGGAATCAGTGCACCTAATATTGACAAACACTTCATCATGATGCGGTGCTCATTTCCCGCCAAAGATTAATACTGGATTCAGGGACGAATCCTAATACAAAATAGGATGCTTTGATTAATGCGTGAACTTTAATATATTATTTTGTACCACAGACATATATGCTGAATGTCTTCTTCCTTTGGAGTCAATGGTGGGAGGGTTCCTGGTCAAAGTAGTGTCAAGTTTGATAAAGGACTTTTGCCAATGTGGTCTGGCAATACATTTTTTTTTGTGTGTGAGCGCTAGTTTCTGTACTTCAGTCTGCATTCACGCACTCTTTCTACCAATTGTTCCAAACACTGCACCACAAGCCTTGGGAAAACAATCAGCTGTTCCTGTTCGTCAAACTTATTCCCATAACAACGGGTTTAATGCGAGCCGAGCCTCGGCAGTGCGCCAATGCATATATATATATATATATATATGCACCAGCTCCTCTTTCTCTCTGATGGCCATATAGGCTGTAAGGAGGTATGTCTGACAGGAGGGAATTACAAAAAAAGCTCTTTAAAAGACACATGGAGGCAAAGACTTTACGGAAACAGAGGCAGAAGGAGACGTATCTCGAAAGTACCTCCTCAGACAAATATTCCACATGTCCCGACCTGCAGCGTGCATTCATTACGCCCCAAGTCCCCTTTTCACTCAAAAGATGCATGAAAGTGAAAGTAGGTCGGCAGCATTCCCGTCACGCCCGACCCGCTCCAGAGGACGACAGAAGCCGCTTCGAGACCACCTGTCCAGCCCGGTCCGGGAGCGGGTCTATAGAGTTCTGTTGGCACTGACCCAAAAGCACCACTCTCGGGTTGACTGCCCCTTCACGTCCACCTATCCAGTGCAGATATGTTGTTCCCTGTGTTTGACCCTTCCTTCAGTAGCACGGCTGATGAAGAACCTAACACAGAAACAACATGTGTGTCGTTCTGTGTGTCAATCCAGGACCAAATGCGAACAGGACAGTTTAGGAGGGAATAGGGCTCCGAGATGGACCTGGTTGAATGGGAATACTTCATTATCCGAATAAAAGTTTTGTGCTACGAAGATATTTTGCGGTATATCTTAAAGCACACACACAGACACAAAAACATACAGACACAATAACACCATACAAACAATATTCCCAGGGGCGGACTGGCCATATGTCCATTCTGGAAGAGCACAGAGGCTCTAGGCCACTGGTCTGGCCTCTCACTTTACCTTACCCTTACCCCCGGGCGTGACCGAGCTTTACCCAAATCTAAAAGCTTAAAAGAAAAGCATCCAAAAACAAAAATGTGCAGGAAAAGCAACAAAAAAGATGTGATGAAAACATGACGACAAAGCAATGAAAAAAGCGATGAAAAAACAACAATAAAAGAAAAAAGAAAAAAAGAAAAACAAGAGACGAAAACACAACGAAAAAGTGACAAAAAAGAGATGAAAACATGCCACAAAAAGCCACAAAAAAGTAATGAGAAAGCAGCAAAAAAATGACAAAAATGCAGCGACAACGTGACAAAAAAAATCACTTTTCTAGATTTGAGCTTTCAAATGAGACGTTAGTGTTGCTCTCCAGTCAAGAAGCCTTTTGATTTGGGTAAAGCCAAACTGGAGAAAATGCTCTCGGTTAAGGCGGGGGGGGTAAGAGGTTAACATACACTGTAAAAAGTGATTCTTTGGATCAAAGTAAAAAAATTGCTGTAACTGGTCACATCTAATTTCTTTAGTTACTCTCAAATTAAAAAAAATAAGTCTGCGCAAAGTAAATAATGTAATAATATTAACTTCAAAATATAATTTGAACCAAGGAAAGTTTTCAAATACAATGAACTCATAATATCAACTTGCAATATGCAGTTTATGCTTTATATCAACTTAAATCATCAACCTGGCTTGAGCCAAAATCTTGTATAACTTCAAAGTATTATCTTCTAAGAATACAAAGCATTTTTTCACTTCGAAAAAACCTTATGAAACTGCATCTTAATCAAGTAATCAAATTACTTCACGCCAACATAAAGAAATGAAGAGACAAATTTCCAACTTCACATTTCTTTTATTGGCACAGTCATAGTCGGTACAAGAAACCACTCAAAATGGTGAGGTAGGCCATGTATAAAAATAAAAAGTAGGCAATATATAACAAAACATTGTATGAAAAAAAAAATCTAACAGTGGCTGTGCGTTTAGCGCGCGCACGCTCACACACACACGCACCAGAATACTCCTTAAGGACACTGTTCAGCGTACACGCGCACGCGCACGCACACACACACACACACACACACACACACACCAAATCACTGCCTTCCAAAAATGCCTTCCCGACTACGACAGCAACAGCCTCAATAAAACAAGTGCCATTAGAATAGAAACATGTTTCTTTGTTTAAAGTGGAACATGAACAAAATCACTGAATGACAGATTGCTTAATGCTGTTGCAAGAGACAGCATTATTCTGTGATAAATACCAAGGCTCAAACTAACCATGTGACTCGTTCCTCTCCACAGGTTCAGTCCTATGATACATTTTAAAACAAAGAAATGAACAAAAATCACTGAATGACTTGACAATGAACGTGTTCATGGCCTAGTTTATCGATGGAGGTACTCAACTTGTTCTCCATTGACACAAGAGCATGTACGCATGCACACGCAGACACATGCACACACGCATAAGTGCACTGCCCTCCAGTAATAGACTGTGACTGCAGCAGCCTCAATAAAACAAGTGCCATTTGAACTGAACTTTCTTTGTTCTGTCATTCAGTGATTTTGTTCATGTTCCATTTTAAAACAAATATTTGTCTTGCAACAGCATAAAGCAATCTGTGATAAATACCAAGGCTCAGACAAACCATGTGACAAGGCGTTTCTCTCCACAGGTTTTCAGTCCTCCAGAGTTACATTGTAAAACGGACACGAACAAAATCACTGAATGACCGTCAAAGAACATTGGCCCTGATATCGATATGGATATACTCAATAACTTGTTCTCCATTGCATTGGCTTGTGCAACAACAAGCAATGTGATAAGGCTCACACTACTTACAAGTTCAGTCCTGCAGCTTAGCAGAGACTCTGAACCCTTCTTGACATTTGCCTACTTTCAATATCCATGATGTTTTTTTTTTTGAAAGGTCTCAAAAGTATTGTATATTTGCATTCCAATGGGTAAACTCAGGTTGACTGCATTAGTCAGGCCAAATAGTATGGCAATGCAATGGAGACCAAGTTGTTGAGTACTTAATCAATAACAAGGCCAATGTCATTTGGCGTAACCATGAGACAGTGTGCTTCTCTCCACAGATTCAGTCCTATATGTCATTTTAAAACAATGAAACGAACCAAATCACTGTGAATGACTGTCAATGAACGTTTTCATGGCTTTGTTATCGATGGAGGTACTCAACAACTTTTGACAAAAGAGCACGCGCACACACAGCCCTCCACTAATAAACAAATCACTGCCCTCCAGTAATGGACTGTGACAGCAGCAGCCTCAATAAAACAAGTGCCATTTGAACTGAAACGACATGTTTCTCTCCACAGGTTTTCAGTCCTATGTTCTATTTTAAAACACACGAACAAATGATGACAATCACTGAATGACTGTCAAAGAACAGTGGCCCTGTTATCTCAGACTGGTTACAAGTTCAGTCCTGCAGCTTAGCAGAGAGATTCTGAACTCTTTTTGACATTTGCCTACTTTCAATATCCATGATGATTTTTTGAAATGTTTCAAATGTATATTTGAGTTCCAATGGGTAACTCAGGTTGACTGCGTAAGTCAGGCCAAAAAGCATGGCACAAGCCGATGCAATGGAGACCAAGTTGTTGAGTACTTCAACACCATCAATAACAAGGGTGATGTCCTGTGGAGGGGAAAGATCGTCATCACGGAGAACAAAGATGGCCATGGCGGCATTTTGAAGTTCTGCCTCCGCTTCTTCCTTTTGGACAACCTAAAATCAGATAATTCCCCATGAAGGGGAGAGGGGGATTACTCATTGTACTGAGGCCAAGACACATGGCCAAGCGATAACCGATAACATAGTAAATAGTAAAACGATTTCCACAAAATTTGACCCAATTGATTAAGTTTAAAGGCATTTAGATTCTTGGCGAATTCTAATGCGCATACAGCTGCTGCCCACAAAATTAGAATATCATGTAAAAGTTGTTTTATTTCCACCATGTCAAGAATGTTAAACGTTCATTCATTATAGATGCATGAGTCACATCTTAAATCTTAATTTTGTGGGCAGCACCTGTACACTTCTGACTTGAATGAAAACACTATTTAAGTAGATCCCACCGCACTCACGATTAAAAGGTGCAAAACAAAACCAAAAGACTGTTTAAACCAGAAAAAAAACTTAGATCCTTTTGCTCATTTTAATGGCCTAGCTTTCGGTCATAGACCTTCCTCAGGGCACAATTTTTTTCTTGTTTAAATGAAAACACTGATACCATTTTCTACAAAAAAAGTGCTTTTTCTTGTATAAATACCATTTCCAAAAGTATTTGCTCATCTGCCTTGACTCACTTATGAACCATCCCACTCTTCACTCATATGGTTTAATATGATGCTGGTCCACATTTTGCAGCTATTACAACTTCAACTCTAATGTGTAGGCTGTCCACAAGGTTGGGGATTGAGGTTTTAGGGATTTTAATTTTTTTTTACAAATGGACATTAGTGAGTTCAAATACTGATTATGGCTGAGAGTGACTGGGTCTTTATCCCAGGTCTAAATCCTTCCAAAGGTGTTTTGTCAGGTTCAGGTAAGGACTCATGAGGCCAGTCAAAAGTCACACCAGACTGCTATCAATTTCTTTATGCACCTTTCCTTGTGCACTGTCATGTTGGAAGAGGGAGAGGCCCCTTCTAACCTGTTCTCACAAGGTTGGAAGCATGGAATTCCATGCTCTCAACCTTGTGGGAACAGCTTGAAATGGCCCTCTTCCTCTTTCAACATGACTGTGCACCAGCAGACAAAACAAGGTCCATAATGAAATGGATGAGAGTCCTGTGCAGAGTCCTTACCCGAAACTGACTATAATACCTTTGTGGATCAATCTAGAGCGGGGGACTTTGAACCAGCCCTCTTCAAACATAAGGGTTTGACCTCACCAACGTGCATTTGGAAAAATGATCCAACATTCCTTGAAAGACACTGACCAATCATATTCACAAAAGAGTTGAAGCTGTAATAACTACAAAAGGTGGACTGGCATCATATTGAACCCTATGGGTTAGGACTGGGACAGCACTTACCTTCATGTGAGTAAAGGCAGGTGAGCAAGTACTTTTGGCAATGTCCTTTTAAAAATAATTTTGGAATTTGGAAATAAATGTATAAATCCTTTGTCATGCACAACTGGAGAGCGTTTGTCCAATTTTATGTCAGAGAATGAGACTGGTTCTCCTCCCCTCTACAACGCCTACTTTGCCAGAAAACACCCTGATCTCAGAGCAGTCACTTACCAGGTACTCTTTGATCAGATGCCCAACTTCTTCACCCAGGTAGATCGCAAGTGACTTCAGGATGCACTCTCTTCTTCTGTTCAAGTCGACACCCTGTAGCAACAAAGCCATATCAAAAGATAAAATACAGATCAGCTTTCAACTCACTAGAGAACTGAACTGATAAAAGAGGAGCTCCAATGCAATACATCTGTAATTCATACCTGATCCAAAGGCTTAAGGACGTCTCTGATTTTCTCCCCGATGGCACCACCTTTTTTCCTCAGAACCTGAAGAAGCTGACTGCTCTTCTTATCCAAACCAGCAAAGAACCGTGCTTGTAGTGGTACTGTTGTGATCCTTAGAAATTCCGCATTGATCTGAAACACAGATTAGACAACACATTTCATGTTAAGGGATACAACTGGCAAAGTTGAAACACACACACACACACACACACGCACACGCACACGCACACGCACACGTTTGTTGACTTGACCCTGGAATAGAGAACAGATTTTGACAGTGAGCCTACCTCATCTTCTTGAAACATCGCTGGCCACCGCTCCTGGAGTTCTTCCACCCTGGGCCGTTTTTCCACGATTTCTTGGCGACGGAGAGCAAATGTCTTGGCCATTTTCTCACGTACGATCTTCCCATTGTTCCGTTTCTTCACCTCCTTCAGAAGTACCTGTCGCTCCATTTCAAGATTATCTGCAGTCTCGCCAACTGGGTAGGACGGCACATGGTTGGCCTCACCACGTTTAGGTCGCTTCACATTTTTTGCTGGATAGGCATCAGCTGTAGCTTTGGTCTTTAGGGAATTGACTGCTAGCTCAGGGCATCCAAGTCCCTTCAGGTGGGTACGAAGGTTTCCCATCTTGGTTTTAAGTCTCTGTGTCCACCCATAGCAGCCATTCCAGGATCCTGGCTCTGCCAAACAGGGATGCTTCTTGATCAGTGCCTCTGAAACCTCACAAACGTCTGCATTGTTTGGGTAAGCTTTATACATATAGATTTGATCAGACAACTTTTCCAAAATGTCTGACTTCATCCTCGGACTGACAGTCAATCTTGTTCCCTTTGCCTTAAAGGCAGCATTTCCTCTCTCTAATTGGACTTCAGTGTCATAGGAGAAGCTTGGAACGGGGAACTCCTTTGGCCATTGCTCTGCCCTTGAATGACCAGAGGAGGGTGACGAGAGAATTAATGTGTCATCAGTATCGCCGGAAATGGAACCGGAAACGGCATCATCACTACAGCAGCTAACATTGACGGCTGTCTGTTCAGGAGGTGTATCATCAGGCAAAGGGATCACTTTGATTGTACACAGATCCTCAAGTTCGGTAGTAGATGTTAAATTAACAAATATGTCACCAAAGTCTTTGTCCTGGTACTGGATCCTAAAGTTTCCCCTTAATCCACAAGCTTCTCTCACATCATCAACAAGCTGGTCCACGGACTCTGGAATCCCATTTGGCAGTAACATTTTCCTTTTGTCATCTTCACTAAGAAAAACCAGCAGCTTTGCAGCCCTCTTCACAGCCATGCTTAAGAGCCTGAAAGACAGGGAGAGAGAATAAGATTATTCATGTGAAGCTGGCTTTGAATGTTAAGTGGACACATCATTTAAGCAGTTACCAAAGAGCAACGAATGCTCGAATGCCCCCCTCCTCCTTTTGAGGTCACCCCCCCCCCCAAAAAAAAACATTCATTCCATCCCCTCTACATACCTCCCCCCTACCCCATGCTGCGCCTTCGTCCTCCTTTCCCTCCATCCATCTCCCTCCTCTACTCACCTTCTGCCACTCCACTTTCACCCCCCCCCCAAAAAAAAAAATCTCCTTTCCCACCTCCTTCTCCTCCCTGTCCAAGGAATAACGCGTCACAATGCACAGAAATTAAATCAACTGCTCAGGCAGTAATAACTAGAGCTGCACGATTAATCGTTTTACAAAATTGTGATACCGATTCACACATATACACGATTCACTTTTTGAAGGATTTTTCAGGTTTACATTTGTTATTTTTTTCATCATGAGCCGCGTTTCCTCTGTTTCCATAAGGTTTATTGCTGTTGCTTACCAACTCAACCAACCATGAAAGCATTTGCGCATCATGTGATGTGTGATGTGTCATGTGATGTGTACGCAACAGCAAGCTTTCTCCATAAACCAATCGAGAATGGATCAGAGTTGAATAGATTTAACTTCGGAAAAAAAATCGTTCAGAAAATCGTTCTCAATTTCTAACAAGAAAAAAACAAATCAAGAAAAAATTCTACACTTTTTTTCCAGAATCGTGCAGCCCTTGTAATAACCACAGTATAATCATACACATTTTAAAACACAAGTCACAATGTCACCTTAAACGTGGATATATCTTTTTGGAACCACCAGACGCCTCCCCTGAATCGTGTAGTCAGCCAGTGGGTATGGGTCATTAAGACTGTGGTGTTCCAGAAGAAGAATTTGTCTAGCCGACGTTGTCAGTATAAAAGCTCTGTAATGTTCTGTGTACCAGGCATCAAGCTGTCTGACAACAAAAAGTGGCTTTTCCTGGAGAATGATCATCTGAATGATCTCACAAAACTCTGGCAAGCCTGCAAGCTCCCCATGTGAAATGATCATGCCCTTCCTGTAATTATAGGCTTCATAAGTCACATTTTCCGCCATGCACAGAACATCCAGGTTTGGGTGCTTCTCCTTCACAGCACATGATATTTCCTCACACAGAACATCAATGGGAATGGAAGAAACATTTCCAACTTTGAGAGTTGATGTCGGTAAGCTGCTCAGGTGCAGATGATGGGCTATATGAAACTGATGCCGCTGTGACAATGATAGGAGAACATTTTTGAAGCAGTTTGTGTGACGCACAACCCTTTTAAAGAAGCTGTGTTTAGATTCGAAGCGCATCGTCCATAGCTCAACCAGGGGACCATACTGCTCAATAAGCTGAGAGTAGTGCTCCAGATAGTGGTGCTTGGGCAGAATTTTTTGATCAGGGAAAACTTCTTGAAATCTCAGTCTGTGTTCAGATATTTTACTATCCAAATAAGCTACAGATTCTTTGGTGTGAAAAGGTGCAACTACAAGGTCCACAATATCCTTCAAATCAGTAAGGACCTGCCAGGCAGGTTCATCAGCAGGGACCTTGTCTCCAATCAACAGGGGTAGGAATCTCACTAAACTCCAATTCTCGTGTGCATTCCCTCCAATCCTTTTCTTTGTTGAAAATGCAAGAGGCACAGGATGGGGACGATTATTTTTATCACTCCACTTGAAGGGAAATGTTTGGATTGCTTCATTCAGGTTGTGCAATGTAAAATATTTTTTACCTACAAAGACAGCCAAACACAATGCTACTTCAACAGGGATAATACCCTCAAAGAGGTCATGTGCTATGTCAGGGGGAAAACCTGTAGTCACATTAAAGTATGACAGTCTCTCTGATAACACACAAACCCCTTTCACACCAAAATGAGGTACTTCCCCTTCTCTCACAGCCTCAAGATGAGCAGCGTGAACCCCCTTGGTTCTCAGACAAAATGCTCCTGAATTAACTTCTATGGTCTGAAATTCTTCTCTCTTTGCTGTGCAAAATCTGCACACATATGTCCCTGAGAAATTCTCCACGAATCCTGCGATGCTATGTGCACCGAGGTTGTCAGCAACAATGCACTGAACAGTGCCCTTTAAAGTCTTTCCCAGCTTAGAGACATAAACTCCATGTTGCTCCAATGTGACAAGATCATCCAACAGAGGCTCAAGCACCTTTTCATACCCATACTGCTTAACATCATTACTATTTATCAAAGCAGCTAAATTAATGGACGACAGGGATGAGTGATACCCTGGAGGTAAGTTACCTAAAATCCAATAAACACCCAAGATCTTGTGTATTTTCTTGGATGTGCCAAGGGGGTTACAAATTTCAAATTCATCAGCATACAATATTAATGAAATTGCAGTTTCACTAGAGAGCAATTCATTCTGCTGAAAGTTGAGTGAATCAAAAAAACATGTATATTTCGGTCCATGACCTCCCACATGACGAAACTTTAAATTAATAGCTTTATCCAGTATTGGCTGGCAACTAAGAATCTGCTGCAATGCCTTGAGTATTGGGACATACTGGAATGACCTTTTACTCTTTTGGTCTAGGACATACTCCACCGTTTCTACAACACTGAAATTATTTTTGTAGTATACCTTTCTTTTCCAAGATGTAGAGAGAGGACCTGTATCTCCAACTGCGCTTTGAATGGGACTTGATTCACACAGGACAGAGGCTAACTCCTGTACCACTGCAATGTCAACTTGGCAGTTATATTTCTGCAGTAGCTGGGTTATTGTGTCATAGGTTACAGGGACTGAAACTACTCTGATCAAATAGTGCAGCTCCTGCAAAAGATAATCAATGGCCACACTAGGGACCAGGAAAACATGCTCTAGTTTCAATAGCACTGAAGCAATTTTGTGTTCTATACTGGACAAGTCTTCAGTGTCAAAGGCTGAACTAGCTTCTTCATTCTCTGAAAAATCCTCGTGTAAATTATCAGCATTAATGTCGTCAGAGGAATGGTGGGTTTGTTGTGCTCGCAGAGTAAGTTCAGCTTTTAAATCACTTACAGAGGCCAACCTGTGATTTCTGTACCGATGAGTCTTGAATGAACCATAGACATTTGTTTTGTACGAGCAACTTTGAAAAATGCAACTTAAAGTCTCATGGTTTTTCAAATGCTGCCTTAAGTGCTGCAAATATTCGTTCAGAGTTGAATTTTGTTTGTATTCACACAAAAGGCATCTCAGAGTGGTCTGCTTGTCCTTGTGTGCGTTCAGTCTTGGGTGGCTTCTTGACAAATGGGTCTTAAGGGAATTCCAGGTGGCAGAGGAACAAGGGCAGCTTGAATACGGACAAGGATAGCCACGGCGGCGTCCAAAATGGCTATGCTGAAGTTTGTAATGATTCAGCAGTTGAGATTGGCTTAATTTGGTGACACCACAGTCTTTACACGTCCACATTCAGCAGATGACTGAAAAGGGGAGGATGGGGTGATTGGAGCACAAGAGAGACCCAAATTATTGACATTGTTGGTAGAAGTGGAAGTCATAGTGAAACCTCAGTTTATATAATAAAACTCCCAATCGTGGGCGTTGACCACGAATAATGAACCTCAGCTGCATCAAATGGCATTCAAATATGAACACTTACCCATTAATAGGTGCTGTTTTTTCTTCAATTGATTTCAGGTCTAGAAGAAAGACACACTGGTTAATGGGAGCAAAGTGACAATCAAGACCTTTTTCAATTGGAACATACCGAAACACTGCATTTCACCTTTTGTTTACAGATTTAAGTCACTGAAAACCACAATTGTAGAAACGTTCAGGCTAAGTGCAGATTTTTTAAAGTCCTCCATTTTCACTACTGTAATAACATCCCTTTCCTCTCCACATTACCATCATGTAACATTTCACCAAAAACCTGTGTGTGTGTGTGTGTGTGTGTGTGTGTGTGTGTGTGTGTGTGTGTGTGTGTGTGTGTGTGTGTGTGTGTGTGTGTGTGTGTGTGTGTGTGTGTGTGTGTGTGTGTGTGTGTACGCGGGGGCTAATGAACAGTAAATGCACACCATTCCTCCTGTCAACACTACCGACATCTGTCATTTGACTAAAATGAGAAAGGAGTGGGTTATGTGCACCCGGTGATATACCAGCCTGGGCACAATAGTAGCGCTCCTCGTAAATATTTGGTAACTTACTGCCTATGTATGTATTAAAAAAACCCGCCAAATCCACGGTAGCCTTTACTGTAAAACCGAAAGAAAAATGCCCCGGGGGGCGGGGGTGCTGGCTGGCTAGAGGAATGCCTCAACCCAGGACAGTAAGCCCCCGTATCAATGCATAGCACTTGTACGCGTCGCCTCCCTTTCATGCGAAAATCGAAATTAGTCATTCAGAATTAAGTGGTTCGAAATTGAAGTTATTTTGCCTCGTATTTACAATGCTCTTTTATTTAATACCGAATAAATGTCTGAGTATCACCAGAGAGCGCTTTGGTTAGCTTGGGGGCGAGCTCGCTAAGCTCCAGAGAAGCTAACCGAGGTTCCCCGCAGGACATCTGACAAGGAAGCCTTTCTCCGGCTACTAGCTGGGCTCTCTAGATCATTTAAATTCTAACATTTAGCTTATTCATTAGCAGGAAACAACGAGTGATCAAACAGTGATGTGGAGAAGTAATTATGTGCTAAATTAGTTCGTGGCACATTTGTACACCATCACATGGCCCAAGGCCCCGTCCCAATACCTAGCTAGCACTTACAGTGTCGGGAGGAGAGGGTGGGTGGCTGTCGTCGTAGCCGAGCTAGACAGCCTGGCTAGACATAAATGTAATGCTAGTTGGAATTCGGCATAAATGAAACAGACATTCCATGCGCTTCTGAAATTCCACCCGGACACTGCATTAAGGGCGCACTCACACTTGACATCCGAACCGTGCCACTCTCCAGCTCGTTTGAGGAAAGTCCTGGATGCCCCGAACGGCCCGCGCTCACACTTACACAAATGAACCGAGCCGTGGCCGAACACGAGGAGTTGTTTACAAGTGCACGTGAGCAGCAGCAGCGCAACATAATGCGGAAGAGAAAAAACCTAAACAGCTGCGTGAAATAATGTCTGTGAGCCCTGTCAAATCTCCTCACTCCACTTTTCTTTGCATTTTACTGCAGTTTAACAAAAAGGGCTATGGTGAATATAATAGTCAATTTTAATAAAGCAGAGAAATAGAGAAGTGCGCGTCCCTCTGTCCCGCTCAGCTGAGGCGGGGGGTGGAGCAGCACCTGCCGCTCTGAGCCTTTCTTTGGAGTCATATACAGCCTTCAAAACAAGGCTACGAGAACAGAAGATATGACGCTCAGCTTATGTCATTCATTGCTGCTTCGGCCACTGGTTAAACAGCTTTATGTTGGTGAACTCCTGGAAGTATAGACTATACTTCGTATACGCTACATTGAGACAAAGCACTTAACACGAACACGCACCGAAGTCACAAGCGATAAAAGCACCCGCAGGTTTTATCTGTCCCACTAAAGCCTGCGGCCAAACCAGGTGCAGCAGCAGAGAAGCTCAGACACAGGGCGGGAGAAGCGCAGCCGCTCCCGTAAAGTCAGCCCGAGACGTGCGTGAAGCGGCCAGGGCGTCGGGGTGAGCGGTCGGGGAGACGAGCGGTACGTGGCCCGGGGTCCGGGGAGCCGCCCGGGAGCGAAGCGGTCGGGGCCGGGGAGACGAGAGCGAGGCAGCCGCTGCTCTGTTTGATAAATACAGCCTTTTCTCACTGTTTTACGTGACAAATGCAACCGCCCACACAACCGCCGCTTGTATCCGTGCGTGTGCGCAAACACGAGCAACCGAGCCGCGCTCTGGCCCACCTCCTCTAAGCGGGCCAAAGTCCGGAACCGAGTCCGACTCGGGCACAGATTGATTGTACTCACACTACACAAACGAACCGCGCAGAAGGGGCTTCCAGCGCTTGGGCGCGGTTCGGATGGACAAGTGTGAGTGCGCCCTTAGTTTCAAAAGGTAAACGTCTCGGGGAGAAAAACGATGTTTGGTCAAGCTACACATTACACGTACGACGAGTTCCAGGCTTAGCAGACTCGCCTCAAAATGGAGTCTGCTAAGCCAATATCACCTGAAACGAGCTAGCTAATGTTAGCTCAATGTGAACGACGACATAATGCACACCAGGCATGGCTTATCGTCGACATCATGTGATACAGCATAATGTCGCCTTATATAAGAGTGGTGTACAAATGTATGCGCACAATCAACAGTCATGAACATTTCTTACCGATTTCTTCGCGTTGGCGTGGCGCTCTTCGTTTCATGCGGTCAACAGAAATGGCGGCTCCAAAATCTAGTTCAAGTCTGGTGGTGACGTGACGTCAGTACGTACGCACATCACGTGACATACTACGTTTTCACTTGAATGGGAAATTGATATTTGATTGTAAGTCTGCCAATTACTTTGAAGCAATGATGCCTTGATTTACATTGAATGAAAGTCATATAATACATTCAATCAAACAAACGACAGAACCACAGCGATACTAGGTCAGTTCAAAGAGATATCCCTCTTTACATCAATGGTTGCCCATGTTCACTATTTACAGTGTATGTATTTGTGGAAGTGTCGCGTTTACGCTAATTTGGGCCAGGCTGGCCAGAGTCCAGGGCTGGTTTTGAGTCCCAGTCCGCCCCTGAATATTCCCATCCCCTTTTCACAGCAGCCCACCCATCAGTGCATCAGATTTGATTGAACGGTGCGTGCTTGACATTTGCACATCAAACATGTCGCGCCAATGTCGCCACCTGTCAGCAGAATATTTATTTCATCAAACATGACAGAATGCTAGGTTGTGGATTCAATACGGTGACATCCATTCGACAAATTAATGCCGCTGAACTATCGCCTTGTAAATATTTTTGGACTTTCACAAACTTTAGAAAGTACTTGTTGTGACGTGTGGTTTTTGAGGTGTTTGCCGCTGGAACGTAAAGTCCTAGATCAACGTGTGGCGTCTGTATTTGGGGCACCTCTGATCCCAGATGAGTTTTTTTTACTTCTGGTTTATATCAACAACCATTTTTTTCCCCACTTTGAATTGAAGATTGTTCCACCTGCTGAGTGCTGCCTCAAAGCTGTTGGCGGCGAGCAAAGGCACAGTCAAAGCACAGCCGTGTTTGAAGAAAGAACACGCTCAACATGAAGCCGCGCGCCATCTCGACCTGAACATTCATGCTGATTACAAACTTTGGGGATTTTGTAGGCTTTGTAAATGAAAACAAACATACTACTGTTTTTTGTTTTTTAAATCACAGTTACCAGTATTATTTTAATTGTTTGTAATAGATGTTTCATTTTCAGAGATTCAAATTCAGACCAAATCCACCTTATCCACCAATCCATTGACTGAAAGATAAAAAGATTCTGACATCCTTAAAATTCTTTGTGTTTACATTATGCTCCATCATGGTATTATACCTCAATGTGAACTAAATTAAACTTACCTTTATCTAACCCGAAAGTCCCTTCAGTTAATCCTTTTTCTGAGGGAGACCTGGCCAAGAGGCAGGTCAAATAAGCACAATAACACAATCAGTTCAAGAATAACATGTACACTCTTGGTGTTAAATTCCGTCAGTTATGGCTTTTTGAATATTTGTTGTCAGTAGGTGGAGTAGTGACCCCTGCCCTGCCCTCTCACCTGGCTTTCCCCCCTCACCCATGCCCCTCACTCCCCTCCACACACTGCTGTGATCATAGATTCAATAAGATCTCATTAATCTTGTGTTCAACACTAGCCTGGCCTTGTAGCCATCCATAAACTCTGGTCAATGATCATTTCCCTACATGTACGTCTGGGTCTGATCTCAGTGGCCGCGTTACATCGGTTGAATCTCAACCTGCCATTCAGCAGGCGGGTGTTGTAGGTGACGTCAAGCATTTCCGCCAGATTTGCGGGTTGTAGTTTGGCAATGGTAATGGATACGAAATTAAAGGAAGCTCTTCCGTTCTGGCTCGGCTCCCAAAATATCCAGAAATTGAAATCGAAGCCTTGGCCGTCCCCAAGAGTTCCGATAGCTGCTTCACTCGCTCGGGCGCATTACATACGTCCCGACCAAACGCTAGCGATTGGGTAAAATCAGATCCAATCGTTTCAAACTTCAAAAGGAGTTCATCCCTCCCGCCTGAAAACGGAGCTCAATTGTGAAGATCCAGACCGTACGAAATGAGTACGAGGGTAAGACCATGACATGTAGCAAAGTCAACATTTTGAGACTTTACTAAACGGCAACTTTCATGTAAATCTGTTTTTGTTTTTTTGGCATTTAGAACATAATACTTCCGTTTAGAACCAGGTTTACAGTGCAGAACTTTTTTCCCCCCGCAACCCTTGAACGCCTGGTTTGTTTTGTAGTCATTATAAAGAAAAACACCTGAAAGCTCCCTGTAGATGCTGGATTATTGAACAAACTGACACTTCATTAGAATTTCAGCTGCATCTGAGCCGGTCGGTCAGATGTTTGTCAATTCACGATCTTTTGTAAACTCCTGCCGTAAAGCTGAACTCTGACTGTGATAGCCGCTAACTGTTGCGTCTGCTGCTTCAAACATTTGCAATCTGTGCACGTGTTTTGTGTTTACATGGTGAGGGGAAAGTCGGGGTGAGGCGGGGTTAAGACAGGGCTTGTTTCTGTAATCAAAGCCCAGCAGAGCTTTGAGCTTTTTCAGCAGATGTTCGATGTAAAGGACAGTTTATCAGCAATCCACACGCCCACTCTTCCCTAGCAAGAGTAAATCAAGAAATACTCTTACACAAACCTAAGAATATGATCTGAACTAATCCGTCATTTAAAATTCAGCTCTCTTCCAGCCTCTCTTACCGGAGGCCGTCTCTCCGGACTCATATGCCACGGTTATACAGTGAAGGTCACCCCTGCGTCTGGCAAATGAGAATATCAAGGCTAAGCAATCAAGACCAATCCACTGCGCGGCCATCTAAAAACACCTCTGAGCCCCCGCGCCAGTGTGTCTTTACCCTCGGACGAATTCTCATTACGGCATTCTGAAGGATGCTCACACTTCATTAACAGGCACATTAATGCACGGTTAGTTCTTTGGCCCATCAGTGAACTTTGCACTCCAAGTCAGTGGTTCCGCCCAGTGCCACGACCTCAAAGGGGCAAATTCCCCCAGCATCGAACCGTCTTGACTCCTTCATGAAAAGAAAGAAAGAAAAAAAAGAATCAAGTAGGCTTATAGTGCCTTTAAGTCTCCATCTGTACCTGTAACATCTGTTTAAGTGTTCTCTCATTCAAGAAGCTTCGTCAGCAGCATTTAGATCTTAGTTTTGGCTGCAGGCCGAATATACTAAACATCCAGTGGGGCGGGGTGTGGGGTGATGAGCCTGAGACAGAGCCCAGGACAGATCAATAGACAGTGATCAGGGGTAAAGAGCAGGGTTGCCAGATTCTCAAAACCAATATATCGTACCAAGCTTCCAAAACTATCGTATTTAACCACAAACTATCGTACAAAGCGCGGTAGCACCTGCGCAAAATATGGCTCATAATATCAAAACCACCCCTAACTACAACACAGGCGCACACACTGTCCCATATAATACATTACTCACACACCTGACATGACTGTGACAACGTCGGCCTCACCTAAGAGATGAACTCCACCTCCTCGTCGGGGGCATTCCCTTCTGCAGCATTTCTGATGTACACGCTCTTGTACAAGTTTGCCAAAGTTATTGAGCGCAACAACAGCTTTTGTAGGTTTGAAATCCGGACATCCCTCCATTCTTCACACTCTGATGCCTGGATAAGCTTGTTAAGGGCTGCAGCGATTAGTCGATTGCTGGATTTGGTTTTATCCGATTTATTTTGGAGAAGACACACTCACATGAGGCGTTAAGAGTGAGGAAATGAGGAAAAATAATTAATAAAGAAACGGGCAAATTACCAACTCGCGAGAGGCGAGACAGGGTTACGTCTTGCTGACCAATCAAATGCCACGGCTGCAGCCAAGGCAGGAGGATAATGCGATCGTGGAACTGTAAAACTGATCCAGGGACAGACTCTCCTTCTGGCAGCAGATACTACACCTACGTGAATACGGAGGCTCAGACTGACTCCAGATCAGACAGTGCATTCAACCAAACTTTATCTGGCGCTCTGAAATGATCCTACATTTAGGGCTTTTTTGAATGACTGATCATACATTGTACAGGGGCCAAAATTATGGCACAAATACAATAGTTATCATACGTCTGGCAACCCAGGTAAAGAGGTACCTCACTAAACAGTAAACGTTTATTTGGACAAGCTGAATAAACCCAAAGATGGGCAGAGCCAGTGCAAGTTTAAGTGGAGGTGGAAAGAGTATTTATTTTTTTTTATAGGTAAATGATCACATTTATATAACCTGCTATAGGCACTCAAAGCACTTCACATCAAAGAACCAGTCACCCATTCACACACAAATGTACACAGACACTGGAGACAAGGTGGTTGAAGTGTCACAACAATGTGCACCTGCGGGATCCGAATCGCCAACCCTCTGGTCACAAGACGACTCGCTCGACTCTCTGCTCCACCGTCACCTCATTCTAATATGGTAAACATAGAAAACACAAAAACAACAAAAACATTGTGCAGAAAGAAACTCCTGCTTCTGAGCGGAGTGGCTGGCGAGGCTATAAAGCACTTAGGGCCAGATCTTGGGCCTGAAACATAAAATTTGTGCTTATTTGGAGCGCACTCTCGCAGATCTTGCCACTCCAGCCTTAGCACATTTAAGTGGGAAGTGCGTTGGGGAAACAATCCAGGAAGGGGCGAGGGAGAGGGGGGTTGTAGGGCAGTGTGTTTGTTCGCGTTTATGGCCAAGCAAGTGCCAATCACAGCGGGACCGGCACTGGCTATCTCTTTCTCTCGAGACACGGACATTGTTTTGCTCACGATGAGGATTAATTAAGTTTTTTGTTTGATCCGTGAGAGCCTATGATGCTTAAGGAATAATACAAGGCAGTGCGATGTTGTTCAGCCTGTCAGGGATGAGATGCAGAAAAGTAGGATGGAAATATCACAAACAATTTCACGTGAAATTACAGCTTGGTCAAGAGTGTGTGTCACAGAGAAGTGGCACACACAGGGCAGTGGTGGTGGCAGAGTGCAAATAGGAAACCTTGACAGTGCGATGTGTGAACGGGTGGAAATGAGAACGTGTGAGTGGCAGCTGTAACAGTACAGATTCATTTTGGTTCGGTTCGACTAATTTGAGGGCACGGCTTGGTATTTTATTGGTTAAAAAAAAAGCAATAGTGTTAAAAAAATGTTTCATCAGGTCTTTATTAGATCTAAATGTCTTATCTTTTCATTAAACCACACTTTTGATCAGTGACACAGGCAGAACAAATCGTGTTTCGTTTGACCGGAGTGATGACAGGCAGAGCACAGAGCACAGTCAGGGCACGGCAATAACAAACCCATGTGAGGTTAGCCATATCAGCACAGCTAATTAGCCACACAGATAAAGTTTACCTGGACTCCTGGAAGCTCCGGAGGATGACAGGTCCATGCATCGCAGGTGCTTTTCCACTGACGAGTAAACAGCAGCGTGCCAACAGGCTGAAGTTTCACTGACATAAGTTGTTTGTGGATGTCTGAGATGTCTCGGAGATCTCATTACGGCTCTCCTGTCCGTCCCGTATGAAGTGTGACATCCGCAAAACTTTCGTACACAACATACAAAGATACATGGGCCGCACAGATGACGCGCAAAGACATACAACGTGCATAGGTTTGTCTTGCAACCTGAATAAAACGTTAAGCACCGGTAGAGTGCTTGACATGTCAAAGAACCTCTACGGCGGGTCTGCAGCCAGTCTGCAGCTCAAAATGAAACATGTCACACGTGTGCTCTTTTTGGCACGTAAACCGGACGGTAGGAGTCCTTACGACCAGTTGTGACTGAGGCTTTACACTCACATTTTGGTTCTAGTCCACATGCTTATACGTCAATGAAAAATAAATCTGTTAGCAAAAGGAGATTAAGATGGCTTTGTATTTTAATCATTAAGAGAGCAGACTGCAGCATTTTGAGGGTGAAATTAAACACACACACACAAACACGAATTGAAATAAGCAGAATGAAAGGCGAAGTGAAGCTGGCTCTGTCGACTGGAGTGGATCTGTCGGGAAATCGATCATTTTATGGTATAACTTAAGAGATAGTTTTGATTCTAGTCCACACTGTCTTCTCACCCCATACAGCACAGTGCAAATGGGAAATCATAGTGCAAGGCACCGTCAAATTGAATGGAAGAATGCATGGTGAGAATGTGTGCTCAGTGCTTGAGTGTAGTTTCATCTTCTGCATTTAACAGCAGTCGTTTCATTTTATTTGCTACAACTTCCAGAACCACTTGGACACACTCGTGTGTGTGCATTACTTTAAGTATGAAGCATTAACTTGCTCGGCCTTGTAAACCCGCATTTTGTCAAATGGAAAATATAATTCAATTTTCACTTCTTTGTGTAATAAAACCACATTTTGTAATAATTTGCTGCATCGTGTAGTACTTTTCTAAACTGAACTCTTATGTTGCAATAACTTTTTATACAATGAATTAAATGTGTGGAGATCACAGCACACTATTAAAGCTTTTGTAAATACTTATTTTATTATTTCTACAACATTCACAAAGCTTTCTTCATCATTTTTTACTCATTTATGAGTGGCTAAATGGTGATTACAGCACCTTTAGTCAATTAATACGTTTACACACTGTATAATATGCCCAAACCATATTCCTGACCTGTCCCTGATGTTAACCAGACTCACCCATGGTGCATATGGTCACTATGTTAAGATGCTTATACCTGTTAACAATGGTGCTGTACAAATGTCTTGCAAAGGATGAATTAAGTATTTTACAATAACTGCTCGATAGTGTGTAATCAATTTTATTAAAAAATGAGTTAAGTTGATCACGTAATGCAGTGTTATTACAAAATGTGGCTCAACAGCCTGCAGTCATTACAAACATTCATGACACTTTCAGATTTCTTTTAAGTGTTGAACTGAGACTTTATGAAATTGCTACCACAAAATAACTTAGTCTGTAAAAATAGTGGTGAGTTTTTTTTTTTTAGAATAAATAGGCTGAGCAGCAACTTGCAACATGGCAATTTCTTTAAATCAACTGGCCTTGAATAGTAGAGGAAGAGTGAACAAAAACTATGTGAGTAAAGACAAAGGAAATGGCGTGCGGTGTAGTGCAAATGGAAAATCTTAACAGTGCCAGGTGTCGCTGCAGGGAATTGAGATCGCTTAAGCGGCGGCAAGGAAGGGCCTCTGTGCCACATGCACTGTCAGCGCCGAGAGACCGCTGTCTGATGGATGCCCATGATAGATGCGTGAACGTTTGGAGCTGCGGACCCATCTGCTGGCCCTAATGAAATGTGTCCCGCTACAAGATAGAGAGGTCTGATTTAAACACACCCTGCCACGCAATCTCCCCTCTACCTAATACAGACGGAAAGAGGCACCGCCGCCATCAGACCCTACCGCTCTGTTTGTCTTCCTATTTGAAAATCTGCTTTTTCATTTGGAACCAATCCGCCGTCTCAGGTCCGGGCGCCCCGAATGAATCACGCCTGTCTGTGCCCGCTGCACCTGTAGATCATTGAGGAGTCAAACTCAATCGTAAATGTGCTTTGTTGTTTGTGTTTTTTAAAAGCAGGGTGTCCCGTTGTCTGACCCTACCCCTTCACCACCTGCAAGGATTAAAAGGGTTTAGGGCAAATTAAATTGAAATGAGGATGCATGTGAACCGATTTAAATGGAATAAAGACATGGCTTTTCTGTTTCATTCAAGATAGTAATGCTGTGTCATGTATTACACAGTAGTACTCTTTTTAAGCTCATGGTGTATGAAGCCCATGTTCGAGCCCTTTGCTTGCCCCTATGTCACTGTGGAACTGGTGGAACGAAAATAAAACCCAGAACGCAGGACTGCAACAAAACTGGTGGTGTTTAAGAACTGACAGAATCCAAAATGACAAAATCCAGAGATGACAAAATGGTGAAACAAAACTCAAAGGAACCAGGGCTGACACAAACAATGAACCGACAAAAGGACATGGGAAACACAGGGGTATAAATACATAAGGAGACGGTGCACAGGTGTAACACATCGGGGCGGGGCACGCGATTAACATAAGGGAAGTAAAGCAAAACCACAAGGACAGAACAGACATGTCAAAATAAAACACAGACACAAAAAAATCATGACACCCTAATCCACTGAAGTAAAACTAACATGAAATGTAAAACTTATGATACAAATAAAACTTTGTGCCACAATTGACAAAAAACAGGCTTACCAAGTGATTTCTTGCGTACAAACTTTTTCTTCTTTGCTCCTGTGCTTGTTGTTTGTGTTGTTGTTGCATAAACAACTGACAGAAAAAGATACAGCTCTTTTCAAAAATAAGATCCAGTTCAAAAGAGCCGATTTGGTCACTAACATCACGTCACTAGTTCACTGTTAAATGGACAAATGATGCCTAAAGTGCAAACAGAAACATTCAACACGCTAATTTAAAATACTTGCTATAGACCTACATGACCTGACATGATCCTTCTTATTGGACATAGTTCCGAGGTCTACATTAAAGTAATTTATTTTACAAGTTAAAGTTAAAAACTTTAAATAGGTAACTTAAAGATATTGGTTTGGGGTCCAGGACCCGAGGTATGGTTTGGACAGAATGGGCTGAACTGCCCACAAATGATTATCGTCCACTCCCTCCTTGAGCCAAAGCTAATCTTCTTGCCTATTACATTAGTAGTACTGTGTTACCTGCTCGCATGGATCATTACAGCTATGGTCTAGCACTTTGTTGCCTTTGTTGCATTCTTATTGCAACAAAGGCGCAGCACACAGCATATAATTCCACTGTGAATGGCCTTACTCAGGAGCCTGGTTGAAAGAGGAAGAAAAAGACAGTACTTTCCTCTTGTTTCATCTCTGGCTCGAGTTGCTCTCCCCTGTGGCATCCTCCTCTCCCCAGTTGTACTTTTTCCTCTCTGTTTCCTCTGCCTGTCATGGCGCCCTCAGTCCTGCCGCTCTTCCTCCATGTCTGCTGTCCCCGGAGGGCTCCGCAGTTCTGTATTTTCTGCAGGAGTTCAAGGCGCAAGGCCAAGGAGAGTCCTCGTCAGCCCACTGTTTACAAAGCTTTGTGCCATGTCAACAAGGACAAACTGTTTCTGTCTCTCACTCTCCCCATCCCTAATTCCACTTCCACCTTCTTTCTCCTCTGAAAAGGCTTTTCTGCATGATGCTGGCGCAACCTAGAAACATTCAAAGGATTACAATCAAACTTGATGAGCATCAGCATGTTTTATAGGATCACTGCAGTCCATGATACATATACATTTTGTCATGAAGAAAAAGGTTATATTATTGTGTTGATTGTCGCGTTTTTATGTAGAGAAATTAATACAAGAAACAAAACAACAAAAGACATACATTGCCTCTCGAAAGTATTCATACACCTTGGACTTTTGCACATTGTCATGTTTAGAACCCTAAACATAAAGATTTTATTTTGATTTTTTTTACTGAACGTTCACACACAAGTAACAGACAACTGTGAAGTGAAAGCTAAATGATACATGATTCTGTTATTTTTCAAAAAATAGAAAAGTGAAAAGTGGGCCGTGCATAAGTATTCATACAGCATTTTCTGATCCAGAATGTTCACACCTTGGCCTAACCATTAAATAGAGGCCACCTGTGTGTAATCTACTCTCAGTGTAATTACAGCTGCTCTGTTAGGCCCTCAGAGCTATGGTTGGAGTGTATTGGTCACTAAACAACATCATGAAGGCCAATGAGCACCAGAGAGGTCAGGGATAAAGCTGTGGAGAAGTTTAAAGCAGCATTAAGTTATACAAAGATTTCCCAAGATTCAAACATCTCCCGGAGCACTGTTCAATCCATCATTCAGAAATGGAAAGTGTAAAGCACCACTGCAGACTTACCAAGACACGGCCGTTCACGTAAACTAACAAACTGAACAAGGAGAGCACTGGTAAGAAATACAACCAAGTGCCCCAAGATAACTCTGGAGGAGCTGTGAAGTCCTGCCGCTGAGCTGGGGGAATCTGTGTATGGGACAACTATAAGTCGTATCTACACAAATCTGGCCTTCATGGACGAGTGGAAGAAGAAAGCCATTATTGAAAGGAGGCCATAAGAAATCCTGTTTGAAGTTTGTAGAAGTCATATGGAGGACATAGCTCCATGTGGAAGAAGGAGCTTTGGTCAGATGAGACAAAAATTGAACTTATTGGCCCAAATGCAAAACGTTATGTATGGAGCAAACCTAACACTGCTCATCGTCCTGAGTGCACCATCCCCAGTGTCAAATATATGGGGGGGAGCATCATGCTGTGGGGCTGCTTTTCCTCGGCGGGGACTGGGGAGACTGTAAGAATAGTTGTGAAGATGGATGGAGCCAAATAAAGGGACATTTTGGAGGAAAACCTGCTGGAGTCAGCAAGAGAACTGAGGCTGGGGCGGAGATTCACCTTCCAGCAGGACAATGACCCGAAGCACAAAGATAAATCTACAATGGAATGGCTCAATAAAAACATATTAATGTGTTAGAATGGCCCAGTCAAAGTCCTGACCTAAATCCTATTGAAAATCTGTGGAAAGATCTGAAAACTGCTGTTCACAAACGCTCTCCTTCTAATGTGACAGAGCTTGTATTGTTTTGTAAAGAGGAATGGGCTAATATTTCAGTCTCTACATGTGCAAATCTTGTAGAGTCAAACCCCAAAAGCCTCGCTGCTGTTATTGCAGTAAAAGTTGGTTTCACAAAGTCATTCATGCTGTATGAATACTTATGCACTCCCCACTTTTCACTTTTCTATTTTTTGTAAAATAACAGAATCATGTATCATTTTGCTTTCACTTCACAGTTGTTGGTTACTTGTGTGTGAACGTTCAGCAAAAAAATAAAATCTTTATGTTTAGGGTTGTAAACATGACAAAATGTGCAAACGTTCAAGGTGTATGAATACTTTCGAGAGGCACTGTACGTTGTTCCTGCTGTTGACATTTTACATAGCATTTTGCAAAGTCAGACTCCTCAGAAACCCCTCCGTCAATCAATCAATAGTTATGCATAAAAGAAACCCGGAACACCTCCCCCGAGAAGTGTCTAGGAGGCCTCCGGACCAGCTATCCAAGCTACATCAACCGACTCCTCTCAATGTGGAAGAACAGCATCACTACCCTGAGCTCCTCCTGTTGACTGCTCGACACCCTATGAGGGCTGAAAGTCAGTACCAGCACTGGCATTTTGGACAGAGCAAATGTTCATAGGTGAAGACAGAGGAATATGAGGGAATTGAGAGTAATTACCTTTTGACGGTTTGACACACATTAGACCCCAACATCCTTGAAGTCATCCACATAATAGAGGTATGAACCTTTGTATAGTCAACAGCTCACTTAATTCTCTAATAGATTAGAACAATACCATTCCAACTACAATATGGCATACTTGCAAATGTACTGAAGTCCCTCCCAGCGCTGGTTTTGTGCATGTCCAAAGCCCGGAGAGTATGGAGTATTGGCCCATTGCTTTCTTCATCCCTGGAATGGTTGATTAAATAAATTGCCTGCTATGTTTCATCCTATGGACGTGACGGGAGCAGAGCGGGGGAGATGGAGCCAGGAGATTAATTAGGAAAGTCATCTTTATGAAAATTAAATGCGTCCTGTGATTCAGAGGAACCATCATTCTCCAGGGTTCTGGTCTATGAGAAAGTGCTTCCCAAAACGGGCCAAGGAAGAGAACACAAATATGGCAATGCCAGAAACGATGGCATTTCCATGCCAAAGCAATCAGTAAAACAAAGCTAAATGTGTGAGTGGACTGATTATGACATGGGCTGCTGTAGCTTCAGCTGGTTGGGAATGTTACTAAATAGAAATGTAAAAAAATTAAGTACGTGGTTACAGTTACTTGTTACTTGTCCTCAAATGTAACTCCACTGGTCAAAGGACAAATTATTACTGAGTTACAAAAAACAACCCATTTACTAAATGCACCAATGGCAGGCACAGAGACATTTTGAGAGGCAGGTGCAATACGTGAGATTTAGTGAATGTTTCTGCACCTACGATGAAAGGACATTCTTTGCAAGAGATCAAAAAGTAAGGTAAGAATTTCCTGGCGATGTAGGGCATTGTATAAGCTGTATACGAAAATCATGAAAATGACAATTTATCAGATAATCCTGGCCAAATAGTACACCAATACCAAGTTAAAGTTGCACAAGTTAGAATTAAAAGGAAAATCACGTCATATCTGCATCCAGTGTTCTGGTGGTTAAGGCTGCAGCTCATATGGCAGAACACTGAGTACTGGCTTTGACAATGTGCTGAATGTCTTCTCCCGCTCTTCATCCCCTTTCACCCAGCAGTCCTGTCTAATGAAGCTGACGGACCAAAAATCATTTCAACAAATAAATGAGTTATTAGTTATAAAGTTATTAAGTATTTGCCCTAGACATTACCTAAATATTCAATGTATCTAAACCACTTTAGTGTTTAATGGCTTCAGAAACAGTAGTATTGCTGTCACTGTTCTGTTCTGTTCATCCTCATGAGAAGAAAAACTTAATTTATATACTGTAGGGCCTTTGAGACAATTATACATTCACCCCACACCCGGTGGTGTTCAGTTTTCCCCATGGGGGAGACTGACAGAAGCGCTGTCACGACTGCAAGTTTCAAGTTTAATGGTTTTGTATAGCCCAATATCGCAACAGAAGTCGCCTCACAGGGCTGCACCAAACATTAAGGCAATAAAACATCTGTGTCCCTCTGACCACCACCATTCACACTCACACATCATTCATCCTGGCCTATTGTACATGTTTTCAGTGGTAGGGGAAACCTGAGGAAACCCACACAGACTATCGTCCGCGGGGTTTGATTCCCACTTGGCCGGGTCCATAAGGCTTTTAAAGGGACAAAACAGTCTAACTAATGCTTTTCACTTTGGGAAGTTGGGAAAGTGATAGAGTAGAAGGTATTACACTTATCTTTCTAATGTTATGCAGAATAAGTACAACGTAAAAAAAGCAAAGTACTTTTAACGAAACACTAACACTTACAGTACAGAAGTGAATTTATCCTTGCTACTGACCACCTCTGTCATTCACAGACACAAAAATAAACTGAAAGTGAATGTCAGAGTAAATTTAACTCATTACCACCCACCTCTGCTTTCACGGGTGACGTGTCCCGGGCGACACCATTGGAATCCGCTGAACCAAGACAAACAGCTGCTCCAGAAAACAACTGCTCTTCCAGCGCTTGGTTGAAAAAAAAAAAACATAACTGGGTCCTGTTTAGATATGCAGCTCCTATCTCTCCCTGCCAGCTGCGGCATATGTGCACAACCCTCCATAGAGCACTTGGGTTAACACGTTTCTGACAAAGAGCACATCCACTGCGTTGGTGCACACAGTTAAAGCAAATTTCCATGAAGCTCAGCCGGTGTCTTTTGACATTGTGGCTCCCACGGCAGCAATGTGGGTCGCTGGTGGAGCAGTTGTGTATTTAGCTCCCATATGTTTACGTACTAGAGTTGGTTTGGTTCAAAGATGAATGTATGTGTAGAGCCATCAATTTAAAAAAAACAAGCTCATTCTGAAAACGGGATCGGGTTACCAAGAAACAGATGATATTGCTGTATGTTGGGCCACATCCATCCATCCATCCATCCATCCGTCCGTCCGTCCGTCCATTCGTCCGTCCGTCCATCCGTCCATCCATCCATCCATCCGTCCGTCCGTCCGTCCATTCGTCCGTCCGTCCATCCGTCCATCCATCCACCCATCGATACAGAGATGGCCTTCCAAAAATACACATTAAGAACTTATACACATGTACAGGTCATATCTAGATCGCCACATAGTTAAGTGTCAAAGACTTTGCTGGTAAAATAGTTATGTTGTTATAGAATGAAAAAACAAACAAACAAGGAAACATAAACATGGACAGCTACTGTAAATGCTGATTTTTTTTTGCTGTGCATCTGTTCTGGGTCCCCTCATTTTCCCCCTCTCTTCAATAAACTGGCAGGAACTTATCAATAAACACTTTACACCTGATTGGGTTTGAGATTGCTTGACTTATACTGTGTTTATTGACCATTTAATTTTTTTTAAAGGTCACTTCTGGGGACTTGGTTGACAATGAAGAGCATACATCTTAAGCTTACAGACACAGTCTCTTTACCATTAGTAAGCCTTTATTTTGAAGTCATTGAACCAAATGAATTGATAAAGAATGTTAAAAATAGTCACCTGCGTCAGTGGGCAGTACATCATCATGGCATGTACAATAAGTTTCAAGGCTCGGCAGCACTACGTAGCCGAGTGCAATTGACGGGCTTTGTCATGTACTGTTCTGCCTCTTTTGAAAAGTCTCCTTTCATCAATTAACATGTGCAATCAGACAGATCTGTCGAGCAAAATTATCCACACATGTTTTTCCCTCTCAGTGTTTTTCTTCTTTTCTGCTGTCACTCCTACAACAGGTACACCGACAGAAGAGAAAGAAATCAATAGAGAACAGTGGAGATGAACGTTGGCTTTCAAGAGCCGTCACAGTCGCTAGCCTGTCTGACGGCTGGTAATGCGAAAGTGAAATGGGAAAATGAACCAAAATTGACGCGGACAGAGAATAACATGAACAATGACACTTCAACTCGAGAATGATACCAGATTGATATTTCTGAAGTGAGGTACACGTCAATTGTTGTGGCAACTGTACATGACTGGAGGGGTTAATTTGTATATTTGGTTGTCGTCGTGAAGCATTGGTTCTCAAAATGCGGTTCAGGTGCAGTCATTTAGAACCAATTTAGAACAGCAGCGGATAAGGAACACATCATACACGTTGGAAGATGGAAGTATTGCTCCACATTGTCAAAACATTTTAACCTTTTTCGTTGCTAGAAGGACCCTATAAGCGCTGTCGTAACAAGAGGACTAAACAAATGTAGTAAAAGAACAACTACAGGCATGCCATTATTCAACAAACTATGGCAAGCATTTTTGTTTCCTAGTAAATGGAAAGGGAGCTGACGGATTGTGATTTAATCAAGATTTATGTTTACTTTTTAGTTCTTCTATTTATATTATTTTTAATAGTTATGACGCATTTACATTTGCAGATCCCTCAAATACTTCATCCATCCATCCATCCATTTTCTTCCGCTTTATCCGGGGCCGGGTCGCGGGGGCAGCAGTCTCAGCAGAGATGCCCGAACTTCCCGATCCAGACACACCTCCTCCAGCTGTTCTGGGGGGACCCCGAGGCGACACCAGGCCAGCTCGGAGACATAGTCCCACCAGCGTGTCCTGGGTCTTCCACGAGGCCTTGTCCCACTAGGACATCACACTAGGTATCGTACATGCCTGGAACACCTCCTGCGGGAGGCGACCAGGAGGCATCCGGAACAGATGCCCTAGCCACCTCAGCTGGCTCCTTTCGATGTGAAGGAGCAGCGACCCTACTCCGAACTCCTCCCTCAACTACTCTTTGGTTGTAAAAGATCAACAGAGTTTGCAATTTTGTTATTTTCCTTTGCTGAAAAGTAGACGGTATTGTGATTTTTCCAAGCAGACATGCATAACGACGTTTGTGAGGATACAGCTTTTACTGCAGTCCATTATGTCCTGTGTTTAGCAGTGAACAATGAGAGAGGCGCACTATTCCCGCTTTAACCTTCAGGTCAGCTTATGGTTCTGTTTGCATAAAATGTGCAAAATGTTATTTTTTTCCCCACCTGTTTGCCGACTAATGTCCCCGTGGGTGCAGTGAGTCTTAGTGACTCACACAAAGCTGCAGAAACAAAAGGCCAATTAGAAGAGCCATCATTACGCCCTAATCATCTGGGGTTGCGCACCGAGAAATGAAAATTAGGATGGCGCTGTTCCCATGGGCTCAGTGTGTCTCAGCTGCTCTGCCTCCCGAGTTGTAGTGATGGGATTTACGACTCTTAAGTGGGAACCGGATCTTTGGAATTTTGTTCATTTCAAATCATGGTCTGAGACTGAATCATTTATATTTTTTGTTGGTGTTTTTGTCTTTTTATTTATGTTGGTTTAGAGGTCAGTCTAAGAAATACTAGACTATGTTTATATGTGGATTATATGGATTTTTAGAGCAGCTGAACTGTCCCTTCCCTTTAATCAGGCCCTCCGTTAAATGGTTAAATGATAAACAACAATAAACAACAAATTTACACCAGGACTGTGTTTGAAATGTGTAAATCACATATTCCACACAAAACAGGGCAGAAACGTTTTGCCAACTTTTTTTTCTTGCAAAAACAAACGCTAGCGCTTAATTTTATAGTACCCTTGATACATTGTGCTTGCCACATTTAGTACAATGGACATTTGTAACAATGTGTAATAACTTGTACCTAAGGTTAGATACACAATGGAATAATGTGTATTAGTACTATTAGTCTATGTCTCTGAGCTGGCCTGGTGTCACCTCGGGGGCCCCCCAGAACAGCTGGAAGAGGGGTGCGTGGATCAGGAAGTCTGGGTATCTTTGCTGAAACTGCTGCCCCCGCGACCCGGCCCTGGATAAAGCGGGAGAAAATGGATGAATGGATGGAGTAGTAGACCCTAACTCTAACCCTAACCTTAAGGGTCTTATGTCTTATTACATTATGTACTTTGCAGGTACATTATGTACCTGCAAAGTACTAATACACATTATTCCATTGTGTAACACATAGGTACAAGTTATTACAGATTGTTACAAAGCAGATTACATTGTACTAAATTTTGTTAAGTACAATGTATCAAGGTAGTGTAAAATAAAGTGTTACCAACAAAACAAACTAAAACGTCACTGACAGGGTCTCATCTGGTGTCATGCTGATAGTTGAATTCCTTCCTTGTATTCCAAGTAAAATTTATCAGTATTGTAACACTGTGTAACACATGCTCATAATACTCAGGCTATGCTATTTAGCATACCTTAAAATATTTTTAAGGTGCTGTTTAGAGGTATTTTTTTCCACATCTGTAATTAAAGTAATCACTTGTTAGGTTCTATTTATTGGGTGAAATGTTATGTTGCAAGAGGTGAAAAAGAGAGGAGTGAGAGGAGCTGCATGTGAGGAAGAGGAAGGAGCAGGTGGCGGAGCTGACCAGTGCAGGACACCACGCTCTGAAACAGGGACAAACCCAGGAGGCGGTGCATTGTTTCAGAGGAGACTGAAGGCTGCAAGCCATGTTTCCTCCGGGTGCTCCGGTTTCCTCTACCTCCAAAAACATACTGGGCAGGTTGGCCCACAATGTCGCAGCACCTCGGGTGTAACCCTAACATTTGATCAATTGTGTTGTACTATTGTACAATGTGAAATAAAACACTTACTTATACTAAGCTCTCTCTGTCCCATTTAACACATGTCTATGACAGTTATTTTATTGTCCCTGTTCCCGCTAGAGCATTTTTCGGTCCTCTCTCGGTTAATAATTGATTTTACAGGAGGGGGAGAAGAAGGTTTTCCTACTATAGCCATTGGATTGTATGTTGGACCATATAATTCAAGCCATTGAAAGTGTCCAAACAACGAGTATATGGCCATTACACAGGTGTAATGGTAAATGCTGCACCAGTGACCTAAAAAAACAACCTTGCTATATCTTGCTTCACAATGTGCATCATACATACAGAGATGATACTGTTCAGGACTGCAGTTGTGTTTGGACAGTTTCTTAGACTAACCAGATCCAGTGCCGTCAGGAGAGGCAGATGAGGCAAAGAAACAAAACAAGATGATAATGAATTTAATCAGTTTAAAAATAACAAAATGTTTTTAATCAGTGTCCACACACACACTGACCCATTTTGTGCATTTTTCTCCACAAAAAAATAAGTTAATTTCGTAAATGCTCTATCATCTGAATAAAGAATCTGGCACATGCATGATACATTTAACCTGTTAATTTGACCCGCTTTTTCATCTGCCTCTGACGATGTGGTAGGGCTCTACACATTTCTACAAAAAATGTGGACAACAAGTTAAATAGAAAGTCTGTTATGTTTCTCTGCACGGTTGAGGAGAGGTGTTTGAAACATACACGTGTTTGGATTAAAAGCGAAAATTTAAATTTATGGACTAGACTTTTTTGTGGAAAAAATGATATAGGCAAATCTCTATAGTTCAAATGACAGCGGCATTACACACTGTCCCTGTGGATCATCTTTATTGTCAACTTCTTATCACCCAGTGGGGTACACGCACCGTGTACAGTATGTCATTGTAAAACTTGTTTACTCAATACAATTAATTGAGTGGGCTCTGGGTTCTTTTTTACAGTGTACTCTCGTACTGTGTTATTTTAACCCAACTCTTCATGTCATAATGTGGATCACTGCAATACCCTGGACGAGTGTTGTGTTTGAGAGGCTATGCTGTTCAGAGCGGCGTGAACGCGGCATGAGGAGGCAGGAGGGCAAACACACATTCAAGAAAATGTATAGATCATCTGAATTTGGAACAACATAACCACCTCTACTACACCATAAAGACACAAGTGAAATGGAAACAGCGCCTGATAAAAGGAGGAAAAAAAAACACGGACAATGACACAATAAAGAACACACTGGATATGTTTTAAAGGGGATTTTATCATGACATGATGGCTGGACAGACAGGTAATGCACACTCAAACCACACATACAGAAATAATATCCAGGAGAGGGAGAGAGGAAAGAGGTGAGGTTTACGTTTAGTGTCAGAGACGGTAGTAAAACTATTCCACTGTTATCAAAGGACAAGCAAAGAATCAGGAAACAATTTTCATTCACATGCTTAGCAGCAACAGCACAGTTTTTTATTCATGGATATTTAGACGCAGAACCACGGAGTACTAGCTGATAGCTTCAAAAATGTATGCTTAGAAATGTGTTGAAAAGTCAATACAGTAATTAAGCATTTCATGGAGCAACTATTGCTCTTTTAAATTTATTATATAACGTGTTTTGGTATTGTAGTTAAATCATTGCAACAGCTGCAGCTTTAGATCAGTTCCAAATAACATGGCAAGTGTTGCTTTCTACGAGTGTTGCTTTTTTGTGCCAAACAACTCAGCGGGGAGCCATTTCACAACAACACTTCACCAACAAAGAAAAAAGTACACAAAAAAGTAACTTAAGCCTGCCTAAATGAAAGAGAACTTGAAGGGCACAACAGCTGCTTGGGTGCACACACTTGAACTCATGGGCTCAGCCGGGGAGCCACATGAAGAGGCGGGATGAGATGGACAGATGCTGCTGTCGAAACATGCTAAATAAGTCATGCAGTGGTCCGTGCTAGCTCGACATGAAATAGAAAATATTAAATAAAACAAACTGGGGACTGCATTCAAAAATAATCACTTTAATGTCACATTCTACAGTGTTCTTAATATTACAAAGTTTTTTTTTTCCATCCCCAGAGTGATGTGCTCTGGGCACACATTTTTACTTATGTTTTGATGGGGGTTTTTTGTTCATTTTTGCCATTCGGGCACCTCTGGTGTGCACACCTGTCAGCTGCATATCTCCTGCCCTGCTACCTTAGCTCTTTTTGTTCTGTTTCAGACTGTCCCATATTTGCTTTTCTTTTGATTGGGTTTAGATTATGATTATGATTATGATTATTTTTTCCTTAGTCTAGTGTTGGCATGTGACCATTTACCATTTAAAAAAGTTGGGAGATAGACTAGTAGTCCTAAATCCCAGTCTGACAGTGGCTTAGTGGTTAGTGGATCTCACACAGAGGGGCAGGGCCTGGATTGAGGTAATTATTTTCCACTTCTGCCCTGTTTTGACCATAAATGCGTTTGCTAATTCACAAATAACCATGGGATGCGTACTCTAGGGCCCCCCGCATGGATTTTTGCTTAGGGCCCCAGAAGGGCCAGCACCGGCTCTGTTTGCAACACATCATTTTTAATGGTCACTATCAGCAGCGGCTTCTATGGCCCTGTACAGGGTTGATCCACTGTTGCACCCTGTGTTTCAGTTTTGCCGGCTCACCAGGTCCACCTTTCTGTTGATACTTTGGTTCTTTTGGGCATGGGGTGGTAAAGGTTCTTGTTTTTGAACAACTCTAACTTCATCTGACGAAAAAAACAGGGAAGGACAAAAAGAAGTCACAAATCTAAATAAAAAGTAATGTTAAACCCACCTGGTTGTCGCACCAGGATGTACTGAATTATGTAATAAAAATAGAAGTAATGTAAAGTTAATGACATTGTGTGTGTGGTTTTCAATGTGTTTTACGCTTTAGAAGGTAAAGCATCAAATTGGTCTTACACATTGAAAACACCATATACCAACATGAGGACTATTGAAACACTTTTAGACAATATGTTACATTGCATACTCCTATAAGACGTTGTGCAGTACAATGTGTTGCAAATTACTATGTGAAAAATGCAAGTTACTGTCATTAGAACTTCTGGGCAAAGGGCACACCAACTTCAGTAAAAGGCAGTGCACTTCAACTCCAGACCTTTTTAATTCCTTCTCTCCTCTCCTAATGGAAATTCTGCCGGGCATAACAGAAGGATCCTCTGGTATTAATTTCACCTGGCTTCGTTTATTGGTCCTCCCACAGCCCCATAATGAAATAACCCTGTCAGCTCTAATTCTGCCAAGACATCGCTCTCAGCACAGAGGACACACCCCTATGTCACCCAGGATCACTGGCGCTTCTGGGGGAACCAATCAGGAGAGCCTGCCAGACCTCCATTAGACTTTGTGTAAAACTGGAGGAAATTAAAACTGCACATTTTGCCGAATGTTTGATTAAACCTGCCTTTGAATGTCATTCACATGAGGTGTGTGGTATGTGGGCATGTGTGGATTATTAAGTTGGTCCATGATAATGATGTAGTTTGTAGGATATTTACCACACAAGTCTAACTAGCAGATAATTGCTGCAACAACAAAAGATTGACGCAATTTGGAGGGTAATTTCAAAGGTGATCGGCCCTTGCCGATCACCCGCCCAAAGCAAGGGGGCGCTTCGCCTTTTTTTGTCTCCCTCGATCTTAGAGTACGGTATTATTGCCACTTTTTTAGTTTTAGTTTGTGGTGATTGCAGAGATTGAGTTTTTGATTGAGACATTCTTTTCGCATGTTTTAGTGGGACAAGGCCTCGTGGAAGACCCAGGACACGGTGGTGGGACTATGTCTCCGAGCTGGCCTGGTGTCGCCTCGGGGTCCCCCCAGAACAGCTGGAGGAGGTGTGTGTGGATCGGGAAGTTTGGGCATCTCTGCTGAGACTGCTGCCCCCGCGACCCGGCCCCGGATAAAGCGGAAGAAAATGGATGGATGGACATTCTTTTCGCAGGGGTACATTTTACTTTAAAAAACAACTTTTTTTTCACCAGATAAGAAAAGTGCAAGGTGCTGATTTATTATTTGTTAATAAAATGGGATGAAGAACAGTTTCATACACAAAGCCATTGGGAAGCTGAACTCCCTCCCCTCTCTCCCGCCCCGGTTCCCCCTCCCCCCGCTCCACAATCAAGAATGAGAGAAATATAACAAATCAAAAATCTTGAATCTTGGATGTTCTGGTTCGCTATGGCGACACCGTGGACTATATGAGATGGGTGTGATTGACTTTTTGATTGGAACGACCAAATGGAATTTTTATGCCAAATTATTTAAATTGCAGCAAAACGTTTTACTGTTAATATAATTCCTATAGGGGCGCCAAAGTAGCGTAAAAAAGTAGCTTTTGCAACTGCAGTGCGATGTTTGTGAACAAGGAGGAGGAGGACGAGAGAGTGAGGCAGACGGAAAGAGGAGAGCTGTGCACACTTCTCTGCCTGCCCAGGTATGTGCGCGACGCTGCTGCGTGCACGTACCTACACATGGCACGCTTCTCTCAATGCTGCTGAAATGAATGCACTGCGCAGAGGCCCTGACCTGGCGGGCAGTAAATAAATAATCATTTACGTCGGGTTTGTTTTTTCGGGCTCGGGCTGTCAATTCAACTTAATTGCTCAGGTCGGGTCGGGCTTTATGTCCGCGGGCTTGGGTCGGGTCAGGCTTGAGTTTTTGGGCCGATCTTAGCTCTAGCTCCACTCCGCGCACTGCTATGCAAATTTAAAGAGCCGGTATTATGTAAAAAACACTTTATAAAGCTTTTTATCATGTTAGTGTGCCATTCCCTCCTGAAAAAAATACCTCCAGTGTTCATAGTAATTTGAGTATACTATAGAATGATATGTGCTTGAAAAAAACAATACCTAACCTATAAGAGCCCCTTCGCCAGCCCTCAACACAGTGGGTGACAATTATTATTATTATTATTACACACTTGTGAGCCAGGTGTCCACGTTGTTACAAAGCGCAGTTGAACTCTCAATCAGCACACTGAAAATACAGGACGGTGGCCTACAGGTACATTTACTTTGGTATGTGTTGAGAATATAAAAGGTTGTAATTTGATTAGATTATTCTTTAAACCCGTGTGTGTTCAGTCAGACAACAGTGCTGTCTTGGAGCCGCTATTGCGTTTTTTCATTAGAAATATTTATTGGATCCAGGTGCATTGCTATTGATAACATGACACAATGTTCTGTATGACAATACAAACTTTAAATTAGCCACATCCAGTGCATTGCCCCAATTCAATTTTTTTCAGGGTAAAGGATCCGGGAAATATTTAGGAGGATCCGGCAAAAAATAGATATAAGATAAGATATAATGGTGTCTAATGACAGTGTTCCGGCAAATATTTTGGCTTGTTCCCCCAATCCATCATATCAGACCAAAAATGTTCCTGAAAATACTCATTTACAAATTAAGCACAGGCCACGTCGTTATAAAAGCCCCAAGGTTCAAAGCGTGTGAAATACACGGTATGTAAGAAACAGCTGAATGAAAGTTGAGTAGTAACATAAACCTCAAAAAGTTCATTACTAAACATAAGATCACGTGTCCTGACAATGCAGAGAGAACGTTTTTCATTGACTTAATAACCAGGGCATAATATTGCTGTCACAAATGTATCTGTATGTGGACAGGAAACAGGGTAATTGGCCTTTTTCACTGAACACAAAAGGTGTGTTCACCACTCCTGTGCATGGCTTGTTCACAGGTTTCTCGGAGGCAGCGCTCGTACAGACAACACCTTTGGCCGCTGTGAAATGGCAGAGAAGAGGCTCATGTAGAGGCCTGGCCCCAAGCACCAAACCACCACTGCGTCAGGGGTCTCTGAACCACAAGCACAACGCAGGTCTGCACTTTGGGGAAAAACAAACAAAACAAATCCCTTTTGGTCAACATTCATCAACATGGTTACTTTTTGTGGAAATGTTGGCATATGGGCCTAGCATTATGCAGTTTTTTGGACATTGTTCTCTTGGATTTCATAATTTATTACGTAACCCTTTACTTGTTATGTTACTACTATGGTAAAAGAGACATTCCAATGTATAGAACTGTGTCTAGGGCAAAAGCATGATCCTCACCTTCAAAATTATTAAATTAACACATCCCAGACATAATACCTACACAACTCAAAAGAAGTACCTCTGAATAAAAAGTACCTTGTTCATATTTTGCATTTTTAACAATTTGCCCCTATTCAATTTAAATTAGTTGGGTGTTCTCTGCAGCAAATGATGGAGAGAAAAACAGAGCTCATGCAGGAAATTACCCATAAGCTCAAGGGCATTTGACTTCAGAATATACAGTAATACATGTTATCTTCTCAATGGGGATGGGAGAGTCAATTTTAAAGATACATTTTCGAAGAGATGGTCTTACACAGATTGTAATTAATTCTGAACTTGTAACATTATGACACATGGGAGTTGTGCAAGTTGCGTTTGCTGTTAAGCTATGCTAATATCTGTTGCGCGGGGTGTGTTTTTTAATGAGAAACGCGACATGATAGGCCTCTCGGGTTTCCAGCTTGTTAACACAGCAACTGGATGCAAAAATGTATTAACAGCGCGCAGACAGTAGAGAAGGCAACCATATTGCTGATCAGAGCGTCACTATCATACTGACTTTTTCATAGTAATGAGAAATTGCTGTACTATCTGATGAGCACCTATACTCAAATGCTTGGTGAGCGTTTCCATAGCCTTTATCTGTTCATGTATGGAAGTGGGTAATCATGAGGAGTATTTCTGCATTGACTTTTTAACAGAATATTTGGTATTTTTAGATCTTTAACCTGTTACCTGCCGTTATTGTTAGGGTTAGGTGACCCTCATCAGGGTTATGATTCGGGTTAGGAACGGCAAATGGGATGTAAGTTGTGTTTCACTCACACAGATCTCACACATATTTTTAGAAACTAGAAGGTCTTGGCTTTCAAGTTTGGTATCCCACTGGCGTATGGGCTTTAAGATCTGCAGTCAATATGCTTTGACATTTGGATATAAATAATTGTGACCCATCACGAGAATGGGGGACACAACTCGGTTTTGGGGCATTTTGAGCGCGACATAGCTTGTGAAAGTGTACTCCACAAAGTTTCCAACAATGTGTAACACATGGAAATCTGATAATATTTGGTGAAGATGTGGCTGAATATTGGCACTGGAAATATGTCAAAGAGAGGAGAAGAATCGGCCTCTAAACCTTTGGGCTGTTCTCACCTCTCTAGGAGTGACAATAGGGCTCATTTACATCTCATTTAGAAAAGTCATACCTCTGTAAAGCTCCCCCTGTCGTGTCATGTGTGTGGCATGTGACACATGCCACACACATGACACAACACAAACCAAAGCAGTGGTGCGTCCTCCCCAAACAACAAAAGGAAACAGGAGACGAGCGTATTCTCAACAGGCGGATGTTTTGTTGACAGAGCGAGACATCAGAGATGAACTCAAATGCAAAATCTACCGTAATAAAAAGATACAAAAGCTTTTTTAACGTTGAAGCTGCGTGGCCAAAGTGTTTTCCTGTCTGGGGAGCAAAACAGCGCCTCTGTCCCGCTGTCGCTGCTTTGCTCTCAAGGCTCTTCATGAGGAAACGGCGCCACATAATCCATGATTAATAAATTTGCAGAAGTTCTTCCAAACATGTCCGTTGTAACGTCCACGGTTCAGCTCGCCTGCTACAATCTTTTAGAAATCTCCCTAAACAAGCCGGTTTTAACCTAAAAGTTTACACTTTTAAATAGACCATACTGCTAGCTTAAAGGTGCATTATGCAACTTTTTATGTGGAAACAAAAGTGTATTTTACCTTGTAATGTCCCAGCAGCTGTATGAGTGGTCAGCATGGTGCCTTTACTTTCCATCACAGTGGTCCCTATGATGCGGTTTTCACTGCTGACGGACCCTCTCACCAGAAAACCTTTAAAACAACTGATCCTGGAGCACTGTATGAGTCTTCATGTATTTCTGAGCCACTGCAGCCGTTTCTGTTCACTAACATTCAATTAACAGTTGAGGGGAGGCCGGATAGAAGGTTTACCCCAGGCTCACATTAACTATGGTCAGGGTTCGGTCCTGATCCAGTTCGGGTTTGCCCCAAACAAGAGTCCGGCTGACACTGTGGCCAGCTCCGCCGGCTCCAGCGCCAAACGATGCGCCAGGCACAGAAACGGCACTCGTAAGAAAAGAAGTGCACGCAGGTTGCCCTCTTGTTGCGAGTTCACGTGATGATTAGCCCCGTATATACGTAGTTTTTGTAAACAAAAGCCGCATTTGCCAGCACAACAACTCTCCCCAGTGAAGTGGATGCTTTGCAACACCCTCCTGCCCCCGTGTCACCGGTAATGGAGAAATGTTTACATTCCCGATGTTACGGTAGCGTACAGGTGGTAAACGAGACCAGATAAGTAGTGAGATTTTATTTTGAAATACACCCAATCTTCTTGTCTCACGAGATCTGACTTCCTGCTTGGCTCGTGTTTTTCTGTCAGCTTGATCCGCTGGGGATTCGGCCTCCGGAAAAAATAGACTTCTTGCAGATTCTTTCCATTGACGCCGGAAGGCCGGCGGATGGCCTCGGTAACCGGACCCGGACTTCGCGGAGCAGTGTGAGTGTGCAACATTGGTTTGAATGACTTTCTAAGTTCGCGGAGGCCGTACCGGACCTTAAACGGATTTAATGTGAGCTGGGCCTGCAGCCTCTGGAGGGTCCTACACCTTGATCATCGGGAGACTCCAGAGGCATCAGCACATCTCTGAACAGTACAATGATTACGCTTAATCTTTTGTGAAATATCGAAGGCTTTTAAACCTAGACCAAGGCATTCAACTATTCCACGTTTTTCATCAGCAGATCCTTTTTCTTTCCCATATTGCTTGAAAATGGCCATGATGGTTAACGTCCTTTTTCTGTAGTTTTCCCTTAACTGGGCTTAACCTGACATCTAATTATCACAGGCGTCTGAGATTGATGTCAGTGATTCAAAGAGAAGACACAATACCATCCATGAGTTTCATTGAAAACCTTTTTTTTTTTCACCTTTAAGACTCTGAAATATCATTTGCATAATAATTTGCAACATACTTGCTGTACTCAAACAAGTACTCCACACGCAGGGCGTCTGGACTCCGCTCTACTACGAACCGGAGAAGAGACGAAATCCAGGAAGAACCAAAACATACACGGCCCAGCAGCTAGCCCCTGAGCAGACTCAAAACAAAGACTGGAATGAGACAGAGTCAGCAGCAGATCTGTTTGAGGAAGCAACCGAGGTCCACGTGGACTATACGCTGACGATAAAAACAGATGGAAACCAGCCCAAGGCTACAATCCGGTGTGGCTTGTTCATTAACATGCACTGTCCCTACCAAAAAACAAAACAATAATACAGGAAACACTGGTGCGTTTCAAAAAGGAGAGAGAGACATGCTTCTACTGTCAGTGATGTGTGTCCCATTGCACAAGGGAAAATGGAACAAAATCCATCACACCAAAGAACTCTGCTAAATAAGGCCTGAAAACACAATGCATTTGTGAAACCAAAATGAAAAATAGGTGCCTCTGTAGCCATAAAATATGATTTTTTCTGATGTTTTTAAAGTTGTTTTTAATTGAATTTATGAAGTGGGAAGTTGCAATTTGTTTTCGGGATGTTTTAAATTAAAAAATAAAAGATTAAATAATGCCTAAAAGAACTGTTTTACAAAAGTGTGATTTTCTCCACTTGATGAAAACTATACCTATGTTCATTTGCAAATTAAAAAGTAACCGATAAACCTATTATGAAATACTTTCTTTTTTAATGAAAGTAAAGACTTAGAGCTTTGTTTTGGTACATAGAATGTGGTTATCAGAGTTGTACAACATTTTCTGTGGGACAGCAGGCTGGGGGGGTTGATTTTGAAAAGTGCTGGCAGGCAAAGAGTTAATTATTGTGTTTGACTTTTTAAATTAATGAACTAACGTACATCAAACACATGCTATGCTATGTTAGTAGACATATGGAGACTCCAGCACCCAGAATCTAAAAGATATACTTGGCGGAGAGGGCAGAAAGCCAGTCGAATAGACTATTTTCTCATTACATTTTCCTTGGTCCCTAAAACACCTAAATGCTATATTGGAGACAAATTGAGGTCAGATCACTTCATGGTATCTATAAAAATAAAAACAACAGATTATCCACGAGGAAAAGGGTACTGAGACAAACATTATTGAAGGAAAAGGCTAAAGGCTTAAATGAAAAACTTGATAGTGAGCAAAATTACTCATCTGAACTCTCCTTAGTAATTAAACAAAAACAAGACGAACTGGAACAAACTTCATTACGAGCGTGCTGTCGGACTCATTAAAAGATCACGGGCCGTGTGGATGGAACATGGGGAGAAACGCACAGCACATTTCTTAAGATTACAGCAAAGAAACGTAACAAAACAAAATAAAACATAATGTGCATGACAAATTCAAATGGATCAATAACAGATCCCCAAGAAATTCTAAAGATGAAATACAGGAGTTCATAAAGTCCTTTTCTTTTGGTAAAGTTAGTGGACTAGATGGAATCCCTATAGAAGTATACTCAACATTTTTTGAGGAAATCAAGAAACCACTTCAAGCATCTTTTGGATGTGGATGAAACATAATTTTCTAAAACTAAACAGTGACAAAACAGACATTATCATCATCGGCCCAAAAAACATCACCAAACCTGCTTAAGACTTCTGCCTCAATTTCGACAGCACCACCGTCACTCCGTCCCCACTCATCCGCAACCTCGGTGTTCTCCTTGACCCCACTCTTTCCTTCGAACCCCACGTCAAGCAAATAACCCGGACTGCTTTCTTCCATCTCAAAAACATATCACGACCCCGCCCATCCCTCACTTTCTCTGCCGCTGAAACTCTGATTCATGCCTTCATCACATCCAGAATTGACTCCTGCAACAGCATCCTCTACGGCTCACCATCCAAAACCCTCAACAAACTCCAGTACATCCAAAACTCTGCTGCCCGCCTCCTCACGCACACTCGCTCCCGTGACCACATCACCCCTGTCCTTCAGAACCTCCACCGGCTCCCCGTCCCTCAACGCATCCAGTTCGAGGTCCTCCTCATCACTTTCAAAGCCCTCCATACCTCGCCGACCTCCTCCACCATCACACTCCATCTCACTCCCTCCACTCCTCCAACGCCAACCTCCTGTCCCCTACCTTTTTGTGGGACAAGAGGCGTGAAGTGTGAACTTAACTGTTTCTGAAGAAAATATTGTTTGTTGCTCTTGTATCTTTTACTTTTACTATGTCCAGCATAGTGCACAAGCAAAGAATCAGGAAACTATTCTCATTCATGTCGTAGTGCTCAGCAGAGTGCAGAGTTTTTTTTTTTACAGAATACGAGCGACAGATTGCGAGCATTTCAAACGGCCAAATAGAAGCAACAGTGCAATTAGGTGTGAATGTACCTTTACCCGAGCCCCGTCTGGCCACTCCTCACATATCTGACAGACTTGGTTGCCCTCCCAGAAGAAGGAAAACCAAGCAAACTAATACAGTCTTGTGTAGCTCAGATTCAAACAACTAGGGCACTCTTTGAAAGGATATTTATATTATGCATTTCCTCAAATGAAAAAAAAAATATGAAAGGATTATTGAGTCTAGGAGACAGCTTTATGCCTTCAGAGGAACCTTATGCGTTGACGCTTCAAATATGTCGCCTCTAGGTTGTGCTTCTGCAAATGTGGGACAAGTTGTTTGCCTAAATATATATTGCAAAGCTAAAAATAAAACAGGACTCAAGGCATCTGTGTATTTGGCTATAGCTTTTGACCTACTACCAACTTATGAAGCAATTTAGCCCCTGGCCCAATGGTTTCCCAATGTTCCAATGTACCCTGGTCTTCTTCACCGTCTCATTACCAGATGCTTCAGAGAGTTTCCTTCTATTTGCAGAGGATATAAAAGTGACAGAATTTGTCCTATCCTTTCTACACCTGTGGGCGCTGCCTTTGCATGGCTCAAGTGGTTTCAATCAATGGTATCGATGGGATGTCCACTGTGAGATTATTACATGTTTTAATGAGCAGAGGAACATTGTGCTTCAGTCAACAGCGTGCTGAAGAGAAGGGGCAAGTGGCCAGGTTTATAGCTTTCAAAAAGGGAGCCTCTTTTTTTTTTTTTTTTTGTCTTTTTCACTCCACCTGAATGAGACCTCAAGTATTTTCTCCATTTTATAATCTCCTGGTTCACAGAGGATATGCGTTGATTCCAAGAAGAACTCTCTTCTGCATTCTGTACTGAGATTCAAAGCAAATACTAACAACTATGTCACGATTTTGACCATTTCATTTGCTCAAATGTTATCTCTCATGACATGACCCTGGGAGTAGGCAAAGCTCTCGGCACTCCTGCAATTCCAAGTTTGGGAACAATACGTTGTAAAATAGCAAAGCTTAAAGGAATAGGCCACCGTTTTTACATACTAAAATATGTTCTTACCTCACTTTAGTCGAGTTAATATATCCCTGTCTGGTCTTTGTCCGCGCGCTCTGTCACGCAAACGGAGCACATACGCAGCCTCTCCCACATGTCACATAGCTCCGAAAAAGCTCACGATAGAAGCTACCAAGCTCTTCCACGTGTTCCCTATTTAAATAAAGTTACGTGAAGTGTTTTCATGCGAAGTATATTTACACAGAAATGTAACATGTCGATTTTATAAGCAAATAAAAAGGGGGACTATATTGTGAGGCGTAATGATACGAGGAGTAAAACGTCCGCGCAGTAACTCCTAAAGGTTATTGACGGAAGTGAGCGGGGGAAGTCTTTAGGAGTTACTACGCGGACGCTGTGCTCCTCGTATCATTACGCCTCACAATATAGTCCCCCTTTTTATTTGCTTATAAAATCGACATGTTACATTTCTGTGTAAATATACTTCGCATGAAAACACTTCACGTAACTTTATTCAAATAGGGAACACGTGGAAGAGCTTGGTAGCTTCTATCGTGAGCTTTTTTGGAGCTATGTGACATGTGGGAGAGGCTGCGTATGTGCTCCGTTTGCCTGGCAGAGCGCACGGACAAAGACCAGACGGGGATATATTAACACGTCTAAAGTGAGGTAAGAACATATCTTAGTATGTAAAAACGGTGGCCTATTCCTTTAACTAATGTGTGGGAGTTGAGACTTACATCTGTCAGTCACTACGTTAATGAGCTCAATATGCTTGTCATCAGATGTATTAAAGCCACGATGGGTATAGATCACATATATCACATAAGACATGATAATAAAAGCAAAAAAAAAAAAAAGCATTAAATAAAAGCATACCAAACTAGAATGCATTTTATCATCACGTTTGTCACAGTTTATATAGTTCATATTGATACCTAAACGTCGTAGTGTGTAGTTTGGCAGATTGCAAACAGACATAACAACAATGTGGAATGACTTTGGGCCATGTCTATTGCTCCATTCAGTGATTTTTATTTTTTTTGTAAATCACAGTGAGTCTCTGCATAAAGAGCAGATGGTAGTATGCCACAAACATAGCTAATGAAATGTTTGCACACGTAACATTAGCTGTAAAAATATTAACCAGCAAAAAGGAACACTAAAATGTCTGCCGTTTAATAAGCAAGTAAGTAGTGTGTGTTTATTCATACAGCACCTTTCAAAGTGCTTCACAAAGTAACAAATAGAACACTATCAAGTAAGCGCAAGGAAAGCGGAAGATCGTTCCAGAGCGACGGCGCGGCCACCTGGAAGGAGCGATCTCCTCTGGTCTTGAAACGAGTGCGAGGGACCATGAGCAGGTTCTGATCCTGAGACCTCAGCCTGCGAGAGGGGGACACAACAAGTCTCTAATGTAGGAGGGAACCTGGCCATGCAAGGCTCTGAAGGTCAACACCAGGATTTTAAAATGGGAGTAGAGCCCCTGGTTTGCTTGTGCTCTCCGGTCTACACAGCTGGATGGAAGGATATAGAGGGGACTATGATTAAAGGAATACCACTTAAAGCACTAATAGCAGATTCTAAATTGCAGTCCAAAATCAATCTTTCAACTGAACACATATCATTCACAACAATTACAGCCTGGAATGAAATAATCAAAATCTGTGGTTTACAGGAGGAATCTAAAATCCTGCGATGGTGTGCATATGACTCAGAATTTACTCCTAATAATTATGATAACAGATTTAAAACATGGATTTTGAAAGGATTAACCAACTATAATTCATTTGTCCACAAGGGGGCTCTGCAAACATTTGATGCTCTGAGGCAAAAACATGGGTTGGGCCCTGAAGACTTTTTCAGGTACCTGCAAGTCAGGCACTATTTCAATCAGAATATTAAAATACCTTCACCTGACCAAGGGCTCTTACAAACATTTATGTCATTAACAAAATCCTTGTCCCTTACCAAAATTATTTCCAAACTATATAACAGCATCCTGCGGAGTAAAGGGGAGAGCACCTACTACGTGAAAGAAAAATGGGAAAGAGAAGGGCATCTTACAGTAACTGAAGAGAAATGGGATCACATTTGTGAAATTCAGTGGGTCTCAACTGGGTCAAATACATGGCGTCAATTCTGCTGGAAAAACACAATGCGTTTTTTCATTACACCAGCACAAAAAAGATACCAGGGAACAGGAGATACATGTTGGAGATGTGGTGTTGCAGGGGCAAATCATTTCCATATTTTCTGGAGCTGCCAAATTATTCAAGAATATTGGGTAGAGATTCATCAACATATACAAAATGTATTTTCAATTGTTTTCCCCTTATCATTCAAAGCAATCTATTTTGGTGACAAAGAACTGGATGGTCTAGCTGAGTGGCTAGCGGTCTTGCCAAGAAGTTCCTGAGTTAAATTCGTGGGGCCTATCTATGTGGGGTTTGCACGTTCTCCCACTGCGTCCGCAAGTTTGCTCCATACGGTTTCCACTAACTTGTACAAGAGGCCAGTATAAATGAGAGAATGTTGGTGTTGTGCCAATTAGATTAAACGGCAACAATAAACACCTTCTGCCTTTGTCATGTTCATGGGTTTAATAATACACACACTGGGAGTAAGCTGCCTTGCACCGTGAACTTTGACCTCCACCAAATGAGGTCGCAATTTTCTGGGAATAACAGACTATATAAAGTGACTCTTCCACCTCATGACTCCAACTCATCTGTTAATATCTATAGAACGCAAAATATTATGATACAGTTCACCTAAAATATGTCACCCGTCTTGCTGTAAATTAACCACTGTTGTGCCCATTTTAGTTTGGGGTCATTTCGGAAATTTGACGCAAGTGAGGGTGACAGGACCATGTGCGCTACAGCTCAGCTTTTGTCCTGTAATTGGAAGTGTGCGGCTAGCTCACTGACCAGCTAAGTGTTGCTCATTAGAAGCCAATTTAGCCACGACAAAAATATCATCCAAAGGTTCTTGCAAATCCTTAGGGCCGCAAGTGTTTCGATCGGTTTTCACATTACTATTAGCGTGGCATCCCCGAGATGAGATCATGTGACCTCAATCTTTTAGTCCACGGAAATGCAATTTGCAATCCCTTAGTGTGTCAGCTTCTCTTTTCATTTTCTATGAAAATGAAGGGAACATGCGCCAAGTGGTTGAACTGACATTTTACTGGTAATCTGATCAGAAGGTAACATTCCAGGAAATGTAAATACACATGCAAAATGTTAACCCAATGAGTAAACAGGGTTAAGATCTTTATCCAATTGGCACAGGGGCATTTCTGCCCCACAGCCTTGAAGGTCCCAGGTTCCATTCCCTGGCCATGAGGGATGTTTCTAGGTAGAGTTACCATGTTCTTTCCAAGTAGATGGGTTTATTTTGGTTATTTTTGTCTATCTCCCTTTTCAACCCAAACATTACTCAGTGCTCTAAACTGGAGAATTCATGGTCATTCATTGCTACTTTAGCTGCCCCTGCAGCATTGAATGATAGTTCAAATCAGGAGATAAACAAAGGTTATGTCTGAAACCAGTTCCTCCTGCCTTTTCTTACTGTCATTACACTTGTGAGTATCTCTACAGGTCTCCTTGGTCATGAGTTTGTATATGAAATGTGTACAGTTTCTGCACATATGGCAGAGCTTTGTTTTGTTTTCAGGGTCGTCAATTTGACTCCTGCCAACTAAAATAAATAGATCGAGGTTGTTACAACATCAACATTTTCTATTTACATCTTCTAAAAAGCCTTAATTGTTATGGTCTAATGTATATATATATATATATATATATATATATATATATATATATATATATATATATATATATATATATATATATAAATGGTAACTGGTTAAAAGAAACCAGGCAAAAAACTCAGGGACTTGGTCAACACATCAGCGTGTGCAAACCAGTCTTTTTTTTATGACATTTTCATGACGTTCATCCCGCTTTTGCGCTGTACACCGAGCAGACACATGACTAAGTCCACACTTCAGGCGGTGCTGCGTCTCCAATAGAGACATAGGTCTGGATTGAAAAGGAGGGAGGCTGAGCTCAAAAGTAACAGAGGAGATTATCGGGATGGAAATTGAGAACAGGTTGCCATCTCAAACTAAAGTCTCCACTGTGTGAAGCAATCCACGCTGCATGGTGCGACAAGTCCCTGGGGATCTGTCCTGTCTATTTTAAGAGTATTCACTTGCACCTACTATGCACAGCACTGACAAAGCAAAACAACATGCATATGCTTGTAACTGTGGCTGTGCTGAGGGATATACAGTGGGAACTATATGTTTACATACACTTTATAAAAAGACACATTTGCATAACTCACTGTCTGGCATGAAACCAGAATTATCATTTTTTTCTTTTTTTTTAGGTCAATTAGAATGTATATTTGTCAAATTCCAGAAGAATGAGAGATTTTCTACACAATGTTTTATTACTTTTTACCAAACCAAAAGTTTACATACATTTCATTAATATTTGGTAGCATTGCATTATATTATATATATATATATTATATTTATATATATATATATATATATATTTTTTTTTTTTGGTCCATTCCTCCAAACTGAACTGGTGTAACTGAGACACATTTGTAGGCCACCTTGTGTGCACAGGCCTTTTCAACTCCGCCCAGACATTTTCAACTGGACTGAGATCAGGACTTAGTGATGACAACTTCAAAACATTGACTTTGTTTTCCTTAAGCCGCTTTGTAACCAGTTTGACAGTTTGCTTTGGGTCATTGTTCATTCAGACGACCCATCTGCGCCTAAGCTTTAACTTCCTGGCTGATGTCTTGAGATGTTGCTCCAATATTTCCACACAATGTCTTTCTTCAAGATGTCATCTACTGTATTTTGCGAAGTGCACCAGTCCCTCCTGCATCAAAACAACCCCACAGCATGATGCTGCCACCCCCGTATTTCACAGTTAGGATGGTGTTCTCAGGCCTTTTTTCCTCCAAACGTGACAATGGTCATTATGGCCAAATCCTTTTTTTATTTGCTAACTTCAAACCTGCTTTTTGATGTTTGAGTGAGTTTCCTCTCAGCCCATGTCAGCGCAGGACTTGGTTCACTCAAGACAAACTCTTGCCAGGTTCAGCATCTTCACCGGGTCTTTTGCATTTGTTCTTGGGTTGATATTCACATTTCAGACACAGCACGTTCATCTCTGGGACACAGAACCCGCCTTCTTTCTGATCTGTATGATGACTGGACATTTACATCATTGTTTTAACCAATTAACCTGAACCTTCAAGTGTCTTGAAATTACACCAAAGGATGAACCAGACTTGTGCATGACATCATCATCTGGGCTTTCCCAAATTGTTTAAAGGTATAGTAACCTAGTGTATGTAAACTTCTGACTTTGCAAAAAGTAACAAAAACATTTCTAATATATATATAGACAGTGAGGGAAAATATGCAAATGTGTCTTTTTATTAAGTGTATGTAAACATATGGTACAAGATACATCTTTAAATAAAGTTCTTCTTCTTCTCTTAATAAAAAAAACAAAAAACAAAAAAAAAACACATTGCTAACATTTTCCTGTAGCCTGTTTACTGCTAATAAGTCTCACGGCACACGGTGTGACTAAGAACCCTGCTCCATTACTGAGTGGTGGGGTCTTTATCACACGCACACACCCCTCGCCCTGCACTGAGCCTGCACAGCCTACTACAACCAATACTGAAGCTGTGTACTATTTTACTATCAGAGAGCAAAGGTGCAGAATGTGTACTCCTTATTTGTCTGGATCCACTTGGGCTCCTTCAGCACTCAGGAAATGTGATATGTTTCCTCTTAAATAATAAAAGTCTTCCTGCATGAAACACGAGTCTGTGGCTCACCTCACACCGTCCGCATCGGACCCGTTTTCCTCGCTGCTCGGCACTACTTTATGTGCGGCACTACCAGAGCCCGCATATTGAGTGTTAGGGAGTTAGAGCGAGCGAGTCGGGAGCCGTTCCGAAAGTGTAATAATCATCCCAAAACAAATAGATAAAATGATTGTTTCCACACTCGCTTCCATAGAATAAAAGGGGATGAAGACAGAAAGAACAATTCCGCTGTTAGCAGTGCTGAGGCGTTGCTGACTGTTCCGCTCGTGTGTCACCGGGATGGATGACGGCTGAAGTGAAATACGGAATGACAGGGGCGGGGCCAAGGAGGAGTCAGTGAAAACCATGGACATGTCAATCAAAACAGCTGACAGCGTGTGCACAGGGACAAGGGCAGGAAACAGAAGTGCTTTATGAACAGGGCCAAGTTAATTAGAAAAGAGGGTTTTTTACCAACAGCCCACACTACTGTAGCACTCATTTTTGAAGGCCTGGCATGTTACTTTTTACTGCACTTTTTACTGACAGACAAACAAACAAGCAGTAGTACCATGGCACACTTGGGGAACATAAAACAGTCATAAATTGATGTATTAATGTATTTACACTTATGGTCCAATATAGATAAAAACAACAACAATACAAATGCGATGTCACTATTCATCTGAAAAGACTAAATGTGACGAGAACTCCTAAACTCATTATATTACAGGTGAAGAATATGTTCTGAAAGATAAGATTTGAGAGTCTTCTGCCTTTTAAGTGACACATTACATTTAAATAATTCCATTGACCTATTTTACTTACCGAATGTCATTTGAAAAAGTTAATATTTTTTTGTGTGATTACCATTTGATTTAAGAAGAGCCTTGTAAATGTGGTCATTTAAATTCTGCTGAAGGCTTCTCCCATTACTCCGCACCTTATTAAATCAAGCCAGAGAGTGAGTTTGCATTAGACCGCCATTACAACAAAAGCCCTGTTTGAATGAAACCAGCTCTTTAATAGAAATCCAGCTGAACACTTGTTTTCACAGATAAACATGATTGGCCCTGGGGAGCTATTTACCTGAAATGTAATGCAACAACGCCGCAGAATTTGTTTACCTCAAAATGACACCTTAAGATCTGTCAGTCACGCTATTTGACAATTAAATTGGACATTTTCTTCGTTTTGAGCAGCCTATGAAGCTGTGATCAAGGAATGATTGTCACAACATTATTTTCGGATGTGCAAGTCTAATAAAATGAAATAAAAGAGGTAAAAACTAGGGCTGCTCGATTATTGAAAAAATAATAATCACGATTATTTTTGTCATAATTGAAATCACAATTATTCAAACGATTATTTGTTGCCTTTAAAAAAAAGTCTATCTTTATTTTATTTATATATTAATCAAAACACTACACTACACTTTGTTTTCTGGACAGTCATACAAAAGATATACTTTTTGGACATTGGACGGAGTAAAAGGACAGAGACTTCGACACTTTTTTTGGAATTAATGAATTGCGTTAAACAGGACAATTGCGCTTGCTGTGGTGACGGACTCAAGTTACTTTCTACTTATTTTTTATTTATTTTTTTGCATTATTTTCTTACACTACGAGTGTGTGTATGTGTGAGTGTCTGTGTGGTCGTATGCGTGCTTGTGTGCGTGTGCAGTTGCAAGGAAACGCTTAACCTATATAATGTCTATTACATATCAGATGGCTGATGAGGAGTGTGAACTGTCAGAGGTGTCTGGAGATGAAGTTGAGAATGAACAAGAATATACTAATATTTTGGATAGAAATGAATTGCAAACACATATTGAACATATGAACATGAACCTACTTGATATTTTGAACTATAAAACAAATGAGTTTGGCGAAAATATAGATCCAGATAATAACTTTTATAATGACATAATAAAGGACTGTAAGTATTATTCTGATGAACAATTTAATCTTATTGATATGGATGGAGCATTTAGTATAATTCATTTCAACAGTAGGAGTCTGTACAAAAATTATGATAATATAAAAGAATACCTTAGTAAACTCAATAAATTTAAAGTTATAGCAGTATCAGAGACATGGTTGGACACAGATAAAGCAACTGAAGTAGAATTAGAAGGATATGAGCTCTTTACTGTCAATAGGACTAACAAAAAAGGTGGTGGGGTGGCATTATATGTGGATATGGATCTGAGATGTAATCTTGTTAATAGTAAGTCTTTTGCAATCGATGGAGTTATAGAGTGTATAACCGTGGAAATCGATGTAAAACAAACCAAAAATATTGTAGTTAGCTGTCTGTATAGGACACCAGGATCATGTATTGATACATTCAATCAAACAATGGATAAATTATTTAATAACTTAAAAAAAACACATATTGTCTGTGGTGATTTTAATATAAATCTTTTAAACCCTCATAATAGTAGGCAAACAAATGAGTTCACCACGACTATGTATAGCAATAATCTATTGCCACTTATCACCAGACCCACCAGACTTGCAGCTGAATCGTCAACATTAATAGATAATATATTTACCAATAGTTTCCAAACACAAACCACTGCTGGCTTACTCATAAATGATATTAGCGATCATCTTCCAGTGTTCAGTATTTTCCATAAGTTACTCAAAAGGTCTGATATATCAAGTACATCCCAAACAGTAACATATAAAATGGTGAGACGTAGAACCCCTGAAGCCATGGCTGCTTTAAGGACAGACCTATCCAGTCAGACATGGAATGAGGTCTATTCCACGTCTAATCCTGACCTAGCCTATGACATCTTCTTAACCAAACTGATAAGTCTTTATGATAAACACTGCCCACCAAAGAAACATACTATCACGCAATCAAGCAAACAAAACAAACCGTGGATTACAAAAGGCATAGCTAATGCGTGTAAAAAGAAAAACCATTATTACAAATTATTTCTAAAATCACGATCTAAAGAAGCTGAAGAAAGATATAAAACATATAAAAATAAATTAACCAACATAATAAGATCATGCCAAAAAATATATAATAATAAGCTATTAGAGAAACAGAAAGATAATATTCAAGGTACTTGGAAAGTTCTAAATGGTATACTTAAGCACAAAACTAAAAAAGCTGATTATCCTACATATTTTGTTAAAGAAGGAAAAATCATGGATAAAAATATAGAAATAGTAAATGCATTTAACCAATTCTTTGTCAATGTTGGGCCCGCTATAGCCCAAGAAATTGCTCCACCACCAGAAACCATGGAAGTGGACATAAGCAATATCAAAAGTAACATAAATTCATTTTTTATTAGAAGTGTAGATGAGAATGAAGTTATAAATGTGGTACATACGTTTAAGAGTAAGAGGTCCACTGACAGCTTTGATTTTGATATGATGCTGGTAAAGGAGATCATAGATAGCATTGTAATACCTTTAACATATATCTTTAATCAGTCTTTCCTTACTGGTATCTTTCCAACTGCAATGAAAATATCAAAAGTAATACCTATTTTCAAAACTGGCGACAAACACAAATTCACAAACTACAGACCAATTTCTTTACTTTCCCAATTTTCCAAAATTCTAGAAAAGCTGTTTGACACGAGAATGAACGAATTTTTAAATAAGCACAAAATAATTAACGATAGGCAGTTTGGTTTTAGAGCAAATAGATCAACCTCTATGGCAGTCATGGATCTGGTGGAGGAAATTACAACTGCAACAGACAATGGAGAAAATACAGTTGGTGTCTTTATAGATCTAAGTAAGGCCTTTGACACTATTAATCATCAATTACTTTTATCAAAAATGCAAAGATATGGTTTTAGGGGAGTCGCGTACGAATGGCTAAAAAGTTATCTCAGTGGGAGGCAGCAATATGTACAAATTGATCATGTTAATTCTGAAAAATACACCATAACTCATGGTGTCCCGCAGGGATCTGTTCTTGGGCCAAAATTATTTATCATGTACATTAATGACATCTGTCAAGTCCTTAAGAACATGCAGTGTATTTTGTTTGCTGATGACACCAGCCTCTATTGTTCTGGACAAAATGTTGAACAGTTAATGCATACAGTTGAAAAGGAACTAGAATTGCTAAAAAGATGGTTTGACTATAATAAATTATCAATGAATGTGAATAAAACAAAATATATTATATTCGGTAATAAGAGAATTGATAATCCAACAACACTAAAAATTAACCAAATGGAAATTGAGAGGGTGTGTCATACAAAATTTTTGGGAGTACATGTTGATGAAAGACTAAATTGGAAAGTGCATATAAATTATGTGAAATCAAAAGTATCAAAAATAATTGGCATATTGTGTAAAATCAAAGCAGTTGTAAATCAAAAATCACTCCATTTATTATACAATGCTCTCATTCTTCCATACCTAAATTATGGTGTGGTACTCTGGGGGAATAATTATAAAAGTACAATCCAACCCATTTTTATCCTACAAAAAAAAAGCGGTCAGAATAGTCAGCTATGCAGATTATAATGCCCCAACAAATCCTTTGTTCATTAAATTAAAAATACTAAAACTACACGACTTAGTTGATCTTGGCACAGCTATTGTTATGTATAAGGTGCATAACCATAAGCTTCCTGAATGTATACAAGAAAGGTTTAAACCCAGAGAGACTGGCTATAATCTCAGAGGAACTCATATCTATCAGAAAAGAGCATTTGGAACAAACACCAAAGCCAGATGTGTCTCAGTCAGAGGAGTAAACGTCTGGAATAGTCTGAATGACACCTTAAAAAACTCAACATCCTTAAACGCTTTCAAAAAAATATTCAAATCTGATGTAATTAGTAGTTATAAGGCACTAGCGCAAACTCGCATATAAACTCTCCTGTGTACATTATATTTTGTTTTTACGTTACATTATTGATTGATGTGTGACTTGTGCAAATTCACTTTGTAACTAATTGATACAGAAACATAATCATTTGTCCTCATCTTGCAGATGATAAAACTGCTGTAGACTCTAAGTTGCTATAAGTTGCAATAGGGTTTGGCTTTAGATAAGTGTTTCACTTCAGCCAAAACCCTTTTCAGTCATTGTTTCTGTGTTTTCATGTTTTGGAGTAAATCGTGTCTGTGTGAAGATACTGACTGAAATAAACTAAACTAAAAAGTACAAATGATTTCAAGTACGCCTTGATTAAGGAGAGGTCCCTGTTTCACACCTGCCCCCTGCTGGCCAGCCCTCACACCTGCGCAAGTAAACTGAGCAGTGCGGCCTGATGACATCATCACACAGCGCCGTTTGTTTTCCATGTCAGACAAAAGCATGAGCCATGGCACGTGAAAAGTGAAGGGAAAATAATCCCAGCGCCGTGAAATAACGAAAAAATAATAATTTGAAAACAAAAAAAAAATGTGAAAAAAAAATATCGATTTTTTGCGATTATGCTAATTTTGTGATTGTTTACTGTTGTAATCGAAATCGTAATCGAATTTCGATTAATTGCACAGCCCTAGTAAAAACTGTAAAAAGCAAAGCAAAAAACACAATCAATAGTGTCTGCAGTTAAGATAAGATAAGATAAGATAAGATAAGATAATCCTTTATTGATCTCACAAAGGAGAAATTCACTTGTTACAGTCGGCGTTCAAGAAAAGACAAACTAAGCATGGAGCAATCCTTATTACAAGCCATGGATACATTTGAGGAAAGCCGTCTGTTTTCAGTATCTGTCCCAGCGCCCCTGCACAAACAGACTTTCACAACTACTACGTTACGGGATGCAGCAGTGACTCGTGGTAAGCGCCAATCGCTTTGGACAAAGTTTATTTTTAGATCATGCAAAACTGTTGGGTTGTTCACCTCATTAGTCCATGATTATGAGGCCGATTGACAAGAAATAAAGAGCGTTTTGGAGAACAAGACAGACTGTTGTTCTGATGGAAATGCCTTTTCTAATCTCTTCCTCTCTTCCCTTCCTGCTGCAGGGCCGATGGGCAGCGGCAGCGCATTGAACTTGAGCTTGCAAGAATCTTGCTAATTTCGGATTGGACTGATTAAAATAGGCTAATAAAGCAATTTGAGCAGAACCAATGGGAGCACGATAATGCCAATTTGACCCGATAACCGATATTTTTGCATGTCCCAGTACCGATAACCGAAAATGACACAGATAATTATGTATATACTTTATTTTGTGACAAGAACTCACAGTTCACAGTTCTGCCCAAAATGTATTAACTCTACCAACAAATATACAAGTGTAGAAATATAATATAATATGCACAGCGTTGTTTCGCTGGAATACTCTTCGTATTTTTCAGCTAAAACAGTGCAGAGGTTGGCCGGGGAGAGTGTATATCTGCTGCTGTAAATGCGCTGTCCTGAGTCTGCAGTAGCTCCAGGTTGCAGGAGGAGCCGGCGGCACCACCGCCGCCGAGAGAAAGGCAACAAGCTGGAGCCTCAGATTCAATGCAATTTGAGCTCATAATTATCGGTCAAATTATTTTTGATCGGCTTATTGGGGATGGCGTCAAAAAAAGACGATAAATGCCGATAATTATCGTGCATCCTTACAAAGTATAATACAAATAAATAATAGTATGGAGAGAAATGGGCATTGGGGGCATGGAGCACATGTCTGCTGTAGACAAAGGGACAGACAAGCTGTTTTTACCCCCCAGTCAAATAATGGAGGGCCGAGCTTCCAATCGTGCTTCACAGCTAGAAAGTCTGGAGTTCAAATCCCGCCTGGACGGGGCCTTTCTGTGTGGAGTTTGCATGTTCTCCAGGGGTCTGCGTAGGTTTCCTCTACCACTAAAAACATGTACAATAGGCCAGGATGAATGATGTGTGAATGCATGGTGGTCAGAGGGACCGTTGGCACAGATGTTTGCAGTTGCAACAGCGTTTCTGTCAACCTCCCCCAGGGGAAACTGAACACCCCCGACTGTGGGGTGAATGTAAAATAGTCTCATGTAAAGCACTTTGTGACTATGGGCCAGATCTTGTGCTGGGGTGCGCAGGTTTCCAGCGAATTGAGATTTTCCAATTTATCCCTCCAGGTTCTGCTCTTCCAAACTCATTATAGCATGTCCGCATTCACTAAGATTATGTTGGTGAAAGTTGTGTTTTTAAAGCGGTGAGAGCCAAAACAGGTATCAGTTCAGTACTGGATATATGTAGCCGATATCATAATCCAGTATTGGCTCCGATACCAGTGTCAGATCGGGGCATCCCTAGTCAAGGTCACTCATTGGTGTAATTATATTTCTCATAATCATTTTAGGGACCAGTAGATGGGGAGCCTAGATTATATTGTTTTTTTTATTTATTTGTTTGCCATGGAGGCGTCATTGGATAAGATGGCACAGGGTAAAGGGAGTGAAGATCGACTCGAGCCCACGATGCTGATAATCAGAACCACATCAAGGGCTGAGTGGCAGATTGCTGGAAAAACACATTGTTCATGCCAGCCTACAGCTCAAGCCAAATGTCAGGAAAAACAAAGATTAAGACAACAGGTGACGTACCTGAGTATGGAACGAGGAGTTTCAGATACCGGTCTTTCTTAACATCGGCGGGGGTTACCAGCTGTGAATTTGAAATGAAAAGATGTCTCAGACTGGGACAACCATTAGCAGAATAGAAGGTATAATAAGAGATAAAAACATGTCTGGAAAAGTTGATCAGCGCTCTCACATGTGGTGACCTGTGGTGAGGGTTTGCCTGATTTCTTTGATGATTTTGCAGTGAAATATGCCATCCATCCATCCATTTTCTTCCGCTTTATCCGGGGCCGGGTCGCGGGGGCAGCAGTCTCAGCAGAGATGCACCTGCAGCAAAGCTTGCTGCTTACCAGTAAAACGGCTACTTCAGGGCAGGACTGGCCCAACCTAGACCAAGCAGCTGCTTAGGGCCCCAAGGCCACCAGGGGACCCCAAGAGCGCCCAAAAAAATGGGCAAAGAAATGGCAAAAAGGGACCCTGTGACATATGCATAATGCTGAAACATATGGTTTTACAATCATTTCTGTAAAGCTTTAAGTTGCAGGATTATTTAGGTCGTGCCCCTTGTGTTTAGAGCCCATTCAAACAAAGGCTCAAACTGTCAATATTTTTTATAAGATCACAAATAGGAATTTGATCATTTTATAGCAGACTGTACCATATTAAAATGCACGTTAGAACAGGAAGTATTGATTTCAGGTGTTCTCTACCTCTAGAATTGTTCTTGTGTCTTATTTGTTTAAATTTCTTTTAAGGTCAGCACAAACTACACAACTTTTATGCCCGATTTTGCTCTAATTCTCAGACGCGCCGAGTCGTGGCTAGTCGTAGACAGTTGCACAGTCGGGTCGTGTAGTGTGGGGGGTCACGACTGGACTGGACAGTCGTAGGAAATCAAACATGCCCGATTTTCTTGGACGCACGGGAGATGCGCGGGTGATTTTACCGTTTCAAATGTGAACACACAGAAAGCGGCGGCCAATGACAGAGTGGTATAAAGACAGAAAAACACTGCACTGCCTTTCTCATTTCTCTGTCAAAACAGCGGCACAAACCATTCATTTCATGGCCACAGCCCCACACGAAACAGCACAACTTTGTCACCAAAAGTTCACGAGAAGCACCTTTTCAAGCTACATTTCCCAAACTGCTCAGCTTCACCTCGCCACAAACGACGGCTAGCCTCTCCGCTTTCTCTGCTGTCTCCTCCTCCGTCTCCGCCGCCTCCTCCATCTCGTCTCCTTTTCTTATTAAATCCACTAAAAATACATCCCGCTTCTTCGTGTCGCTGACTTTTATCTCCATTTGACAGAACTATAGTCAAGTGTAAGGCTTCGTAGTAGACTGCAGTAGCCTAGCACTGCGGTGTTGTGACATTGTTGACACCGTTGACCAATCGGGACGCGCACACATTTTCCCACGCTCGCAAACACAGGCCTTTCTTTGCGGATTTGGGATTTTGAAGCCGGAGGAGAAATGAAGCGGTAGAGAGGACAAACTGTCAGCTGTTTGACAGACTCGTGTAGTGTGTTCGCTCTTACGATTCTCAGTTGTTAAGTGTGAACCCCCAGAGTTCTATAATCGCACTGAATCCAGTCGTGTAGTGTGGACCCCCCATTCTATATAAAATCGTTTAAGACTAGAAAAGTCGAGTAGTGTGAGCTGACCTTTATATTCTTTATTTTTCCAATATTTTATAAATTTTCTAGAAATAATAAACAAGTGAACCTTGGGGCGTGCCTTTAAAGTATTTAATTTTATATGAAACATTTAGACCAACTAAGATACCCAGCTACAAGGTTTCTATTTGAAATGTTGTGTCCATCTGAAATACATTTTCCAATATTTTATGTACATCTACCCAGAAAGGAATGATTTGAGGGCATAACCAAAATATATGGCAGTGATTTCATTGCCTCCAACATTTGGATGATTTGGTGAGATGTTTGGTCTGGGCTGGGGTGTTGACAAATCTAACTTCTTCCAGCAGAATTCTCTCCATGTTATTGAGTTTGAGGTTTTCCACTGTGTCCCGCAGAGGATTTTCCAAAGTTGTGTAGAAATGATAAAGTGTCCTTTTCCCAGTTTTGCTTTACTTGATTTTGAATAATTTTGAAATTATTTTCTGATTATTGTTCCCAATGTAAGCGTCCATAAACACTTTCATCAAAAGATCATTTTGATACTTTTCTCATAATATCTTAAGTTGTTTTACAATATAGCTCCTAATCTGAAGAAATCTAAAAAAAAAAAACTAAAAAAAACATCATTAACCAAACCATGCTTCGTCTTTCAATGTCTGAAAATCTTTCATGTTCCTTGTATGCAGAAAAGTACAGTATGCTGTTAAACCTTGCACTGACCATTCCTTGAACCTTACATCCAGTTGGCTTGGAGTAAAGTCCTGATCATATCCACACCATTTAAGTATTCCAATTGCATCTTGAAAGTTATTGTTTTAATCTTTTCACCAATTACTTTTTGTATCGGGTATTCATCAGTATTGCTTCTTCAATTTCTTTCCACTTAGCCTGATATTTGAGATTGCACAGACATATTAATGGTTTGACTGATTGAACTCTTGAGCCAAAACCAAGGAGTGGGATAGTGAACATCTGAACATGTTCCTTAATTGCACGGTTCAGTGGTATATAATTGGATATTTACCCCCAAATATCTCATAGTTTCTGCATCCCAGTGTAGTTTGAACTTCACAGTCAAATTTCTTGTGGGAGTATATCCAAAACATAGTACTTATGTTTTTTTCAATTTATAACCAGAGCAGGATCTTTTCTATTCTTCCAATAGGGCAATTAAATGCACAATGGAGTGCTCTGGATTAGACAAATATAACAATACACCATCAGCAAACAATGAAATATTGGTCCCTGCCATTCAAAACAATGGCTAGAATATTTTGATTTTGGGTGATCCATTGACTTAATGGCTCTGTAAATAGGGCAAAGAGCAGTGGGCTTATTGGGCATCCCTGTCTTGACCCTCTCTCCAGCCTAATAGGTTGTGATATTGCCCCATTCACGTTTGTTCTAGCCAATGGGTTATGATATAGTGCTTGAATTGTACTAATTAATCTTTTATCAAAGCCAATCGTGTGCCTTATTGTTGGTATTTTACACAGTAAGGGGGGATGATGACAGCTGTCGTGTGGTGGGTGGACTGTGAATCATCAATTGTTAAATCTGTGAGATGCTGATGTCGTGAGGGGCCCCTTGGTCAAATTATGCTTAGGGCCCCCTGAAGTCCAGGGCCGGCCCTGCTTCAGGGTGGTAGTTTTTGATAGTGAGCAGTGATGGGAGTCATGGCTCTTTATTAATCTATGGGACCCATTAAAAAAAACTGGGTCAATTCTATGTCACTTTTTTTCTTTGCCCCAGATGGAAAACTCCAATTATTCGAGAACTAATTGCTAAGAAGAAAACCTTTTGATCAAAATCATCCAAACTTACAGTGGGACTTTTACAATTTGAAAAGAGTGAATGTAAATAAAGCGTTGCACCCTAAATAATTAATAGTGGTTACAATTCTTTTTTTTCACCTACTACTGGCAAAAATAAATCCTTGAGAATGTGTAATACCAAATGCCCGCTTTATACACACATTCTCACTTGGGTTGAAACATTTCACAAATCAAAATTTTTATTGTTCGCCATTTTGTTGTTAAAATGATAGAATAGACAAATGATGTACAAAGATGAAACAATGAAGTACTTTAGATGAGCGACATGGCAACATAAAACACGCTGATTGAAGTAGAAGGGATTTTCTGCTCGAATTGTTTTGTCATTACTGTAATTACAGTAAGGTTTTTAATCTATGATTGATCACAACACTTAAATCTGCGCATGCCTCTTTGATCGTGTGCGCAGCGAAACCAGAGTGGGATGGGTGAAATGGGAGGGGCTTACAATGTGAATGCCGGTTGAGTAGATAAAGCCCCTTCACTGTAGATGAAGCAAAAATGTGATTATGACAATGCGAATGTGAGAATATTGATATTATTATGGACAAGTCAAAGCTTTAGTGGTCAAAACCATAAGCCAGACCTTGTAATGACCTTGCTGCTACTAGAGGTAAAAGGGTAGTTCAGAGTATTTGCATCATACATCAGTTCATCATATCGCATCATTCATGTAAAGTGTTCCCAAAAGACCAAAGTAAACCTATAAGCCTCAATAATCTACTCAATCTATAGCCTTTTTTTTTAACTATAATATGTCTACTGCTACTGATGGCAAAGAACTAAAAAAGAAAGACAGTCAGACAACAGGAGTCTTAGTCACCACTGAGATGATGTATCCCAGTATTTGCCAAAGTGACGCAGCTGAACATCTGGATATTCGTCATATTCTATATTTTTCATCGGAGCTATGTTCGGGAGATGGTAAGCTTGCCAAATACGATCAAGATCCTGGGGATGAGGATGACTGGAGCTGGACAAGTGGAGAATGGAGAAAGTCGGGGCCGTACGTTATGTTAAAGTAACAGCTTTTAAACAGTTTAACCACGAGCCCTTGTCAAAAAAAAAGTGAGTAATCCTGATTGAATTTGTTTAAGCTGGTGTGGGTCTTACTTTGGTTTCCTGACTTAGTTCTTTTTAGTGTTTTAGTCAAGATTCCAGAATTTATCTCTGTTAACTTGCTATGGGTGTGGTGGGGGGAAAAAGCTAAACATGGTATGATCTGTTGTTATTAAGAACCCCAAATACATTTCTTAGCAACTGTTATGGACCAGGCTTCATCTTGGTTCAGTCCTTGCATTCACAGTAAATAAAGTACATATATAATACAGTATCCCTAAGGCATATTTTATCTATACAAAGACAAACGCATACATGCAAGTAGATCACTTAAAGGGGGCCTATTATGCAAAATCGACTTTTTCAAGCTTTACATCATGTTATTAAGTCATTCCCTCATTAAAACCATGCCTGAAGTGTTGCCTGGGCACATTCACGTATTTACGAGTAATCTGTAGAAACTCTGATGGCAGCCATTTTAGGGATAAAACGCCTGATTCCTTCAGGAAACGCCCTCGACCTCCAGGATACGCCTCCGACCTTTCGTCACCAGCCGAGTAACCAACCACTGCTCTTCAGCAGAACCCCCTCCCCGCAGTGTCTAGCCCTAAGATGTAAACAGAGTCATCATGGAGGATTAGCTCCATGTGTTGTGAACCGGAGCCACAGCAGACTTTTACAAAGACACACATCAGTGTTTCTGTTACCGAAACACCCAGGATTCAAACCGGTGACAAGAACACTTATTTCAGCGGCTGGTTCTGCGCTGGGCCTTGATGATGCACAGAGCCTCCGGAGAAAGCTAATGCTAAGCTAAACCTCGAGTCATCGCGTGAAAACGAAAAATATGCACAAATAAAGTCAATAAAACCACCACACACATAAAGAACCCTTTAACAATGATCACACACGGAGCCAGGCTTGTTGATTTGGAAGTTTATTGCTCACATTTCATCTACAATGGGTCATAGCCGAGTGGTTTTCTCCCGGAGCTAACAAGCTAGCCGCGACAAGCTAACGGGAAAATTCACTGAATACAAGCAGCATATTATGCATTGACAACGTCACTAAAACAGGCAACTGCTTGAAGCAGCCTTTATGATGATCACACACTGAGCCGGGCTTGTTGATTTCGTAGTTTATTGCTCACATTTCATCTACAGTGAGTCGTAGCCGAGTGGTTTCTCCCGGAGCTAAGGCACTATTAGCCGCGACAAGCTAACAACCTTCACCTTCACAACATTCATTGAAAACAGGCAGCATATTATGCACAAATAACGTCAATAAAGCCGGCAACTACTCGAAGCAGCCTTTACGATGATCACACAATGAGCCTGGCTTTACACATTTGTGGTTTATTACAGACTTTTCATCAACAATGAGCTGTAGTCGATTATAACAAGCTAATGGGTAACCTCGAAAAACCACCGTCCACCTGCACAGATAATGTCCGTCTTTGAATCGTATGGGCTCCTGCAGATCCTGGTGTCGTCCATGGGGGTATAGTTAGAGATCCATAGGGCATGGCAGATGCAAAGAGATAGCCTCCAAACAGCAGTTATTTTTCAGGCAAGAGCCCCTTCCAAGCGTCCGGTGTGGAAGGTTCGTTTCCAAATAATATCCTGTGTGGCCATCGTTCACAAAGTGATAAACAGTAGCTCCTTTCCAACAATAAAAATTAAAATGCACCGATCGTAGTTTCAATACTGTTGAGACAACGAGCGCAGTGTTGTTGTTATGCCACAGACAGCGTGTGGAGGGGGCGTGTCGGAAAGGGTCAGAGGTTCTTAAAGAGACAAAGGCCTATTTCAAGTCATTTGCTAACGCCATTTTGAAAGAGCAATTTTATACAAGGCAGTTATTCTAATTTACTGCATTGACAGACCAACAGAAGGTTTCGTCATCATTGTAGTGTGCTATAGACTGGTGCTATGTGGCTGAAAAAAGCATAATACCCCCTCTTTAACACAGTATTGAGATCAAATATAAAATAGGGTTGTCGGGGTATAAACATAGAATGTAAATTAAGTATGGACTAAGAGAGGCTGTCGTCCCCCATAGTGTTCAGCGCGGGCTAGCTGAAGCTTCTTCATGCTAGCAATTTGACTAGGTTTTCGGAGCCAGGTCCATTATTTAAAACAGGTAAGGTGTAAATAAAAATTAAAAAAATTGTGAAAGGATACAATTTGGACGATGTTGCGCATGTTGAGACAAACATCTGGAGGTCAGAATGACACGTTTTGTTCAATACTAACTTACAGAAGAAACAGTTAAGCCATTCTTAATTTTACTATGTGTATGAACAATAGTTATTGGACTATATGTCAGTCAGATGTGAACTAAAGAGTCCAGAGCCAAATAGCTCGATATATGTATCTATATACCATGCCACAGTGAGAAACTTACCTCTTTGTCTGAATCCAATGCCCCTGGAGATGCTCAGCCCTGGGGTATTAACCAATGGCCGCTGGCTGCCCTGCTTTTTGACCACAAACGTGGGGGCCGCCATTGCTCCGCCGTTGCTGTAGTACCTCCATATCGCCGCTAGGCCCCCATTGAAAAGCATTGGACTTTAGACACGTTAAAAAATACTTTAAAGCCTGGTTTCAATTGTTTCAACACTAGACTAGGCTAGATATTCCTCCTGAGATAACGCTGGGTTAATCACAATATATGAAACCAGGCTGGTTTTCGTAATATGATTTTTTGAAATCTCTTACTTAATGAGGGTCGGACTGTTAGCATTGGAGCAGCGTGAGCTACACGTCACGCAAGGGCCGAGTCTACGGTGAAAATCCCGCCCGTATGCCCTTTTTAGGAACATGCTTCGTCAGAGCTGGGGAGGGGGAGTCTGTAAATCCGCCATCAATTCCCCCACGGCCGTGGTCATTCTGGTAAACGGGGAGGAGTGAGCATAAGACGTCCATTTTTTTACAGTCTATGGTATTAACTCAAACACTGATCACTGGCTCAAGCATTCAGCTTCAGTTACGGGGGAATGGGTGTCTGGATCAGAGAGCCTGAGCACTCAGCTTCAAATGACTACAATGTTGCATGTAGGGATCCACCAGAGGCACAGGCACACAGCAGGAACAGTATACCGGAGAGACGCAGGATACGTCGAGTGTGGGCTGACTGCCAACCGACTGTAAATATGTAACATGAGAAGAGCAGTTAGAGATTTGTGAACTGGACGCATGCCAGACAGATTGGACTGAAAGTTTGCCAATGATCCATTTGTGTGTGCTTGTGTGGTTCCTTGAAGATGTTGCAAGTTGAGGATGTGATTTTGATGCCTATCTTGGCTTCCTCTCGCAGGACTTAATTCTGGAGTTTGTGGCAAAAAGAAATACAAAAAAAAAACATGCCACCCCTTAAGAGCAATTTAAGCAGCTTTAATCTATTTGATCTGTGTTTTGCCATCCAAAAGAACTATCTGAGGCAGGACCACAAAGGCAGAGGCAGCATGGAGCGTGTGGGAGTTTTTTTCCTCTCTGTTCGCGGTGGATGTGGGATCTTTGCATCTTTTCTTTTACCTTTTAAAGCTGCCTTAAGCTAGGTCTTTTTGATTTTTTTTTTATAGGTGTCAGTGGTGAACCCTGCTCTGCCATCTCCTCCCCTCACCTGGTTTTCCCCCCTCCTCACCCCCCTCCACACCATAGACCACACATTGCTCTGATTGCATTCAATGCTGAACTAGTTTTTCTTTCAATCCTTTTATATGAACAAAGAAAGGACTTCATGTTAAAGAATATGCAGCAGAATGTTTTGATTACTACTCTGATGCAAAGTACGTCTCTCTTCTGTCCTTCTCTTCTGCCTTAGTGGAACAAAGCTTTCCTCCCCATGTGCCACAAAAGTGCTTCCACATGTGTGAAAACGCCCTGCGAGAGAAAGCACATAATATCATAAGATCTTCATCACAGTGTGGCAGAATCAAGCTAGATGCAAACTACAGTAATGTCTACATTCATGATTTTATGTTTATGTTAATCACTTGCATATTTAATCAGATGCTCTGTGTGCGTTTACCGCTGCTGAGACAGTGTCAAAAACAACTTTGGAAGATTCGTGTTTTTTTACAAAGCCAAGAAAGAACACATTTACCAATACAAAATAAAAGGGTAGCCTTCAATGTTTTCATACTAAATGAAGTAAAAATGTTTCAATTGAAATTGCTTCTGGATCGTGAAGGGTATTTTCCCACCGAAAAAAACCTGTGTATGTCACTGCACAAGACTGCTTGCCCAATAAAGAATAATACAATGTGGAAGACATAAAGTTCTTTACACAAGTCCAGGCATAATGGTTGGAAGGTAATCTGTGGTGACACTATAGTGAAATTATTGCTATGCAGCGCTCTGACAACTGTGAGTCAGTGTGTCTGCTCAGGGCAGAGCAGCACTTGAAATAGAGTCTGTGTTGATGTTATGTGCCAGAATGGGCTGGGTATTGCCAAAAAGATTGCAAATGTCTCATATGTGAGCCCTGTGCAGAGTCACTCCTGATCTCTAATGACCAGGAGGATGTAAGGATTTTGATCCATTGATTGGCTCGAAGCAAGACCTTTCACGTTTACGCCTTGATAAATGGCCTAACTTACCTTTAGTTTAATTAAAAAGTAGCTGCATATTATTTCACATGTTGCAGTCCATCTTCTTGGTTCCTCTTTTGGTCCCAGCCGGACGTTTTTCATTCTCATCTGACATTTACACGCGCCTATTTATGCAGAAGGAAACTTCTTTTTGTCTGGCTTTATAGGTGATGCACAACGGCCTGAAGTGACTTCAAACAGGACTTTCTGATGCTGGTCTTGTACTTGTTCATTTACCATGAGGGATTAGCAATGCTTAACACAAATGAATACATCAACAGTTCATGGCGGAAAGCAAGTTACTGAAGGCATGTGACTGGAAGCAGTTTATAAACACTACACTGGATGTAACAGCTCCACTGAGAATGCTTCTGTTTTTATAACGGTTGGTGTATTTGTCTTGAAGATAATGTCTTACACAAGGTAACATTAAAGTAGCAAAAAGAGTTGCCAAACCTGCCTTAAAAATAATGGCCCTGTCTTTAGTTTAAGTTGTGAGCCGAAGATACAAATGGGTGAGGACCAAAAATGAACTATAGTTTTTGCCCCTTAAAGGAGCTATCCTTGATTTTTTTTTATTTTCTGTTATAGGAATAAAATTTGTTTTGTCCTTTAGTATATGGTAAAAGCAGACATTTATCCAAAAAACAGTGGTTTTAAAGCCCTTTAAGCAGTCATAAAATGTCAGGCTAGTATTGTATTTTACAGTGAAGTGACAGTTTTCCTCCTGAAAGTTGTGAAACCTGGTTTAAACTCAGTCCCTGTGACAAATGTTCATGTTGTTAATGCATTAGGAAAGTTTGAGATAAGTTTGGACCAGAAAATAGCAATTTGAAACTTGAGTGACCCTGTTTCTTTGTACAATCAGGTATAGCTCCTTTAAACTAAAGCACAGCAGCTTTGATAACTTCAAAGATGTGGAACTATGTCTTCAGAGAGCAATTAGGAAACAGTAGAGAGCTAAAATTAACATTCAAGACGTCTCATTCTTTCGTTAAAACTGAAGTATTTAAATACTTCTAAACAGATGAATGTAGTACACTATGGCTTGTTCTGATCAGTGCTGAGATTATCCAAGTTTCCACAATGTTGCCATTTGCAAGTTAGCCCCTTTTGCAATGTGTTCTTGGTCTCCACTGTTTCCAGATCGTCACTCTATGCTGACATTTTGAGTAAATACAATTGAAAACAGTCTGAAAGTGTTTTTGATGTCTTTATATTTTCTGTCTACAATCGTTATTTCACTAGTTCTGGTGGGAGGGAGTTCAGCGAGTTCAGCTTCCCAATGGCCCTGTGTACGAAACTGTTCTTCAGTCGACTGGAACTGACCCGTAGATTGCGCAGTCTCCTCCCTGAGGGCACTACCTTGAAGAGACTGCGTGATGGTGCGAAGGGTCCCTCATTAAACCAGGTTGCCATCTAGATTTGATATCATTTTAATTTAACAGTTCCCATTAGCTCTGAGAAACAAAGTATGGACATTGGTGATTGGGGCAGGTCTAAGCCCAGTGCTATAGCAGAGCATCATCAGACCAGAGTCAAGCCACTGCTGAGAGGGATTTCTGAAATCTTCCAATTCCATTCATCCACACAACCCCACACCATTCAGATGCATGTGCTGGTCCTATATTTTCCAATCCACTTCATTTACATAGCACATTTAAACAACAAACACGTTTCCAAAGTGCTGCACTTAAGGTCATAAAGACACTGAGCAAATGAAGCGACCAGTGGAATAAATGAGCAAAGTGGCCTTGTTTTAAACATGTTCTAAAGCACACACAATTTGAACAAGTAATACAAAGACAATATAGCCAGAAAATGATTCATTTAATGAATTATTTAAAAATGTAGTTTTTGTTTAGTTTAGTTTATTCGAGCAATTCCAAGTCCCAAGTTGTTAGACAAAAAAGAAACACAATAATGCCCCAAAAGGAGTAGGCTGAAGCAAACAATGCTTCTTTATGCCTACCCCCATTCAACTTATTTACAAACTTTACAACCGTTTGTTTACATACCGGTTTGTTCTATGAAACCAGCTCATTATGGTACAATTAAGATAGAGATACATAACCATAATCAAGCAGGGTGTCCTGGTCTGTGCATTAAAAGAGCAAGAGATTCCAACAAGTCCTCCAAATCCATACGACACAAGTGGTCGTCTTATCCCTGAATGACGACCACATAAGATGTCTACTAAAACAGCGCCCCCAAGCTCCCATTGAGGGTATGTACATTACATTTAACACAATTCAGAAACATTCAGTCAAACACAAAGAAATGAATCACAAACTTGCAAAATTAGCCCCAATTGTAATATATGTTTGGGCAAATAGCAGCCCCAGGTCTTCAGCCCTGCCACACCTGTGGAGGAACTGAACGTCCAGCTGTGCCAAAGGCTCTCCAACCTCCCCAACCGCAGCAGCAGCCACATCTTACCGCTCTCATATTAAATTATGTTATATTATATTATATTATATTATATTATATGGGAAGCTAGGTTATCACCATTTTACTCACAACAACAGCGACCCAGACCCTTTGGATGACGAGAGGAGTTTACCCGCATCATATGCACTGGAACCCGGTGCCGATCCGAGGCTCACCACGGTCACCGAACAACCGGACGTATGAGTGACATGGAGTCTGACAACACGAGGACGTTTGAGGACAGAGATGGAAGTGGACAGGAGAGCTTATGGAGTTGGCAGTGACGCATATGGAGGAGAAGAAGGACTCACGAAGACATCAATGGTAAGTAATGCTTTGGTGTCTCTGTTGTTGTGAGTAAAATGGTGATAACCTAGCTTCCCATATAATATAATGTAACATAATATAATATGAGAGCGGTAAGATGTGGCTGCTGCTGAGGTTGGGGAGGTTGGAGAGCCTTTGGCACAGCTGGACGTTCAGTTCCTCCACAGGTGTGGCAGGGCTGAAGACCTGGGGCTGCTATTTGCCCAAACATATATTGCAATTGGGGCTGATTTTGCAAGTTCGTGATTCATTTCTTTGCGTTTGACTTTTGGAATCATTGTCAAAGTTGGTCAGGTACACTGTGTAAAATAAAGTTGTTTCTGAATTGGGTTAAATGTAATGTACATACCCTCAATGGGCGCTTGGGGGCGCTGTTTCAGCAAACGTCTTAATTCAGGGATAAGACAAACGACCACTTGTGTCGTTTTCTATTGGAGGACAGTCTCAGATTTTTGACTCTAGCACCAGTTACCTCTTGCTTGCCCTGTATGTATTTAATATTATATTTATTTGAGTATGAGTGTGGAAGGCAACAAAATCAATTCTTAGATTAACAGGAAGCCAGGCAAAGACTGGGCTAATATGTTAATATGCCTCTAAGTTCTGACTAACTGACACAAAAGTAAGTAATAAGGAAATAAAGACAGCCAATCTTTATTTCCTTTTGATAGCATTCTAAAGCAAGCCCCCTATAGCTGGAGCTTTATTAAAGTTGATCAGTGTACTCCACTGTGTGTCCTTTTAGTGCAACTCCCACCACTACGTTAAGCAATAATTTAGCATTTCTCTGATCTGCTGGCTTTGTAGACGCCAAAAATGTGATCATCTTTTCATAGCTTGGGATTTGCACTACACAAGTTATCGTAGAGCTAATTTTGAAGTCTTATTTAGGTTTTTAATTAGGATGATAAAGTATTTACAAAATGGATACTGTCGTTGGGATTAATGACTAATTTTGGTTCGAGTTTCTTCTCTGGTAAGATATTAATATTTGATCTGGAGCTTAAAATTGCATAGTTTAAGTAACTTTCTTGTTTTACTTGTATTTTTCCTTCCTTTTCTTAATGTAGCATGAAACAAATAATCACAGATGGCAGTAACAGTTTCACAACACTGCATGAATCATGCAGCCAAGACTCGTGTATAGTAAGCGCTTACTACATTTTTGATGCACCTTTACAGGGGTGAGATGCAAGTTAGCCATTTTATACTCACTGCTGCCACCTTGGGTCATACATGTAATTGCACCTTCTATATAAAGCTTGTGCATAACTGTGGTGAATAAGTCTGGGCTCATCCTATACATTAGGACAGGGGTGGCCAGTCAGAGACCAAGAGCCGAAATTTTCAACCTTGATCCTGTGAAGAGCCACAAAGGCACCGACCATTAGCGAGATCCCGGAGCGGTAGTTTATTGTGATTAAATAGAATGTGACCGTTTTATTGATATCACAATAAACTATAACTTTATGCCTGGCCTTTTTCTTTTCTTTTAAATAATTGTGTTAGATTGAATGGTTTTACTCCTCACCAAGATTGAAATACATGTATATTAAATGACATTTTGTGTTTCCTGCTCTGACTGAGACAGAATTAGATTATTATTATTATTATTATTTTTTTTTTTAATGCTGAGGTGTGTTTGTATGTGGGGCCCTGCCCACTGAGCCCCGTTCTCTGATCCGCCCCTGGCCTGTGCGCTCAGTGACTGCAGCTTGGTCCTGACTGGACTGTGCAGAGAACGCACTCTAGGCTGCATAAAGTTCACAAACTTTAACCAGGAGCCTCTGGAGGACGTCTGAGAGTCTGTTTTAAGTTGCATCTGTCACAGCTACTGTCACATGTGAAAGAAAAGTCATGACTTTGCGTATTTCTGCGTTGCGATGTCGCGCTTCGCATCATATACTTCAGAAGAGCTCCGCTTTTTTCCATTTCCTAATTTTTATCTTTTTCTGTGAACATGAGGCCAAATTACATCAAATAAAGAGTAGCTGATCAGGAACCTGAAAAGCACAAAAGCTGATCCTAGTGCCACGATCTGCCTGACTGTTGTTCAACCTACATCCCGCTTTGACTGAGGCTGCACGGGCACCTTTTACACGCCGGGAGATACAGACTCTTATTCATGTGTAGAGATGGAAACAGGGTCTGTAGGACGATGGTTGGATTTTTGGTCAAAGACTTACAGTTTATGGGAAATATTTACCAATTATTTTGCAAAGAGCCGCATTGTATTAAACATATCCAATCATGCAAAGAGCCGCACTCAGATTGGCCAAGAGCCGCATGCGGCTCGAGAGCCGCAGGTTGGCCACCCCTGCATTAGGACATGGCTGGAACATGTAGGGGGAGGAAAATACTTAATTTTAACATTTTTAAACTCTGTATAGTCCCTTTAAATGCTTGGGATTGTGTGGTCAAAACCGCTAAGCATTCTGGGAAAAAGGAAGAAACAAAATTTAAATGTGGCCGATCATGGAAAGTAGGGACACATGTCGGTTTTGGGGCATTTTGAGTCATTCACAGATCATCAAAGTGTCGTCTCCAAGCTTTCCAATGATGTCTATCACATGGAAATCTGATCATATTTGGACCATTTTGTAGACACTTGAATCTAGGCCTTCAACGAAGATTGAAGGGGGAAAACTGCTTTCAAAGAATGAGCAGTTGTCACTCTCTCTGCAGCTGGGGTGACACACACACTAGTGATGTGCAGGATCACACCTGGGCCGTACGCACATTCATTGTATACAGCCACGACTTATTATCTTTACAGCAGGTTTTTGACAGTTTTTTCGATTTTCACAAAACAAGCAGCGTTTGTGATCCAATGTCTCCCATTTCCACGTATCTCTGTGTGAGTTTGCGTTACATCCTCGAGAGAGTGTGAGGGGTGTATGCGCCAGTCCTGTTCATTTTTGGACGGAATTTAAGTCAGCGGGGAAATCTGAAGGAAAAGCTGAAGAAGTATTGTCTTTTTAAGTGTGCTATTTATTATGCATGCACAGAGTCAGTCCATGGTAAGTTCTGGTGAAGCAGTCTTCTTAACAGTTTTTATAGGTGGACGTCTGAAAGACAGCACAGCAGGACAGCAGGATACACAGTTACAATGTGTGCAGATCGCCACAGACTGGGATGGTAATGCAATAGGAGGATGGTGGAAGGAGCTAACCTTTAGTCTATTGTCTTAGGTGCGAGAGGAGCCGAGAGGGGAAGAAGAAGAAGAAGAAGAAGAAGGAGGAAGCCGGTCTTCTGGGCATTGATTAAAAGCCCAGCGGGACAACAGACGGAGGAAGCTAGTCTGTGTATTCTCACCACAGCAGCTTGCTTTCGTAGTAACTAGTTAACTAACTAAACTTGTCACACCAGAACATGCAGCACATCGCAAGAGAAAAGAAGCAAGCCGAAAACTGACACAGAGGGCTGAAGCGCTACGCAGTCAGAGATCAACTCAAACGCAAACTCCATCGTAATATAAAGATACTACTTACAGTTTGGTACTTTGTGGGAACCTTTTATTAACGCTGAATCTCGGGGCTGCCGACTTGTGTCCCTGGTTCTTGTGACGGGGCACATATATTAAGGCGAGAACACTGCAGGTGAATAGGGAAAAAATGTATATTTACAGATATCAATTTGAAACTTTTGCTGTTGATCACTGGCATAAATGTGAGAAAAAAAATACATTGCAAGTTTTCTGTCATTTTATCTTTTCATATAAGAACAAGGTGTTTTATGCCTAAAAATGCCCCAAATTTCCCATCTTTTCGGCGACAAAATCTGAATAATGGATAGAGCTACATTCAAATTTATGGTTTAATTTTATTGATACATGAGTTACCAAGACGTTTTCAGAGGGGATTTTGGATTTCTTGTTTAGTTTTAAAATAAGCTGTTTTTAGTGGAAAAATTTGTAAAAAAAAAATAAAATATTGCCTTATTTTTTGACATTCAAAACTCAATAAATGGGGCTAGGGATTAAAAAATAAAAAATCCCTCTGAAAAAATCTTCCAAATATAGTTCAGTCCAAGGCTGTATAATGTGAAGTCTTTAGGTCCGACTGACGTGGACATAGTGTCGCCACAATGACAGAAAAATGTGTTTTGAGAAAAAGGCCCTTGAAATTGCATTCTCCCATATAAGTCTATGGGGGAACATTGAATCAGCGCAATATTTCAACATGTTATTGTGAAGATTAGGCATATTTTCTGTTTCCGGGTGAAAGCTTATATGATCAGAGACCAATTTAGCCAAAAAACCTGAAAACTGAAAAAATTGAGTTTTGCCTGTAGTGTCTTCACTTAAGTTTGTAAAATCCTTGAATTGTTAATCACATAAAACAGCAGTGCCCAAAGTGCGGCCCGAGTGCAGTGTGTGGACTGATGAGGATACACATCGTACAAAACTAAGCGTTTGGTCTGGAACGGAATTCTTAAACAGATTTAGCACCAGTGGTTGGCTCCCACTACCCAGTTTCTATCCTTCTCCCCATTCCTGTGTGGCGTCAGTGCAAATAAGTGTATTGTTTTCTTTTGTCTCCTCTTCTTGTACACATTGTATGATCATTCGAGAGATTATCCTGCGCTGTGTCCCGAGAACGCTCTCAGTCTTGTACATTTTCTGATCAGTCGGCTCTAATCTGCCAAAAGTTACACAATTTGCTCTTTATGTGCTTTCCCACCTTTATTTCCGAAGCAGAGATCAGATCAAGCCCTGTGCAGCGCCGCGGCTTATTGAAAGTTGACTTATTATCTAAATGTCAGGCGGAGATTAGGGAAGTGAGAGCAGCTTAGTTCTGCACCTTTTAGAAATAATCATCTTATGCCTCTTTTTTATCCCCAATCCAGAAACACTCACTGGGTTGGAGAAGAGACTTGATTATAGGTTTGTTATTTGTGACAGAATGCATTGCAGGAAAACATCTTGTCATTTTTAATAATATGAATTGGGTCTAGAGCGCTTATTTTCAAAGTGGGGTATACATACACGGGTGCCATTCAATTTCGATCTTCAGATAAACAAGCAAATCTATTATTTCTCCATACCACGTCAGGTTACTATGGTGACTATACTCTCATTGGAAGCCATGTCTTTGTTCAAGTGTTAACCTCGTAAAAAAAAAAAAAAAGGAGAAAACAACAGCAAACCCGACACAGCGCTAAACCCACGCACATGTGCAGAGATGAAAGAAACCTATTACAAACAAAGTATTACGTGTACAGCTATTTTTCTTTACTAAACAAAGAAAAAAAGCACAACCTTGGAAGAACCGACAATTAAAGTGTGAACATGGTGGTTCAGTTGCAGGAGCTCTCATCATCAAAGCCCAGGTTACCAAACAAAGATGAAACAAAACAAATGAGTACACTCTTAGGTGATAGTTAGGATTCCAGGTCGTGTTTTTGTGTTAAGTCGAAACACTATCGGGAGCAATTTCTCTTTGAACAATCACAGAGTTTCTTTTTTTATTTTATTATTCAATTTAAGTTTATTTGTGTAGCACATTCAAAAACAATGTGATCAAAGTGCTTCACAATAACAATCTGTCACATAGAAATAAAATGAAAATAAAATATAACAGACTAAGGTACATTCAGCGAGCTAGTATTGAAGGTCAGGGAGAAGAACAAGTGTTTTCAGTCTGGACTTACAAAGGAAGACTGTTCCATTGTCAGGACGCTGCCGCAGAGAAGTCTATGTAAGTACTTGTGTATCAAGAATGCCTGAGTACATAATGTACCTACAATCTGTTTAGTGGTATGTAAGGGATTATGTATAGGGCAAAACAAGACCCCTCCGCTTCCGGTCCGGTTCGCCCTGTCGGTACTTATTTTACCGATAATGACCGACGTTCTCTACATTATCCCGCTTATTATACGGCCATTTGCCAACTGAACACACAACATAAACTTTGTACACTTTTATGAAGGTCGAAAGGTTTATTTAATGACTTCTGCGACAAATAGTTCCCAAAAGTTTGCGCGTTGCTCGGCAACGTTTTGCTAGGCTAGAAGCAGCAAGGCTAGTAGCTAGCCTAGCTACTTAGCTGAAGGCGCAGTTGGAGAGGAGGAATGGTGGTGAATCTCTGTGTAAGTTGAAAGTCAGACTCACACTAACTTCACGAGCAATTCCCCCGACTTCTCTCTCAGTGACGGGGACAGATAGTGTCGCTACTACGTACGCGCGGAGTGATATGAAAGCACCAACTCCGTTGCCATTGGCAGCGGTCATTATTTTTTTCAGAGGTCCTTTATCAGAAAATAATGACCGGTAGAACGTTGGGAAATCCCATTCAAATCAACGGAGCATTCTACTTACATTGTGAAGAGCCGTATAATAAATTGTTTTATTATACTACGTACCTATAAACACTGATGTACAATTTTCCGGGTGGTTCACTGTGTAGATACAAGTTATTACACAATGTTACATAAAATAATACATTATACTGTGTGGTAAATACAGTGTATCAAGGGTAGTGTAAATAAGTGTTTCTATGATTTCGTTTGTGCAGAAGATACAGACAGGGACTTGTATACATTTGCAGCAAAAATGAACTCATCATTGGTTCAAGAGTTCATTATAAATGTGCCTCTCAAACTAAAGCATTGCAGCTTTGAGTGTATTTTGACTCGAGTGAAAGTAAACTCACTCAAGGGCCTTCCCTATGGAATCATTTAGCCCCTGTTCTCTCTCTTTCACTCACAATTATGCAAATACTCCCTAATAAGAATGATATTCTGGAATATTCAGTGTTTCTAACACCTTCACACAAAACCTCTATGCATACGAGTGATGTAACTTCAAACTGGACCTTTGAAATAACGCTTTGTCACTCGTGCTTCACAGTTTGAAGGTCCGTGGTAAATGGTCTCAACCTACATTAGGCACTCAAAGCGCTTTACAGCAAGGATCCACTCACCCATTCATACTCTCATTCATACACCAATGTACGCAGACACTGGGGGCAATGTGGGTGAAGTGTCTTGCCCAAGGACACAACGACAGTGTACACTTTCCGATCATGAGACGACCCGCTCTACCATCTGCGCCACTGTCGCCCACAATTATGGTCCATGGTCCATGGTTCGATCCCCGGTGTTCTTCCCGTGTCTATGTAGGTTTACCCCGGGGTCTCCAGTTTCCCCTACCCCTAAAACATGTACAATAGGTGAGGATGAATGTAGTGAGTGGTCAGTGGTGGTCAGTGGGGCCGATGGCACTGACTAGTAGACTCGCTTCTGTTAACTGGGGCGACGGTGGCACAGGTGGTCGTCTCGTGATCGGAAGGGGTTTGAATCCCAGCTCTCGCAAATGCACGATGTCGTTGCATCCATGGGGGTAGACACTTCATCCACTTTGCCTCCAGTGTACACTGGTGTGTGAATGGGTGACTGGTTCCTTACTGTAAAGCCCTTTCGGCCTGATAAAGGTACCATAACTGTGGCTACAGTAGTATCTTACCACCACAGAGTTAGGTGTGAATGAATAATGACGACAGTACAGCTTTGAGAAACCAAGCCATTATTATTATTGTTAGTATAAATCTACCTACCGACATATATACTCACACCTACGGTCTAGGCAGGGTGCACGATAGTGCAGCATTCCCACAATTCCACTGTTCTTACCCCATAGGAAACTTGTTGCAGATCCTGCTATTTTCAGAATAGAATAGTGTCCAGGTGATAGATGTATCACCTGGAAATGTAAATCACATTGATTACGGTGTAGGTGTATACAATAGGGATGGGAATCTTGGGTCTCTGTCCGATTCGATTTGCATCTCGATACACTTGTCCCGATCCGATTCATTTAAGATGCACCAGCTAAAACCCCCGATACGATACGATTCGATTAGACCCTATATCACGATGCATCTCGATTCTAGTTCGCCATCTGATAAAGCTACCGATTCGATTCGATTTTCACACTTACCACGATGCGTCACGATACTCAACATCTTTACTATATAAAATTTCATAAACAAAGTGGTTATTTTAAATGAACAAAACAAGTAAGTAAATGTATCAATTTATTAGCCAAATAAATCCAAGGCATTTAAACAATTGCCATATTCTTCAAATTATTACAAAGTGGCTTTGCAAGGTGCCAAAAAATATTTGAACAGTAGATTCAAATGCTGTCACAATAGAACGCAATGTACTGTGATTAACAGTAACATGTTAGTGCTTCCTTAAAACTGTAACTTCAAGTAGAACTTAAAAACAAAAAAAACAACGTGCCAAGGCAGGACAAACTTTTTTGTGTCCATTTAAACAGTTTATAACATGACGACACTGTCAAGATTAAATGACATGTTCTTGTTTGAGGTTGGTTTTCAAAAAGATTAACTGATTTACGTGGTCTGGGTGCAGCAGACTGCGTTTGGCATTTATTATTTCACCTGCTGTACTAAAAACCCGCTCACAAGGTACACTAGTGGCAGGTATGGAAAGGTAACTCTTCGCCAAAACTGAGAGAAGTGGAAGATCTATTTGTTGTTTCCACCACTGCAACACATCACCATCCAAACTTAAAGTGTCCCTCTCCCTATACTTTAAGATTTCCTCCTTAGCTCTGTCCTGTATGGTCTTCTTCTGCACCCTCAGACACTGCATATCTCCAAACATCTGGTCCAGTAATGTCTTCTTTTTGGGAGGTGAATGATCTATGGTTAGAATAGAAACAAAATAGGTTCCTGAATAGTCATACTAATGCATAGCATACATTGGGTAATGTAACAATACAAAGGAGATAGAAAAAAAAATAAAAGGGGATAGAAAAAAAATAAAAATAAAAAAAACATTGCTACATTATCAAATCAATGCTTATTCATTAGCATTCATAGATCATACCTGTGTCAGCTTCACTTCTTGGGCTCCAGTTGTCGTCGTCCTCCTCTTCAGCTGGCACATTTTCAGCTGCCACCTCTTCAACAATAGCCAAGTCCTAAAAATAAGAGTACAAAAAAAAAAATGAATTTACTCAATCACAATTTATTAGTATTGGACAAATGTACTTGTGTTTTGTCCGGCTTACCACATCGCTCATCTTCACCGCTTCTGTTGAAATCTTCATGAAGACCAGGTCTTTGGTGGTGTCACTGTCATCCAAGAACGCCAAGTCTTTGAAACGTGGGTCGAGTGCTGAGGCAGAGTTGAGAAGATCTTGAAGGTAGGTGTAACGGGCAGAAAAATCTTTTGTAAACCGTTCCTTCATTTGGGTGATGATGGGCAGGTCATTTTCATCTGGCTGAAAATGCATCTTCAGTTTTGCTTGTATTGGAGCAATCATGGAGAGAGTGGGGTTTTTTTCTTCACTGAGAAGTACAGTGGCAACTTTTAAAGGCTTCATCAACTTGATGATCTCAGGAATTAAGGTCATGTCACCTTCTGTGAGTGTAACAAGAGCTTCTCCTCTCTTCAGCTTCTTAGACAGCAAGGCATTTAACACAGCGGGTTGCTGTTCCCAAAAGCGTTCCAGCATATCCAGGGAACTATTCCACCGAGTGGACACATCATGGACGAGTTTATGGTTGGGGAGGTGCAACTGTGTTTGGGTCTCACGCAGTACTTCAGTGGCTTTGGGGCTTTTATGAAAAAAGGTGACCAACTTCCTCATCTTCACCAGGATTTGTGAGACTTCCTCCACTTTGAAAGCTTTTTGTGAGGCCAAATTAAGCGTGTGTGCAATACATCGCACGTGCGGGTCCAGCTCTGCTTCGCAACCAGCCAGAAGCATGTTTCTTGCATTATCACTGACCAGTGCTGGGTTTTTGTCCTCCAGCCTCCACTCCTGACACACATCTCGCAGTAAGGCCGCTAGATTGATCCCTGTGTGCGACTCGTTAAACACTCTGGTCTGTAAAACGTGGCTTTGAAAAGCCCAAGCCTCATCCACGTAGTGCACTGTAGCTGTAATGTACGAGTCTGTGGCACAAGACGTCCATCCATCCACAGTCAACGCAACTCTCTGGGCTCTCTGTAATGACTCGTAAATCTCTCGTTTAACTTTCTCTTACAGAGCAGGTATTTCTTTCTCCGTAAATATTTTTCTGCATGGGATTTTGAACCGCGGCTCCAAAACGCGAAGCATGTATTGAAACCCCTCGTTCTCTGTCACGCTGTACGGCTGCAAAGCTTTACAAATGAAGTAGCTTATGGCGTCAGTGACAGCTTTGGCACGGGCAGAGTTGGAGGCAAGTGGTCCACTAAAAAACGCTGAAATGTTGGGCTCACCGCGTGAGGATCCGCCAGGATGAAGCGACACGGACTCGGAACACGCCTCCGCCTCAATGTTTATACTGTGTCGCCGTTTCACGTGGGCTATGAGGTTCGTCGTACTTCCACTATACTTAATGGCAGCATTGCAAAGTTTGCAAATAGCATTAGATTTGTCCAGCTTTCCCTCGCTCTTGTAAAATCCATAGTGCTGCCAAACCTTTGATTTATAGTTCGCTGGGGAATGTATCCGATTTTGCTGCTGTGAGTCCATATTGTTGTGTTAGCCGCTGCTGCTACTGCTACGCGCCCCTTCCCACAGTTCACTGCGAAACGTCACTACGCACGCAACTTCTGAAAAGTAAAGTTGTGAAACTATATACTTTTAATTAAATGCATAAGTATATCGCGATTTACCGACGCAATAGTCTGAAATCCGATCAACTCTAAAATATTTCTCTTAAATGTATCAATCTGTGGCAGCCTTTGCTGATGGACTCGCATCGCGCATGCGCACGTCCGTGTATCGATACAAATCGGTTTATCTTCCCATCCCTAGTATACAAGCTTTCTTGCTTCAGCCTAATCCTTTTCTGCTTCCACAACTGGATAATGTGAATGTTGTAACAAGTTTAGAATGTAAACTGCTCAAATAAACAAACAATCAAACCAGTCAATAACCTTCATGAAATATCCAGTTTTTTTTTTATTATCCTGGATAAAAAATAAATAAATACATAAAATAAAAGGGCTTTCCAGAAATGCAAAGAGAATCAATACATGAGCATTTAAATAAGTTAATAAAATGCATTTACAATGCAGATGAATATATAATATCACAATAACAATATGTAAACTAACACAAAAGAATAAAGCAAAACAACTGGACTGTTGTTTTAAAATTGTGACTGTTCATTGGCACAAAGTCCATCCTATCCAAAACTAACAGCTGCATTATCAATATGTTCGGCTTCATATTTAGACTGGCATACTCAGTGAAGAGCTGAATCCCACTCGCCACTTACTATAGAACTTTTAGAATCAAAACGAGATACCTCACACTTGACCTTATTGCAGAATGCTTTTTTTCTACTGTCCACAAATGGACTTGATAAATTAGGAAGTGTGCAAACGAATCCATTCGCCTTTGTATTGCTGAACATATTGCATTCAAAAGGCAACTTGGTTGAAAATGTCGGTTTCAAAGTCCCTTGGTGATGGGGTGATTCACAATCTACAAGTGACACTTTAATGCCACTTGACAGGCCTTTTCATTTGCAGTCTGGTTATTATTCGGGTCCTCCGCCTTGCCCTGAGGCTGCTGTCGGAAATGGCCATCACAGAGAGCCTGAACTGTACCCAGTGGAGCGACGTGATGGAGTGATCCAAACTGCTGTGAAAGTCAAGGCTATAAGGGTACAGATGGTCGATGTGAGTGTGTGTGGGTTAAACATGGATATCTTGCTATTAAAATGGAACAGTTTATTGGTGAGATATTCAAAGGTAAGTTGAACAGGTTTTGTTGGTCTGGATTTATTAATGGGTCCACGGGGCGGCATTGGCTCAGGAACCAAAGGTTAGAAGTGGTACAATCCCAGCTTCAGGTCCTCAATTTGGTAAATAGTCTCAATTGATATAGTGCTTTTCCACCAACATTAGGCACTCAACTCAAAGCGCTTTATATCAAGGAACCACTCACCCATTCACATTGGGTGAGTGGTTCCATTGTGGGTGAAATGAGAGGCATTTCACCCACAATGCCTCTCATTCACTGTGAGGCATTGTGGGTGAAATGTCTTGCCCAAGGACACTATGGCAGTGTCCTTGGGCAAAGTTGGTGGATTTGAACCACCAACTTTTTATCTTTAAAGTATACAACTAGATCTACTACAGTATCTAGTTGTAGATATAGATTTACAACTGTCAAATATTATAACATTCTGTGATGACATATTTTTTTTCCATTATAGAGATAAAGTATTTTTAAATTAACTGTTTTAACTATACATTAGAACAGGGGTCACCAACGTAGTGCCCGCGGGCACCCAGGGGCCCTTTGGGGCATGTCCAGTAGCCCTTGGGACTTTTTCTAAAGTGTAAAACACTTCATTTTCTTAACTCTAATTCTTAAAATTACAGTTATTTCGGTTCTTGTGACTCAGTATGAGTTTAAAATAAAGCTATTTTAATATAATATGGGGTCAATATCCTATAAGTGAACAGTGTACGTTTAAGTCTTTAGGATTTGTTTTTAACTGGTAGCCCTCGAACAACTTAATGCTCTTAAAGTAGCCCTCAGCTGAAATAAGGTTGGTGACCCCTGCATTAGAATGACTGTGAAACCATGAATATCAATAGACTTTCCAACAATGCCACCAAGGGAATGAAATATTACAGCCTGAAGGCACATATTGGTAAGTATATTGATAGAAAAGAACCAAATTGTATTTTACATTACTAGAAAAACATTTGATTTCATAAGTCAACATTGCAATGTATAGTCCTTATCTTTAAAATGCCTTTTTGTTCTGTAGGGGGAACATAAAGCCTAAAGTGCTTGGTAAATGCTCCCAACTTTTATAAAGCATCATACAAGGGGGCGTGGCCTAGCCGAGGGGGAATATAGCCTCTCATGGGAATCACAATTTTTCACCCTTTTTACCCATTTTCTGGCAGATTATGAACATATTTATTACACACCAAAAAGTCAAGTCAAAATCGGGTCCATATGGATGTTTTTTTCACAGCAAATTGTTCAATAGAAGCGAAAAACGGCACTCGTTAGCATCGCTTCGCTAACATTAGCATACGTTAGCATACTTCCTAGTTAGTTTTTTAAGTAGGGCTTCTTTATTGGCTGTTGAACCACTTTGCTTCTCTCCATCTGCCTAAATCTTTATTTAGTAGAAAAATAGGTAATGCTTTATAAAAAAGGGTAGATGAATTCATAATGAATTAATTCATCATGAATTAAGATGAATTCATGCCTGAATGTCATGATGCTTTATGATGAAATACTCATGAATTTACACCATTCAGGCAATTAACTCAATAATGATAATGATTAAATCATCATGATCATGATGTCATGGTTAGTTCATCATGAGTTCACTTTGAATGTGTAAAATATGCATGCATATTTACTCTATTTTTCATCTTTTTTAAGGCTGTTTGAGATCACACACCCTGGTTTAAGTCTTGAATGTGTTACCGCTTTAGTTTAAGGGGCACATTCATAATGAACTCCTGGTGAATTAAGGATGAGTTTTTATTTGCTAGCATGTTTGTTTAAGTTATCAAAACTGCAACGCTTCAGTTTAGTAAAGTCAAGTTTATTTATAAAGTGCGTTATAAAGAGTTTAAAGGTGCCTACACACCTGTTGTTTACTGTGTATTGTGTGCATTCAAATACTGCTCGAGGGTCAGAGCGGTGTGTTTCCAAACACACATTCAGGAACATTAATAGATCATCTGAATTTAGAGCAGCCTAACCACCAGATCATAAAGACACAAGTGAAACGAAAACACCGTCTGGAGAGAAGGAAAAGCTTCATGACAACCAGCAGCTGTGGTTTGAAATGCCTTTCCCAAGCCCAGGCATCTGTATCAGAGGAATTATACGCTTCAATAAACACACTGGATTACAAACATGTTTTAAAGAGGATTTTATCATGACAGACAGGTAAAATGCACACTCAAAACCACACTTATTCAAATAATATCCAAAAGAGGCATTAGGGAGGAAAGAGGTGAGGTTTACGTCAAGTGTCAGAGAAAGGGAATAAAACTATTCCATATTGTAGTGCTTAGCAGCAACAGCACAGTTTTTTTTTACAGAACTGCACAGCAGTGACGCCGCCTGAAGTGAACACATACGAGCGACTGAGTATTTCAAGTGTCCAAATAGAAGCAACAGCGCGATTTGTTGTGTCAGGTAAAGTCAATATATATTCAAAAATATATTCATTGTAATGGTGGAGAAATGGGAGAAAGTTCATTTTTTTGTTTGAACAGGATCATATTTGGGCATTTGCAAAGATGCCGTCAGTATCTATGCACTCAGTTTTTTGTTTTGTTTTTAACGTGCAGCTCTCATTTGGCCTGAGACGCAGCATGCATTGGCTGCTATGGACACAGGGCAATGAGTGTGGACTTTGACATTACAGTGTGGAGATAGATTAAAACAGACTATGATGTATTAAGAATGAAAACACATTGGATGTGGATTCTTGACTGGAGTACTGCAAAGGCTTATGAATCCTAACAAGTGCAGAAGTCCATGCAGCATCTGTGAAATGATCTGACCTGAGCATGAACCCCCCAACCAGCTTTATTTTGTATGTGCTCCAGTCCCAGCTCCAAGCTTTACCCCAGCTCCAGCTTGATTTCTATAGATAAGATAAGATAAGATAAGATAAGATAAGATAAGATAAGATAAGATAAGATAAGATAAGATAATACTTTATTGATCTCACAATGGAGAAATGCACTCATCACATCAGCTCTCAGGATCACTCAGGGGGTGCAAACAGGCAATTAAAGATGATCACAAGTAACGCGGATGCACACGTGATTTTGCAAAGAAGTGATTGCACATGAGTTACTTTACCGTAGTGTTGTACAGTCTGACAGCAGTGGGGATGAAGAACCTGCAGTAGCACCCATTCTTGCACTAAGGGTGTCTTCCACTGAAGGAGCTGCTCAGCTCCTGTACAGTCCCATGCATGGGGGTGACAGGTGTTGTCCATGATGTATGAGAGCTTGGCTAACACCCTCCTGTCCCTCACCTCCTCCCACAGAGTCCAGGGCAGAGCTGACCCTCCTGACCGGCTCAAAGATGGCCCAGCACCTAGAGGAGCTCCTCACAGCTACCAGAGCCATTGTTGAGCACTGCCGTTGTCGGGCACCACCTCAAGAGACGATATACATGCTCATTCAACACAAAGTAATTGACAAAGTGATGAAGAGCAGATATACATGCTCATTCAACATGCTCCTTCAATGGTCTGGAAATCACTTAAACGGTGCTCATCAAGGCAGGGCTGAACATGCATAGAAATAGCTTGGTTGGAAGAGCCGATGAAGAAGTCTTGGTTGAAATGTGTAAGCTGGTCTATGACTCAATAAAGGGCTTTTAATTTTTTCATAGCTCGAGTGCCTCGGACAATTTTTCCTCTGACAGCTTTCTACAACTCATCATAAGCCGTCATACTAGCAAGTCAATAGCCTGCTATTGCTATGATTGATCAAGCAGCCGTCAAACCCTGGTTTCACACAGTAACCTGAGTGTTCATGACATGCACGAACACATATTGTAGGAGATGTTACTGTCAAATTTGAGTGGCTGCTCCCTAACACTTAGAGGCAAGGCCAGGGGGCAAGGGCTACCAAATGTCTACATTCAGGTTAGCACTAAACAATAAAACTGGACACTTAAGTTACTGTGTGGAAAATAAAAACTAAAACTCTAGGAAATTTTTCGCTTCATGGATTCATGAAGTAAAATGGAAAATATTTTGAAGGTATTGAGGAGAGTCCTGCATAAGCTTTGATATGTGGAATGCTAGTACATGTCGTTGTTCACATCCGCTCCCTTATGCACACGTATGACCTTTTCAACAGGGTTACTCCTTTGCCTTAAGTATTGGCTTTGTTTACTGCTCCTTCACCAGTCTCCAGTATTTTAATGAGGGAAAGAGTTGCTGTAGATATCAGTGCAGTATGTAATGTGAAGTGAGAGTGTTATACGGTGGTGAGGTCCAGCGCGCTCCATCACGACGACTTTAACACAGTTGGTAAAGCAGATAGTTTCCACTTCGAGGATTCGCTGCTCTTAATGCCGACTGACTCCATTTAACACGGCAATGCTTTATGCTGCTACACCAGGCTCCCGAAAATAGTCTCTCACTGTACCATTAGATTAACTGCAGCCGAATGCATTGGAATGTATGGAGCTGAGATGTTACAAGACAAGATGTAAATGAGCAAATAATACAGTGCGTAAAGATGGCTGTGACTAAGTCGTATTATATATTATATATGTAAGGAGAAGGTATTTAGGTTTTTAATGGGCTTTCAAAAAATGTCTTGGTCACCTCCAGGACAACATTGTACATTTATCAACAATACATTTTTATCTGCAGAAAAGAAAAGTATGTCATTTGGGATGAAAGAGAATGGTGTTTTCAGTAGAAATTGTATCTGGTAGCAATCATACATCCATACCTCATACTGTACATAGAAAAGCATAAATAAAAAGAAATAACAGACATGAAATCATGTTTTTACCAATATAAAAGTGATTAAAAAAAACAAGTTCCAAAATATGCAAAACTCAGCCAGCCTAAAGCAGCAGCATCCGCCAACCCAGTTCACGACAATGAAAACAACAACTGGCCAATTAGGTCATGCAAACAGGTCTCAGGTGAGGAACAAAAAGACTGTTTCAGCATCAAAATGTTGTATTTATGTCAGAGCGGTATGGGCATTTATAAAAGCCTAAATAAACTAACATAAATATTGACAACGCTACTGGAGAGAAGGCTCCGGACTTTAAGGCACGCAGGTTCGTTTATGATTGACACAGGCAGAGTCCATACTTAGCAAAAATATACGTTTTCTTTACTATATTGTGTTTCAATCAATATATTTCTGTTTCTCGTTCGCTATTAAATTTTAGGTTCACCAAATGTCTTGTCTCTTTGGTCCCAAATGAAGTTTCATCTACTCCAAGAAAATAGTTTAAAGGTCCTATATCATGCAGAATCGACTTTTTAGAGCTTTTAGCCATGTTGTTATGCTATTTCCTTATCAAAAACACCCCCAGAGTGGTTTGTGGCTTCATTCACGCAGTTCTCAGTAATCCTCCTGAATCCTGCTCTCTGAGCAGCTGCTCCGCCCTCTCCTGGTGAACGACTGAGTGTTCAGTTGTGTCGTAACAGCGGAACGGAAGTGCTCGACGTCTGTAATGTAATGTCTGACAGCCTGATTTTAATTTGTAAAACAGCTTTTTCATTATTTCTGTCGTAAGAGAGATGCAAAGAGAAAAAAAAAAGTGAAGGGAAAAAAAAAAAGGATGTGCCCGAAGTGCTTCCAGGTCAGCTGAGGCCAAAACAAACACCCCTGAGCGTCTGAACAGATCAGTCATGTTTGTGCTGCAGCTGTGAAGATGGAGCTCGTTATATCTGGACACACCTGTTCTTTATTCTTAACTAACGATCATGTCACGCACGGAGAAAAAGAAGCGCGTTTGGCTACGGAGTTTATTCAACCTTTTTCAAGAAGAGGCCACTCCTCAGAAGCTTTTTTTTTTTCTCCGGGATTCAGCGACTTTCACCAAAATATTGTTTTTCTGTGACTGTCTCTGATGGATGTTTGGTGAACCTTCGCCAGAACCAAAGTGGATTCACTTTTATAACCAACGCAAGTCCCATAATGTAAACAGCGATGGACCAGGGGCTAATTTATTTCAAATCTTTAAAAACATGGTGTGCTTGTTGTTAATTTACCCCGTGTGTAGCAACCAACAAAAAAGCCTTCTTCAGGGAGTGACATTTTACCCTACGTCATCAAAATGGATCTATTCAGGTGACGTTTACTACCATGCAAAATGACCACAAATCAGTCAAGCTAATGTGGAATATCTGAATGTCCGTCTAACTTCGCCGCAGTAGTTTTAAAAAGGGCCAGAGGACTGTTGTTGTGGATGTGTTTGCGAAGCAGATGAAATAATACTCATACTAATTAACTTCACAAGTGCATTGATCGCTTCCTTTCCCCTTTTAACTCCGACGCATTTGTGCGGAATGTGAAAAAGATTGATTGGGAGCATACAAACTGTGCAGATCTTTTTGCCTTCTCATTTCACAGTTGTTTTTTTTTGGGATCCTGCATGTTTTTCAGATGTTTGTGATGTGTGTGTCTGCTTAACTTTTAAATGTAAAAAAAAAAAAAGCCTAGAGGGGCTTTCTGTGCGATGGGAGAAGTTAACAAGGATCAGAGTGGCTGAAACTGAAATACTAACATCTACAGACCTGTGCCTTATCAGCCTCTGTCCGCACAGCTGTTGGGACAGGAGGTGTGTTGTTTGAGGATCATGGTGGAGCATTGGCGAAGACCTTATTCCACCTCTTTAGCCCTTTGTCTGGTTTAGTTCTGCAGTTTACCTGCGGCTTGGTTAACATGCGGTTTAGCCTTAGTTTAGACCTGATATGGCAAAATATTTACAGATTATTATTTACCTTATTCCGGAGGTTCGCGTGGGCGCCGCCATTAATTGTGCCCTATCTGTTAACATGGGGCTGGAGAAGTCCACATGAAAACAAAGCCGTTTTTCGGCCACGCTGAAACGGTGTTGACATGTTGGTGCAAATGAACATTGGCCATTTTACACAAATCAATCTACTAAACATCAGATTTGAGCGGGGAATATTTTCCCTCATTCTCTGTTTAAAGAATGGGCTTTGCGCTCGACCGGAAGTGTCTGTACAACGGAAGTGCTGAGACAAAGCAAAAAGTGGCAAAAGTGGGCGGGGCGGAAGAAGGTGAAAAGCTCTATGAAACCAGCTATTCAAAATACATACAATTCAGGATTCTTCGTTTTCAAGTCAGGCTTCCTTGTTCCTAAGTTAAGACTTCTTCAAGGCATTCGTTTTTGGTAAAGCTATTAAAGAACTACTACTATGTTGCACACATAATAGTGCCCATCTCCATCTTTAGCCTCCCTACATTGTCTTACACATAGCTATCCCAGCCCTCCCCTGACAGTATGCATCAGTGATAATACATCTGAATACCCTCCCTCGCTCTTGGCATATTGCTTTCTCCCTCTCAAACAGGGAGTCCACAGAGACAGGCAGCGGGGTCCTTTAATAGACCATAGGCATGTCGAGGCGGAACGGCTCTAAACAAGCATGTCAGCCCCCTTCTCGTGCGGCTCTGACATCCTAGATTGATTCACCCAGAGGTTACCCAGGGGTAGGTGCCTGCTAAGCCCGGGCGCTCCCCAGGAGAGCCCTCTTTTCTGATGCCGCACATTGGCCTTTCTTGTCAAGCAAACTCCAAGTCATGACACTGCGACTTTTGAGCTTTTTTTCTCTCTCTTCCCCCTTTGCGTTAGTGCATAAATCACTCCTAAGTCGCCTTAAGTCTGAGGCATGGTGAGCTTTGCATGGCGTCGAGCGGGAGCGCTGTGGGATTGCTGGAAATTGAATTTTTGTTCTGCAGATTTACTTATTGTTGAGGGTAATCATTCACGGATTTAGTTGGGTCTCACTTGCTTTTATATTTGCCTAAAAGATAGAGGGGATTTCATGTACGCCCGCTATTAGAAGGTTATTACGCAGCACTGAAGGCAGGTTTTGCAAATTGGATGTGACTTGTATTATGTTCTGGAAGCAATTCTGTTCATGAATGGAGCTCTTGAGATGTTCATCAACCGTTTCCCATTTGATTATAATCGACCCAAAGGTCAATTGTATATTTTCGGCGTTAAGCAAGGAAAGTAATGAATGCAGATTTTGAGCAATAAAGGAGGGGAGAATCGCGCTAAAATATTACCTCTGGGAAATGTGTCGAGATCACTTAATGATCCGTTTATGATGTGAATGGTCTGGATTTAGCACCTCATCAAAGGCAGCATGTGATGGGCACGTATGCAAAGCCACACTAACTGTTAGTGGGGGGAGAAAAAAAAACAAATGGCCGTTCTCATGATAACTCAGGAGACTGTCATAGCGTGGACTTTGTGGGGAGCAGGTTGGCAGCATTCTATTCATTGGCAACGCGTGCCCATTGGCGAGGCCTCGGAACAGACTGGGCAGGGCAACCATCAATAATTCAGTGAGTGTACTAGCTGAGAGGTAAACAAAGGCTGTAATTAGGGGAGGTACACAGCAAGGAGATAAATGGAAGAGCAGGCAGGTCCTCCCCTGTCTGGATAGAAGAGGTGTTACAATGCCAGAGGAAGCATAACTATAATTAATGTTAGTGCCAATGCTTTAGGATCTCCTGCAGTGCTCGGCCATGGACGGGACACTTTTTGGGCTATAGGATATTGTGCCTGTGGGGCCACCACCAGGTATGTGAGGCGGGATTCATTGGCAAACAATAGCGTGGCAGTTTTCACACAGGCTGTAGTTAGGTCGACTTTAAAGGAATAGGCCACCGTTTTTACATACTAAGATATGATATTTCCTGAACGCGTAGGGCCTCAACATTTTGGAAACAGGAGGAGCTTTTTGGGACCTGCCGCCATGATGTTAAGACTAGTAGGGATTTAACCAGAGCTTAATGTTGTTCGTGCTGCAGCGTCTGCAGTGTTTACAACATACAGGCTAACGTTGCTAACTCGCGGCTAACAGTTTTGGCCATTCTGACGCCGTTTTATGCCCAGGGGTTTATTCATCTGAAAAACTAACCCAGCGACTAAAAAGTCCTCAGAAAATCCAAATGAAAGACATACAGCATGTTTATATTGAGGGAAAATGAGCTGCAGCAGAACAATGAAAACGCTGTAGCTACTCGCTAAGTTACTACAAACACACGAGAAAATCTACAGGAGCTGAAGTAAAGACGAAAAGAGACCATTTAAAGGAATAGGCCACCGTTTTTACATACTAAGATATGTTCTTACCTCACTTTAGACGTGTTAATATATCCCCGTCTGGTCTTTGTCCGTGCGCTCTGCCAGGCAAACGGAGCACATACGCAGCCTCTCCCAAATGTCACATAGCTCCAAAAAAGCTCACGATAGAAGCTACCAAGCTCTTCCACGTGTTCCCTATTTAAATAAAGTTACGTGAAGTGTTTTAGTGCGAAGTATATTTACACAGAAATGTAGCATGTCGATTTTATAAGCAAATAAAAAGGGGGACTATATTGTGAGGCGTAATGATACGAGGAGTAAAACGTCCTAACTCCTAAAGGTTATTGACGGAAGTGAGCGGGGGAAGTCTTTAGGAGTTACTACGCGGACGCTGTGCTCCTCGTATCATTACGCCTCACAATATAGTCCCCCTTTTTATTTGCTTATAAAATCGACATGCTACATTTCTGGGTAAATATACTTCGCATGAAAACACTTCACGTAACTTTATTTAAATAGGGAACACGTGGAAGAGCTTGGTAGCTTCTATCGTGAGCTTTTTCGGAGCTATCAGACATGTGGGAGAGGCTGCGTATGTGCTCCGTTTGCCTGGCAGAGCGCACGGACAAAGACCAGACGGGGATATATTAACTCGACTAAAGTGAGCTAAGAACATATCTTAGTATGTAAAAACGGTGGCCTATTCCTTTAAGGGACTTTCGGCCCGACAGTGGCGCTTTAGGGTCAGTGTGAATCTGAGCGCAGCACTTTTAGCCGGTCTAAACAGCCGCTCCGACTGTGGCTGAAACAGGCGGTCTCGGAGCCTGAGCCGTCCTCTGCTTCGGAGCTGGTGTGGTGTGAATGTGGCCGACCTCTGGTGAACTATTCTCGCTTTGATGCCTCTTTTTTGCAAGAAGAAAGAATGACTTTGCACTGCCTGAGGACGTTTGGATTACTGCTCTGACGAGGCAAAATGGATCAACTTTAAATCATAAAGGTACGCATCTTTCCCTTCCTGCTGCTTCGCGTATCACCCTCACTGTATTTAACCACGAGGGAGAGCAGTGACCGCCGTGTCCCTGTACGTGCGCTCGTGTCTGCACATTGACAGGTTGATGCTCGTTGTCATGGGAATCAGTTTGTTGAGCAGCTGATCGTTGTTACGTGGCTGATATTGTGATGTTTTGTGCGAGCGCGTGTGAACACAGACTTAACTAACTTTGGAGTAAATGCAGTTGGAGCTAAGGCGGTCTCGAGGAGACCTACGAGGCGCTCCAACATGTGGTGAAACAGCCTAAGATTATTTGTTGTTGTTTCTTTCCACTGGGATGGTCTTGGGAAAGGATCCCAAAATAATTTGGCCATACCGCCTTTGCTATGCTCATACCAATATCTCTCCAGTATTTAAGCCTATATCCAGCCCATACGGTTGAACAGAGGGTGATTAGCATGTAACAAACGCCCTCAGGACGGATATATAGGGGGTTCAGAACCGGGAAGGCTCGTTTTAAAAGAAGCCTGATCAAGCCATCGCATTTCTCAACGCCAGGCCCAGCAGAGTGTACCTCATTATGTTTATTCTCTGTCCTTATGTCAAACATGCACTGTGTCCCTGACAAAGAATTCCCCGGGGACAATAAAGACCAAAGTCTACATCTAAAGTCTACAGCTCATTGTTGTGTCATGCCCGGCTCAGTGTGTGATCATCTTAAAGGCTGCTGTGTAGTTTATGTAGTTGCCGACTTTATTGATATTATTAGTGCATAATACTTGTTTTCACAGGATCGATGTGAGCTAGTGCTGGTTAGCCTACTCCGGATGCTAACCGATCGGCTATGGCTAATTGTAGATGAAACGTGAGCAATACACTAGACCTCCTCCACCTCTGGTGATGAAGGTGCGAAATCCTCCACCTCAAAAGAGCGCTCAACGCAAAGCTGCTGTCACTGTCACACTCTATTTATTATTAGCTGTCACGGTGCCAATGCCAATGTCAATCACAGCCTAGACCACGTCCAACTTTAAGCCCCCCTGCTCGACCCCTGATCCGCTGAGCAACGCCCCTTTTAGATATAATTTTCTACATTTTGTTGTGGGCGGGGTAAGGCTGGGCACTGGTGTTTATTTGAGCTCTAAAACTTCCACCAAACTGAGGTCATTTTAGATTTGGTCTTAATGTGCTGAAAATCCCACTACTCCTTTTTTGTTATAACCTTATTGATATTTTTATGACTATATTCTCATCTATACCGCCTCTAAAACGATTAAGCTTTGAACACAAATGCATTCCCCTCCTGCCTTCAGTTTAGAGAGTAAAAGTCCTTTCAGATGCAGAGTTCTTTCTTGCGGCGCTGTCCTTGGTGCTGAAATCACGGCAGGCTACAAGATATGGCTCCTTTGTCAGTAAATGCTGCGTTGATGTCTTGTTAGCAAAATGTCTGTCAAAATGGTAATTCACACTATCATTCTCCACAGCGTTCTATGAGGCATCTGATGCTAGAACCTTTTTATTAAGGGATTCACAAGAGCAGTGGTCACCAACCCTATAACTGTAGGCACATGTTCCCTTTGAGGTACCCCCATTAGCCTTTAAGACTTAAATAGTTCATTTTCTTGCTAAATGTACGTGGAGACATGCACATCCCGGGCCTAAAGTCCTGCGCTGGATCAAAAACGTAACATCAGACGAAGGGCTGACGCCCGGAACGTTACATATGCCAATAAACTGGTGAGCAGCAGCCTGTGCGGATCTTTGTTGTTTCTTTGCCATAGTTCCTTTTCTTGCCATCTCATTTGTGACATGATTTGATAATATCCTATAACTGCACAGTGTGACTGTAAGTCAGGATTTCTTTGTAAACTGTAGCCTGCAAAACAACTCTAAAAAGGTTGGTGGCCCCTGCCATAGAAATAGGCAATGTCAACACAACCACTGAGTGTGGGGGAGTGGCTTGTTTCACAGAGAAATTGCACAGCTAGCACATAGCAGGGCAAAGAACAGAAGACATACTTTGCTGGACCCAATACCCCAGCAAACTCAAGTAGATTTATTTATTGATTTTTTCTTTAACCTTACATGTTACATAGCCACTATGTGTATTCTTGTTTCTAAATGTGGTGTTGCATGATGCTGTGCATGCTTAGCTATTTCTGTGGATGTCATCTGATGGAGGAAATTAGTGTTCTAATATATGGCATATGAGTTTTCCAGCTCTAGACACTGATATTTACCTGAAATAGATTAAATTGAGTCCAGACGCAACGCAAGATGTCCGGAACTGTAGACGAGCCTGATTACCACCTGGGAGAGTGTTGCACGTATCACAGTTTGATAAAGTATGTTTAGTACTGGGGCAGCAGGGGTCAAAATGAATTCATTTTGTTCATTTCATTTTCCTTCATGTTTCTGATTAAGAGCATTGCTGCATTAATCTTTTCCTGTTTTTCTGTTGCGGTGGGGGTGGTGGGCTTTTTATGCAAAACATTTTTTTCCGATACTTAGTCGTATTCTACCTTTTAGTGACCCAGCAACTGTAAGGGTGGTGAGCGTGGCACCTCTCCTTACCATCACAGTGGCCTGTAAGATGCTCCAGGACCACCTGCGTTTTAGGGTAGGGTGGTAGGTTATAGGGTGTGTAACTGAGGTGGCTGCACCAGCAGAGAAAACCTTCCAGAAACCCTGGCCATCAGCTTTCACACTTGGATAAGATGTCTAAAGAAAAATAACTGACCAGTGTGGGGGTGGAAGGACAATGCACAACAAATGCCCTGCTGAGTAGCACATGTACAATATATACAGTACATCTGATGATTATCCTCTCCCTGTCTCGCTCTTGTTCTAGCCACACACACACACACACACACATGCACTCACACGCACACAATCCCTGGTGATCGTTTATCATGCCGTCACTCCAGTATCACGCCAGAGCATGGTTTATATCCATGCTACTGCATAGGCCCACCGCATAATCAACCTCTTCCTCTGCTTCGAGCCCAAATACCCCATCTACATTAGCCTCAGTGCGCCTGATTTATCTTATCTGGCCTGAATTGATTTACGGCGCTGGATTGTGAGCGCAGATGTAATCAGTTTCATGTCTGCAAAATAGGCTAAGGGAAGCGGTGCCCCCGAGAGCAAAGCTTTGTGGTTTTTGAGAGTAATACAACTGATTGTTTTAATGGCGGGAGGAGAATTCTGTTTGTGAAACACTCGCTTTACATAATTCATGATGTAACATTTGGGTCACCTGCAGCTAGACATAGATGCAGTGCGTAAGCTGAATGTATTTTGAGGAATTTAAATAAAACATTAGGATGTAATAAGGCATGGTTACACATGGTATGCATAAACAGTATGTTGAGAAACACGTAGTACCATAGTGAATACAAATACAAATCAAGAGAGAATGAACACACTCAAAATGACAGTATACTCATATAACTGCAAGATTACTTTTGATCAACAAATTAGTCATTTCTCAACACATTTCTCATTTCTCGCACACACACGCGCACACACAGACCCCGGTGTTATGTTTTTTGTTCTGTCTCTTGTCAGCGTACGTGATCAGTTTCTGTCTCGTGATGTCGTTTGAAAGGCTTTGGTCATAGATCGGAAAACAAAACAACAACAGAAAAGGAACAGACTTTTTCATCCCCAAGCAAATGAAGGAGAAGTGAGCTGAAAGGATGGAATGGTGACAACTTCTCGAAAGTGGTGCACTTAACTTCTTATAAGGCTTGATTTGTCTGGCTGTTCAGCATCTCCGCATTCCCCTCACAAATAGATACTTTTCATGTTCCTTTCACTGTTGTGCCTCCTCATGTGTGCATATACCGACAAATCTTTGCACATATTTCTCTGCATGCCAACTCGTCGTATTCCCATCCCAGAGCTGAGCAGTGCTTCAAATCGCTATCATTTATCCATATTATTTGTCTTAGAGGCAGTTCGGGGACGTCTTGCTGTCTTTTACCATTTCTCCTGTTCCATGTGTCAGTCCTTTTATCCCCAGCACCAGCAGGTTGTTGTTGTTTCTGATGGCTCACCAACAGGCACATTACCAGCTGCGCTGTTCACACAGCTTTAGGTGTCATGTAATAAGAGTGCGCCCCTATGTGCCCATGCAGTCTGCAGGGACCCTGCCTGTAACAGAGAGGAGAAGAGGGGGTGACAGCGGGAGGGCATTTGGGAGGTTGTGCACTGTAAAAACAAAAACATAAGTGGAGTTAAAATAACTTGAAATTGAGCAATATTGATTTGCTTATTTTGAATGTTTCGATTTTTACTGTAGACTTGTTTTAAAGTCTGTAGAGAGTGTGTAAATCTATATTATGCTAAACAGATTATGCTTTTTGCCATCTTAACAAATCAGAAATGTGCCTGGAAACATTGGATATACTGAACACTGAAATGAATGGGTACACATCTGATGAGTTAAGGTTAAGGTATAATTTATGACCATGGACTCACTGAAATCACGACAGGACAGGGCTTCCTGCATCCCAAAACTCTGATGTAGCCTCTACATTCAATGACAACACACATTAGTTAATTGTGCCATTTGGCAGCCTAGTAGTAGCTTAGCACCACCACTGAGTGTGGTGTGAAGGAATAATGACTACAGCGTCACACAGGCTTCATTGTAGTGAAGCTTCAATTGTCAACTGGACTGGGCTTAGTTAAGTTCAGGACGTTTTGTCTCTATTCACAGAAGCTTCTTCTTAGCTCTTGTGGTCAGCTTGAATAGAATGGCAGTTTTGGTTCCCTCCCTGGACTTGGTTTCTAGTGTCACCTTCTGACCACAAGAGCTAAGGAGAAGCTTCTGTGAATAGAAGTGGAACGTCCTCAACACAGGCTTGAGTTGGGGACAATATATCGGTGAAACTCGGAAAATTCGAATATCGTTAAAAAGTGCATTCATTTCTGTTTTTCAACTTAAACTAATGTATGATCGACTCATTACTTGCAAAGGGAGATATATGTTTAGCCTTTATTTTTAATAATTTTGTTTATTATGGCTCAGTTTGTAAAAATACCTAATAAATCTCATTAAATTGGAATATTTTGAAAATGGACTGTAAGCCATAATGCATTTTCTGAGTTTCACCTGTATATGTAAGCAGGAGCTTGTAGCATTTGGCTTCCACACAGCAAACCATACCTGTGCTTGCATCTATGAGCAGTGTTTTGGTAAAAAAAATAAAAAAATAAAAATAAAATTGTAATATCTTAACCGAGCTCTGTCAACATCGTGGTTATCAAAAGGAACACTTCTAAAAAAGAAGAAAAGAAAAAAACATTTTCGGACTGAACACAGCAAATACAAAAATATCAAACCACATTTGCTGTAATGTTCCATCTTTACAGCAAACACATTTTTAACAAAACAAATGCTAATGCAGCTGGAAGTACAACAACCAGATGAATCCAACAGTATCAGGCTGCTCTACATTCATTAGCAAACACAAAATGCAGGAGATAGAGGCATGAATAAAATCATGACAACAAATAAAGTTGCACCTTTGCTGTTATCTCACTATTAACCACTTTTACGTGCAGGGAAATCCAACAATTTTAGATTCCTTGATCTTGTTTAGCAAATAAAACAAACACACATTTAGATCCACTTAAAACACTAATTTGAAGTAACACAAAGATTACATTTTTTCCCCCATGCGTGTGTATTGTGTGGAGCTGTACGGGCTGTGCTCTCCTCGCATGCACGTGTCCCAGGACAAGCATGCATGTCGGCTGGTCTTGTGTGGCTCACTGAGGTGGACAGGCCCTGGAGACACGCAGGCACGGTGTGATTTATCACCACACAGGCTGCAGCAGATCCCCCATCCTCTCCTCCTCCTCACACACTCCCCCCTCTGTCTCTCCTGCTCGCACTGCCCTGGCACCGTGCCTGACATGGGCCGTCCCAGCGAAGTACCAGCCCACCACATAGCACCATAGTGTCCACTAATGAAACACGAGTAGCAGTCAGTCAAGAGGAGCACAGCCTGGCAACAGAAACAGGAGACAATACATTTCTGCTACTAGGAGACCGCTCTCGTCAGCTGAACCCACCTGCTGAGACAAGAAAGAGTAGCAGTTAGCGTCAGAGTTAGGTAGTGTATGAGGGGAATTTGGGTGTTGAAATCAATCATGGTTCATACACGTACGCGGCAGCACCGTATTATGTCAAGCAGTGGAGCTCAGCATTTTGAGCTCTGGAGCAGGTAAAGAGGCTGTCTAAATATTGAGGATTACTCAAATGTGCACCAATGAAACAGAACTCCAACCCCAAGACTGGAAATGTCAATAAAGGTTAAATAGTAGATAAAGTCACATAAAAATGTCTTTCGGAAAGGATTTAAAACAATCTGGCTAACTTCCAGCAACTTCTACAACACAAACATACATTCCAGGATACCACTACACAACAAAAAAACATGCATAAAGCAGAATACAGTTTGCGTGCTCAAGAGAATCCCATTCCAGAGCCTGGTGAAGTCACTGAACAAGGAAGCGTGTCCATAATGTGTCATATGCGTGTGGTAAGGGTAGAAGTTTGTTTGCAGTCAACATGGTAAAACACACAGAACTCGAGCTGGACCTCGAGAACGTGAGGAGCCAGTGAAGCCAGTGGAAAACGGTTCACTAGATGGAAGTAGAGCTCACTGTACACTCCGCTGTACAGTCTTGACACTGGTTCATGTATTTCCCTGGTTGTTAGTGTCCAAACAGGAAGACAGTATGATAGAGTGGAAATAATTATTGTATGTAGATACAGTATGTCCTTGAGACAGCTGACAAACATGATCATGTTTTGCCGTATTCTGTTTTTGTAACATTAATGGTTAGATGATTGTCTTGCAAATCTGAATGTAGTTTTCGATTAATGGCATCAGTTTTAATGAAATGAACACATAAGCAAATCTAAGAAACGTTTGAAAACAGCTGTAAATAACCTGCTGCCATTTGAAAGAGTGACCCAATAATTCAAAACACAGAATGCTGGATTTCCATTTGCCCATTCTTGAATATAGGTCAGTGATTATTTTATCTCTTTTTAGCCATTCCTTCTCCTCCTTCCAATCCCCGGTGCATTATTGCCCTCAGGGCCTGCTGGATCCTGGTCACGTCTTGAGCACACTTATCAGAACATGCAAGAAACACCCTCCAATATCAGGCCGTAACCCAGTTGTATAAATGTACAAAATCATACTTACTGGATAACAATTACCCTTTTGTATGAATGCGCTGGAAGGGATATGATATAAATGTGTATGTGTTGCATTCACATGACATGACAACGTTAATGCATCTGTGAGTTCTTTGACGGTAACCATTGTAACTCTCCAAATATTTCCATTTGGTTGATGGTTAATATCTTTGTTCTTTTGGGTAGCCCCATTATTAACAAAGTGCAACATCTTTTATGACCTAGGATATTTTTTGCTCCCTAAGAAGGTATCCAAATGTAGGGACAATATTCAAACATGTGAGTTGTGTACTAGGAAGGGCTCTCAGCCTAAAATAATATTTGTCTGCAGACCTAGTCCCTCAGTAATAATGATCAGATTCAACAATAGCAGATATTCCTTGGAGACTTCTTAAACTTTGTTGTATTCTGCCCTACCCTCCATCTGAGAGGATGACATCATATTCTAGAGCATGACTGCAAGCAACAGATGTGGTATTTAGGATGTATTATATAATCGTAATAACAATAGGTATGTATTGGAAAAGAGTTTATTTGCAGATAGTCTGGTGAAATATATATCTTTTCTTCTTGTACTAGAAATTCCATCTGTTATAATTATTGGTGTGTGAGTGGGTGTGCATGTGTATACAATATTGTATCTTCAAATTCACTAAATATTTTATCAACTGCCCTTTCCAGGTCGGTGGAGAGTCCTTCAGGTGGAGGAGTACAAGGAGCTCTGGATCTTGTTTACGGGTGAGGGCCCCGAGGCCACCAGGGGGCCCCCAAGAGCGCCTGTGTTTATTGAAAATAATGTTTAAAAATGCGTTAAGTGTGTAATACACGGGTGGGTTGTGTTGTGTATCATCAGTTACACAATAAAACAATGGCATTTGTAATTATCTCCAGTAGTTAATGTTTGCTGCTCACATTATCTTTGAACCGGGTGCCGTGTGCGCGGGCAGTGCCAGGCTGCAGCGCAGAGGACCCTGAAGCACCCTGAAGTGCACTAAGAGCTAGGAGCGCGGTACAGTCCAAATTATCTCTACAAGTTGGACTAAAGGTTGCCTAAAACAGTAGGCTACTAAAGCACAGGACATGCAGCAACAACCAGAGGAAGCTTGGTTTGTTGGGAAATACGCTGCTGTGAAGGAGATTGGAAACATGGACAGAAGGATGAAGTGAAATATGACTATTCGTGTTGTTTGGAGCTCACGGCCTCATGAAGACTGCATGTGGGTGAGTCAGTGAAGCAAATAACCTTCCTGTTGTTGACTTATGCTTACCTGAAAATAGCTTGAATCAAGTCATAATGGTCCTAACTCTGCTGGGAAGTGAATGGCGCGCTAACAATAAAAAAAAAAACTAAAAAAAACTCTTCCTCGCACTCCGCGGGCGGTCTCTTTTTCCTCCAAGCTCGGGTCCTCGACCAGAGGCCTGGGAGCTTGAGGGTTCTGCGCAGCATCTTTGCTTTGGAAGTTTGGAAACGCTTTTTTAATGTATTTTCTGTGTTTTTCCTTTCATTTCAAAACTTTTCCTGTGGTAGATTCTCCCCGAAGCTGTTCATTTATGGGTGAACACAGACGGAATTGTGTTTCAAACCAAAAAAAATGTTGACATAAATTCTTCCAAATCATCCATCCCTCACTGCGAGGCTCCAAATTCTCCATGTTCTCCGCCCCGACCTCTGCTTTAAAGGGGGGGTATTATGCAAAATCGACTTTTTCAAGCTTTACATCATTCACATATTTTCGAGTAATCTGTAAAGACTCTGATGGCGGCCATTTTAGGGATAGCTTTGCCTGAGTCCTAGGAACGCCCCCACCTCCTGGAGACGCCTCCGAGCTTTCGTCACCAGCCGAGTAACCAACCACTGCTCCTCAGCAGAACCCCCTCCCCACTGATGCCACAGACAGCGTGTGGAGGGGGCGTGTCTGAAAGGGTCAGAGGTTCTTAAAGAGACAGAGGCCTATTTCAAGACATTCACTACAGCCATTTTGAGAGAGCAATTTTATACAAGGCAGTTATTCTAATTTACTGCATTTACAGACCAACAGAAGGTTTCGTCATCATTGTAGTGTGCTATAGACTGGTGCTGTGTATTTTGAAAAAAGCATAATACCCCCTCTTTAAAGCGATCTTCTCTGTGAGCCCAGTTTACAGCTCACCTGCCCTTAGGTAGTTGTTTAGGAGGTGGTCCAGGCGCGAGGAAGACCCTGGAAGGACTATGTCTCTGAGCTGATCTGGTGCCTCGGGATCTCCCCAGAAGAGATACAGGAAATGTGAGGGGATAGAGGAGTCTGGGCTTCTCTTCTCAGACTGCTGCCTCTGCGACACGGCATAAAGCAGAAGGAAAGGAAAAAATTACCCCCCCTTCCAAAAAAACAAAATGTATATACAACATAAACAATCTGTGTAAATAACCATACTTGCAAAAGTGTTAGGCCTGTTGTGCCGCATGTATAAACATACAGCACCTACTCTCTCATGTGACGATTGCACCCTCACTTCCCTCCAAATGTATCGCGGAATTCAATTACAGAATAAAGCAATGACACCAAGACCTCTAAACATTTTCTCCTATTTCATTTTTTTTTTTTGTACATTTGTTTGATGCATCTCCAGCTATGTTCCCTCTCAAAAGCGTGGAGGCGGTGTGATGTCGTGTCATTTCAGAGAGGCATTCTGAGGTCAGAGAAAATCTATCCGCGATCCCCACACAGCCGTCTGGCAGAAGAGTGCTTTGCTGTGCTTCCGTTTGTCTGGGCAATAAACTTACTTAAGCTAACGAGATTCTTCTGGCTTATTGAACTACGCACACTCATCAGTGGCTAAACATTACCAGGGCTCACACAATGCAAAGGTTTTAGAACATGTGCTTACACTTAAGGCCGGATTTACCAAACATTTGCACAATGGACAGGGGTAGTAAATGCAAATGATATCAACAAGGAGAAAAACTGCGCAAAAAAGTGTATTGATGATACAGGATGTGTCTAAACTCGCTCCAATGTAAATTTGACTTCACTTTTTCACTTGTAAAAAAAACAAAATATTGTGCCCGAGTTGAGTTTTCTGTTTTTTGGGGGGAAATTTAGATTAAAAGACATTTTCTGATCTACACAGAGACGACTTCGACAGAATGTTTTTTGGCAGGATGTGGCTAAAACGTGCCGTTTAATACAGTGAGGACAAGGCGTTTAAATCTCAGCTTGGCGACTGCAGCGCTCTGTTGGCTTTATGATCAGCTGCCTACAGGGAGATCAAAACGCAGCAGCCCCCCTTTACTAATTGAGTTACTATTTTTATTTAAATATACATATTTAAATATAAAATTACAGTCTTTTATATTAAACATAAATACTCAATACTCCTCTGACAGAAAGATTGCTCTGGCTCGTTGACTCATCAGGCAAAAGACAAGAGTCTTATGCGTTGGAGCCGGAGATATAAATATGCTATGTTTTAATGCTCAGCGCTCTGAAGAGGTTGAAGGCTACATCTTCATTTACGCTAGTTGAAAACGCTCTTGGATTTCAAAGTTTGTAAGAATTTCAAATGGGTCAAACTGTGTAAAACTGTTTGTTTCACAAAGCCTTAGATCTGTTCCATGGCTCTGCGGTTGATATCGCTGCCTTGATAGTGGATAACAAAGACGAAAATGCAGAGAGACTTCTTCTTTTCTCTTGGTCACTTTTTGTAGTCACCAAGTCCACCAAATTCATTGGTTTCGTGGCTCTTGTGAAAAACAGAGACAGGTGGAAATGTTGCTCTGGTGCTCTAATCACTCTGAAAACAGATGGGGGGGATGCTGTATTTAAATTAACAAAAATTGCATCTGCAGTTGATCTCTCAACATTTGCTGGAGATTAACAAAAAGCACCTGGATGATTTATCAGGAGTTGTTCTGATGCCCCACACTATCAACACTGTGGCTAACAATGATTTGGGCCGGCAGCCGCTCAGCCCGTACAGGTCCTTTATTTGACATAATTGTGTTTTATCATTACTGTTATTGTTATTTATCATTCTTATTGAGATACACGCCATATGAGTGTCGTCAAGGATCAAGCGTTACAGATACAGATGGCAATGCGTCATACTGAGGGAGACAATCCGTCACTTTAATTTCTCCACTCATTTGTTTCAGATTGTTTTGTTGGACAATAAGGATCACGCAGGGACTTACAGATGAACATGTGCTTTTTAGATATACGTCTGTCTGTGTGAGCTTAATGTCTCTCTGCACTGTCCCTTTTATAAAGATTAAACAAAACCAAACTACACACATTAAGTTCTTCTGACAGTAGGTTTGATCAAATGCACCCTGCGTGTTATTCTTAGCTAGTTATTCTATTGTCTATTCTCTGAAGAAGCGTGCTTATAACTGTTCTATGATGCTTTGTAAGGGGCAAAGCAGGGGGAGGTACAGCTGATGTAACAGTGTGTTTGAGTGACAGCCTTTCAACGCCTCATTAGCTCTAAATTGCCTTTCATAAGACGCCGTGAGCCTGTCAAGACGCAATTCCATGGCAACCCCCGAATAGTCCTCTGCATTTGTAATAACTCAGATGCTAATGTACAAGCAGGAAGGTATCACGGTCTGACATAGGGCTTTTCATCTTCAAGGGGTAACTCCACAACAGACCTTTTGAGTAAGGGAGCCTGAATGGCCAATTTGGATGAAAGACAAGTGTGCTTTGGTGTCCGCTTAAGCATTTGTTTAATGCTGTTCCAATGAGGTCGGTACCAGACAGTGATAGGAAAATTTCGGAATCAAATATGTACAAGCACTCTTTGTTGTTGTGGGCAAAATGGCAGCTTCAGATCCGCCATCAAAAGCCTCGACATACAGGAATGAGAGGAATCCTTGTGTCAGTGGTGTCTATTCAATTGGTTGTGAAATGTTACTGTACATACCTGGCCCACTGCCCGATATTATTATGATGATTTGGTTGACAAAGAGATGTGAGAAATGTTTTGGATGGACATTGTTTTTGTGTGTTTCGTTTTTGCCATTCTCTTTTTCATCTATCTATTTTTCATCACCTGTGCTGGGTTGTGGGGCCTGCAGCATAGGCGGAGATACTCACACTTCCCTCCACATTCTCCAGGGGGATGCACACTTTCCAAAACCGCTTCCTCCTTACTCCTCCTATCCTGTAGCCACTTCTACTTACAGTAGTCCTCAGCGAACTCACCTCCAGAACTTGGAGCTGTGGTTTTCAGACAGACTTTCCCCTCATCCCACAGCACAGGCATGCCCCACTAATGTTGTCATAATGCAGAAATCACTCTCAGTTCATCCATGTCCATATATTCCTTTGTAAAGTGCGGAAGCCTAGATTAAAATGTTACCATTGAACATCCTGCCTGTCAAATACTGTAGCCCAAATACTCCCTATCAAACTCGCAGGTAAGTGTTTTTCTGCAACCAAGAAAGGCGGTTATGAGATCTACCTCCATGACAGTTTACATGACCATATTACCATGACAATTAAAGGAATAGGCCACCGTTTTTACATACTGAGATATGTTCTTACCTCACTTTAGCCGAGCAAAACGTCCGCGCAGTAACTCCTAAAGACTTCCCCCGCTCACTTCCGTCAATAACCTTTAGGAGTTACTGCGCGGACGTTTTGCTCCTCGTATCATTACGCCTCACCATATAGTGCCCCTTTTTATCTGCTTATAAAATCGACATGCTACATTTCTGTGTAAATATACCTCGCATGAAAACACTTCACGTAACTTTATTTAAATAGGGAACACGCGAGCTTGGTAGCTTCTATCATGAGCTTTTTTGGAGCTATATGACATGTGGGAGAGGCTGCGTATGTGCTCCGTTTGCCTGGCAGAGCGCACGGACAAAGACCAGACGGGGATATATTAACTCGGCTAAAGTGAGGTAAGAGCATATCTCAGTATGTAAAAACGGTGGCCTATTCCTTTAAGACGTGGAACTGAAGGTGCTTAATGCGCATTTTGAGTGTCATTTATTTTCTATTTCTTTTAGGAAGGAAGAAGCTGTTTCGGAAAGGGCCATAGTCCCTCCAGATTGTCCAAGGTCTTCCATGGGAGCTCCTCCCAGTGAGACATCCCTGAAACCTCTCAGGAAGTGGCCCAGGAGACATCCACAACAGATGTCTGAGCCACCTCAGCTGGCTCCTTTCAACATGAAGAAGCAGCAGCTCTAGTTTCAGCCCCAAGTGCTGTTGGCCGCTTTGTTGTTTATTGAATATCGTACAATAAAAAAAAGGTGTATGCCAAAAAAAGGGGTGTTTCCATAATGCTTTGAGTGCATTTACCATAAAAGAGAATGGGTCTTAAATAGTGTGGAAGAAATAGTTCTGCCTTTATACTGCAAAACAAATATCAAAGATGGTGCTGCAAATATACGCATGGATGCCATTGTACTGTACAGTCCATCGTGACTATATACATCCCTTTGCATCGGCAGTTCTGTCAGGTCACATTGAGTGAGAGGCACACATCTCTGGTTCAGACTGACCCACTTCCAACTCAGAGGTGGTGACTGATGGAGTCAGAGGTAAAGAACATGATGAGAAGACGCCAACGTGAACAAGACTTTGCATTCAACTCAGCACGCTGTAAACACATCGTACAGCCATTATGTGCACAAGTTATGAAATGAAAATATCAAATCAAACATCTGCTCTTGTTGCTGGGATTGTATTTGTTTAGCAAACTTTCCAAATGTGTTTGTTCTTGATTTACTTAAGGGCTGCCAGAGTCACAACATGATGAGTCACCCACAGCTGAGCGGGTTAAGTAAACAATAGCATGGATTAGGGCGAGGAGAGGAGCTAACGCAGATGAATTAATGCAGGAGAAGTGAGTCAGCCAGGCCTGCAGTTAAGTGAACCTTAGGAAGCTGACAAATCCCACAACTCCAAAGGCATTCCCTCACTGCAGGCCCCTCCCAATATAGCACCTCTCCTCAACTCACTAACACACATGGAGGGCTGCTGCTTAGTATCACATTACAGAGTCATGGTCCCTGCAGCAAGGCGAGTTTATAAATGTGTTCAATATCCCTATAACTGGGTCTACATAAAGCACGTAGAGAAAGTGTGGCAGTGTGGAGTGCATCTGCCCTCCCCGTTTCATGGAGTGCACCTCTTGGTGTACCTGGCTTGGAGCGGATTGACACGGGACAAGGGATTTCAGCTCAGGTCTGTCATGGCTTCCCATGAGTCTGTGAGAGTCGTTCCCTTGGTGGCTTGACTAGTGATGGGTAAAATGAAACCAATGAGCCTCCACAGCCTTCTATGTCTTCTGTGTGCCTCGCTCCATACTGCTGTCTGCTGAGGATTTTGAAATAGAATATGTGCAAGTGTTGAAGTCATGAGAACAAGTTTTAGCCTCAGATAAACCCATGAATTTATCATTTCCATAAACCAAAGCTTTGGTCACGTGATATCCTGTTTTATGAATTGCGAAGTATCATTTGGCATGCTCTCTTTAGCTCAAAACATGCTCGAAGCCTGCTTCATTGTGCCTATCATGAGGCTTAACATGCTGATGTCACTTCATGTAATCACCTCCTCTCTCCGTGGGTGTGTTTGGTTGTTGCCTTTTTACGCTCCAGTTTGTTGTTGTCAAAAGTGCTTTCTTCTCAGTGCTCTGCTGTGACGACGCCTGGTCAACTGTTAATCGCAGCCGTAGCTCTTGGGAACGCTGCTCCTCTCCTCGCGGGTGAGTCCGCACTGTACTGTGAGTGAACGGTACATATAAGCACTCTTTCTCCTTTTCCAGTGTCACCATATAGGCCGCCAGCAGCCGGGTGTTTGGGCCAAAAGCATTTGATGTCCGGGTAAGCGACATGCTTCTCCCCTTTGATCCATTTGTCTGTGTCCCCCGTCATCCTAGTGGAGTCTTCTTTGTGTAGTGTGGTGCTTCTGTGTGCGCTTTAGTGCGTGTTCTGTTCAAATCAAATCAAATCCTTTTGCATAGCTGGATATCACCGGGAGAAAGCCTACGTTGGGGTCTTGAGACTGGTGCTTCTTCTGACTGGTGATCTGTTTACTGCCTGTCTCTCCCAAAATTCTAATTCTCCCAAATACTGGCATTTGCACCGCAGTGAGACCAAGCTGCATCTCCAGCGTCCACTGGGGACTACCTTATGGCCCACACCAATCACCGCGCTGGCCACGGCTGGCACCACCTGTCCCACCTCTGCTGTTCTGAATGCCCCAAAGTCCGGTGTGACGGATCAACATAGTGACTAGGTCAACGTATACAGGGAAAACAAAGCGTACTCCAACAACGGGCCTAACACGCGCTTGTGTTGCCCTTACGGAAGTGTGTGAAAGCAGATGTGAGCTGTCACGATGTCATGTCCTCAGCCTTCCTCCTATTGTGTATGTGTTGATGCAAGGCAGGCTTGTTTACAATTTATTGTGTACAGCTTTCATGATTTGTTGCTCATTCAGACTCAGAGTAAACAATGAATTTTTGATTAGAACGTGTAATGTTCAGCAGGGAAGAACAAAGAGGTGCTGTTGGTATGAGTTTTATGTCAAGTGTAAGACAAAACCGTTATTGGAATTAGCCTGGTGCATGGTTTTATTTTAGCATGGTTTTACTCCCCCCCCCAAATTGGCTGCTACCCCATCATGTGACTGTTGCCCAATCAGCACACCTGTGCTGTGGCGCGCGGACTGAATTGAAAAAGGCGGAAGCGGGTTGGCACATGGGGGAGAGACTGGACAGACGGGAAGGAGAGGGCACAGGAGTGCCAGTGCCAGGTGGCATGAGCCGTGACGGGCCGCTGTAGTGGTAGTAGTAGTAGTAGTAGTAGTAGTGGGGGCGGTGGCAGCAGCAGCAGCGGAGATAAGAGACGGGGAAACAACAACAACTGGACGGACTGGACCCCAGGAGGGGGTTCACCCATGGCGCTCTCCGGGCTTTACGTTCCATGAGGACGACCCTTGACTCCATGAGAGTCTACCGCACCCGACCGGACCCCCTCAACTAGCCTACTGTAGTACCTTAAAGCAAACCCTCTCTATTTTCAGTCCTTTTTAACCCCTGCATTTTAACCGTGCTTTGAACTACCTTCATTAAATTGTATTCAATGCTCTTAAACTGGTTTTATCATTGGCTACACCACACCACAGATCTCCAGAAAGTGAAACCTGTGACATACCACAGTTTCTATTTGTAAATCAGGTGCAACATGCCCATAAAATAGCACTTGCTCATTTTAGTACTACCCCCAATTCAGCAAGGCCAAGATTATTATTATTTTATAATTATTATCTCTGGTTACACTTCGCCCATAATAAAACAGAGGAGTTATGGAGAGGCCAGTGCTTTGATATCGGCGAACTCACAGTGGCTAGATACAGCACACTGGTTCCTGTTTGTGCATAAACGGTATTGTGAATCCAGCGCAGTGTTCATGAACAACGAGGGAGGCGGGGAAGACAGACCACGAAGAGGAGGGACACCAGCTCGTGCTGGTGTGTGCGTAAACCTTTCCCACACAGGCCATAATACCATAAATTAATGATTTCCGTTGGGCTAACAATTCAAGTTAATTTGTCAGGCTCTGCATTTTTCGGGCCTGGTCTAAGCTCTAAGTGACAGCTGCCATCTCTTAATAAAGGCACACTTTAAAGGAATAACAGCCTGAGAGCATTTGCTCAAACATGTAAGGGATTTTGTAAACAGGATTCCACTGCAACTTCAGTTTGATATTTACAAACGCTAATGCCCTGGTTCTCATGAGTCTGCACATAAAATACTTTTAAATTAACCCCATCCTGTTTGGACACTTTTAGTTGATTTTTAATACATGTGACAGTTTATTGTGGATTGAATTGTTTATTTACAAATTGCAGCATTGTCAAAAGAGTTCATTTGCAAAAAAACAACAACAGAAGTGCCATTCACTTGGAGGAGGAGGAGTCACCAAACATAAATACAAAGACAACGAGCACCTTACAAAAAAATGACAATACAGACATTTTTTTTTATATAGCGGTTGTGTGTACAGAGGGGATCTTAAACCTCCTTCCACACGGCAGCAGCTCATGCTGACAGTTGAGCACATGAGAAGGGTCGACTATGATTTTAAGAGCCTATGTCAATGTAGAATGATCCAAAATGTCCTACAGGGAGGTTGGAGGAGTAGACATCCCCATGATTTTACAAGTTTTACAAGTCAGTACAGTACAGTCAGGTTACGGAACAAATTTACAATTCCATACCTTAGCACAGGTTCTTCAGTACACAAGCTCTGTAGAAAGTCAACATATTTTCTGACTAACCCCAAACACTCTTCACTTATTTAAACCCCCCTCTCCAAAACGCATAGATCTTCCCATGTGAGATGCAATGTTGAACCACACAGCTTTTACACAGACAACTACAGGGGAGCTGCCGGGTCTTAGATCCTTTAAAAAAAAAAAAAAAAAAAAATGGATCATGCCAAATCTAAAGCCTTAAAAGTATTTAACAAAAAAAGCATCATCAATCATGAATAATGAAGTCATGAAAGCAACATCAGCAGCACAAACACGAACCAGGAAATACAACCATATTAGTCCAGTGCTCTGGTCTCTGCACTGGCTTCCTCTCACTCAGAGAATAGAGTTTAAAACAGCTCCTTCCATGGTTTAGCACCAAAGTACATCTCTGACATGTTAGAGCCATATAAACAATCTCAGGCCCTGAGAACTTCAGGGAGGGGTCTTCTGGTGGTTCCCAGAGTCAGGACTAAACAAGGTGAGGCTGCGTTTCGGTTTCATGAAGCTAAAATCTGGAACAGTCTTCATGAGGATGTGAGACAGGCCTCAACTCTGACAATGTTCGAATCCAGGCTGAAAATAGTTTTTTTTACCTGTGCAAATGACAACTGAAACTATTTTATGCACTCTAGCCTTCTATTGTAATAAATGTATATATATTTTTTTTAATTTTATTTTATGCAACTGTGAAGCACTTTGAATTGCCTTGCGTATGAATTGTGCTCTACAGATAATTATTTTTTTCAGTGCATGGTGCTTACAGTTTCTTTAATCCTTAAAATTAGATGCATAATATTTTTGTCAAAGTATGCCTTAAAATAAGAAACAAAACGAGAAACGATGTACTAGCTCTATATAAAGTCATTGCGACAGTATGGTGCAGTTTGTGTCAGCAGCAGCACTATCACCACGGGATGTTAACTGTTAATGACTGATGGGAGGAATGCAGCGCGACCAACACCAAATGTCCTGGGACATTTTAGATATGTTTATACAATAGTGTGTTTTGCTGTTCAAGTGAAGGCAGTTTATTTAAACAGGGCTGCTTAAACTTAACGCCATATCTCTCTTTTGTGGTGTTCGACTGCCATGGACCGGCTCGTCGGTGCACGACTCACCCTGAAATTGCAGCCATCGACCAGCAGCCCTTTGTCATGTGACTGACACGCTCCTCCAGAGTCCTATATGCACTGCCTCTCCTGGGGACAATAACAGTAATCGTTTATAGCCCGTTTAGTTAGACCTGGTTCTGTCCAGGACATGGTTAGACCTGAAGTCCTAGCTCTAGTCTGCAGGATTAATTTACCAGGGTTTAGTATTCTGAGACTGAGTGGATCAATGCCCTCTTTATAAATTACTTCATTCAATTCATTTGGACAAAAAATGCTTAAAAGAAATTTGTCAAGCTTTATCCTTTCGCCAATATCAACTTCATTATTTTCACAAGCAGCCAATTTCACTAAGATTTTTGTCATTTAACATGTAATTTATTGAACAGAATGAGAACAAATTGCATTTTTGCCTGTGATAGTGGCATTACATTTCATCGTGATGGCATTAAAAAGGTATTCGAAAAGTCTTACATTTCACTAGGCCAAGCTGGAGCCCTGAACTAAAGACTGGAGAATGCACTTCACTCACTTGTACATTATAAATATCTGTATGAGTAAAAATGTAGAAAAAAGTCAATAAAAAATCTTCTCTTTTTTGGCATCAAAAACGTAATAAAAGATTCGACTGAGAGCATGAGTTGTTCCGCCAAAGTTTTGAGATAGATATTTGAGTGTGTTACAGGGGCAGTTATCTAACTAATATTTTAATGAATATGCTCTAATCCGTTCCACTTAGTCGCTCTAATTGACTAAACATGTTCCAAATGTTTTACGGTTCTGTAATGAGTACTTTGCAAGGTTGACATCCAATTTTTTCCCCAGCCTTTTAGATTAATTAAGTAAATTAAGAGTAAGTGCAGCATGCAACACTTCTCAAATTCACTTCATTAGCAGCGTTTTGCTGCATTCAACTGAATCTGGCTTTTTGCTCATTGCATTACATGTTATTATTTGCATTATTTCTAATCCTTTTCCCTCCAATATCCAATGTGACATGATTTTAATCCCTGCCGCAGCTCTTCTCAGCTCTGGAGAACGCCGCTTGCACACATCATACTTCTCCAAATGTTACTTTGATAAGACACCACTGAACTATGAGCAAATCGGATCTTTGTATTAAAAGTTTAGCCATGGAAGTTTGCATAAGCAGCCAGGACGGAAAAATCATTCAAGTGTTTGTATTTCTAGTTTTGAAGTCAGAATTGGGAAATTCAATGGTACAAAAAAGGTTTATATTCATTTTTTTTTTTCAAAGCTTTCTACCATTATTTCTTTCCTTTTTTCCCCCCACATCATTTAAATAGTTTTACATTGTCTGTTTACAAGACTGAAAAGGAGCTGAAAGAAGGCAGATGTTATAATAGGTTCTTCCTCCTGAATGTTTACTTTTTGAGGGGGCGCCAGTGAGCCATTTTGTGAAAGAGGGGCTTGATTTGCATATCCAATAGTGGAATGTGCACTCTGGCTCGCTCCAATCCTACAGAGTTTGTGAAAGACATGAGGCTTTTAATTTTGTTCAAAATGGCCGCTGAGTTGTGGGCCTGTCATGACCATGGCCAACATTATTTCAAAAAATCTAAATGATCATCTTTTAATTGGGATATTCCGACCCAGTTTTGAAGGCTTTTTTTTTTTTAATTGCTCGATGTTGCGGCCAATATGTTTGAGGGGGCGTCACAGAGCCATCTTTATTAAAGGTTTCTCGCGGACCCCACTACTGCTGCTACTACTACTAATACTAATACAAATGCATTAAAAGTCCACTGAAAACAGATTTATTCAGATCACAGCACATTAAACATCTGAAAACTGCTGATGCACTGGCTATCCTCCAGTCCTTCAATCATCTGCTGCTGGATTACCCCACACTGGTGTTTAACAAGGCCAAGGGGAGAAGGGTCCAGGGAGCACATTTGAAGAGTGGATGAAGGCAGAATGCGACAGAAGAAGGTCAGTGGAAGAGCACACAGCTTCAAAGCGAGAGGGGCAAAGGGGCGGGCGGAGTGGACATGACAGCATCATATGAAAGAGGCTTGAGACTCAACAGGGTCAAGTACAAAATACGGCAATGGTTCGGGGCGAGTTCAGCAGAGACATTATGTAGGAGTGGATGTCACTGTGTGGGGTCTTTAAAGCCACTTTGTGGAGCGTTCCAGTTTGTGTTACTACGGATTTCACAAGACCATCTTAAAGCTGTGTAGTAGCTTGTTAGTAGTCCCTCTGGGGGTAATACAAGTGTTACTGGGATGATTGGGGGGTCTGTCATCTCCCCCTGGTGTCTCTGGCCAGAAAACCACAATTGCAACTTTTTTTGCACCGGGTCAGAGCCACCAATACACACTAATGGAATCACAAAGACGAAGGTAGCAAGCTAACAGTCAAAGCTAACTGTGAGCTAGCGCCACTTAAAAAGTATTTACAGCCAAGTTTGAGTGAAAAAAATGATCTCCATTGTGTAATTTGATGTACAATATCCCTTTGTCTTTTCTGTCAGCGTAGTATTTACTCTCACAAACAATGACTAATATTAATATTAATAATTAATTACAATTCACTTGTAAAAAAGCGCAATATGCTACGACACCTGCAGTGGCACTTATGGCCTCTAGGGGCATGAGTTACTTAGTTGGCTGCTGCTTTAACAGCTGCAAAACATTGAAAAAATAAAATTACCAGCGAACCTGGACCCAATGATTAGCTCTTTTGGCTGAAAAAAGGGCAGCAGCACATCAATGTAGTTCATATATCCAGACAGATACTCAGATAGTTCTTTATTTGGTTACAACATAGAGTAAACGCTGCTTTTTGCAGAATTGGGTACACAGCCGCATTCAGAACAGAGATTCTGATTTAGAAACACATATCCAAGTGGCCGGGGTAGCATTTGAAAAAAAAAAAAAGACAAAAAGAATGATCTGTTTTGTTCAGACTGTCCTAAAAAGATCTGGGCCTCATTTATAAACCGACTTTAAAAGTGCGTCGGAAAGTCACAAACGCTCTCATCCTGTGCCCTTCAGTACACCTTCCAAAGTAAAAAAGGTATTCAGTTTTTCTTCTTTTCCTCCCGACAGAGAGTGTGTGGAAAAAAAATCATCTCCATTGTGTAATTGGATGTAAAATATCCCTCTGTCCCTTTGCCTTTTCTGTCAGCGGAGTATTTACTCTCACGGACAATTGAGTAAAAAAGTGCAACATGCTACAACACCTGCAGTGGCACTTATGGCCTCTAGGGGCATGAGGTACGAGAGCTGGAAATCTTTGCCTGAACCCGACGGGACCCGGCGCTCGGATCGGGTCGGGCTTGATTTTTTTGTACTGCTTTAACGTAAACCCTTATAAAGATTTGTTTTACGGACACACGGAAAAATAGGCCTGGAAATAAATGTGGGCTGCTTATTCCCATGTGTGCTACCACCAGCGCCAAAAAGTAATCTAATTTGGGTATGTGAATAATGTTCAATTAATAACAAGTCTGTGAAAATAATTACAACACTAAAAATAGGGTGTTAGCTGACAGAAGGAAAACCGCCGAGGTGCCACAGGTGGATCACCCCATTCATAACCTTCAAACATCCACAACTGAATAAACAGGTTCATTGCAATTTCGATGACTGACAGGAGAAAATGAGTATTAAACGCTCCCACATTCTTTTTTTTGGGGTTATTTTTTGTTATGCACGTACCGTTCTATCAAAGACTATTTTGACAAGAGATGTGTTGTTGCAATGAGAGTGAAATAAATTGCACAGGTGGAGGAGGACTGCATTAAAAAAAACAAAAAAAACAAACATACATAGATAGTTTAGCAGCCAAACAATGGAGCTTTACAATTATAATGTTCGGTTTCACAAATAGCACGATTTTGAGGGGTGGAAATTGCAGACAACGTACATTTTCCAAGGAGTATTATTCAGCCTGACTGCAGAGAGAAAACATGACACAAACTTTCAGGAGAACATGTGAAACTTTTTTACAGTACAGAACAATGAGCATGATGGTCTGTTTTTTGGGGTGTCTGCTGTAGGTTATGTATATTAGCCATGCAGAGCTAAGTTATGTGTCTGAATGAAAACAAAAGTACACAAGCTGCCTTTGTTGATACAATATATCTTTAATGCAGCGAGACGTGCACTGTGGTTCATGACTCTGGTGTGTGCGCAACTAAATACTTTCTCAGAACAATGTTTTGTGGCACAACAAAAGGTCAACTTACATAACATCAACATAACATCTTCACCTGCCTGAAAGACAAGTACTGCTAATTACAGTACCTGCAGTGCTTTTAGACACTGCAGGTACATAACAGGTCACTGAATACTTCCACACTGTCTTCACATTCATTTTTAGGTGTCTAGTAATGCATGTACAGTTGTGCTCAAAAGTTTGCATATCCTGACATAATTTTTGTTTTGTTTTTTGGCCATTTTTCAGAGAAAATGAATGATAACACAAAACATATTTTTTCACTTATAGTTATTGCTTGTGTGAAGCCATCTATGGTGAAACAACTGAGTTTACTATTTTTAAATCATAATAAAAAAGAAAGTACCAAAATGACCCTGATCAAAAGCTTACACACCCCAGTTCTTAATACTGTGTATTTCCCCCTTTAACATCAATGACAGCTTGGATTCTGTTGTGGTAGTTTTGGATGGGCCTCTTTATTTCCTCGGATGGTAAAACTGGCCATTCTCATGCGCATGCAAATAGAGCAAGTGACTTGAAGTGAAAACACCATCCAGTGCCCATATGCTAAATGGACTTTTTGGAGCTTTAAAGGTCCTATATCATGCAAAATCGACTTTTTAGAGCTTTTAGCCATGTTGTTATGCTATTTCCTTATCAAAAACACCCCCAGAGTGGTTTGTGGCTTCATTCACGCAGCTCCCAGTAATCCTCCTGACGCCGGGCTCAGACCTAGAGCGGCGGAAGTGAGGAGAGCGGCGAGCTTCCATTCATTCCCTATGCTGCCTGGCGACCGGAAAGATGCCTCCGGAAATCCTCAGGAGAGCGGCGAGATACGGGCGGCCGGAGCGGAGACTAGCGTTAAAAAAAATTAAACGCTATGCAAATACAGAGCCATTTCCGGCGGCGGCCACCAACCACAGAACAAGATCTGACAGACACCTGTGCGTAATTGGCTCATGCGCAAAAGCTGCGTCTCAAACCCACCTCCACGCGCTCCTGCACAAGGGGGGCTGGCCAAGGAAGTAGAGCAAGCTGAGCGACGGAAAGCGTTTTTTTGCCGCTTGGTGTGAGCCCGGCGTAAATCCTGCTCTCTGAGCAGCTGCTCCTCCCTCTCCTGGTGAACGACTGAGTGCTCAGTTGTGTCGTAACAGCGGAACGGAAGTGCTTGACGTCTGTAATGTAATGTCTCATTACATTACAGATTTTAATTTGTAAAACAGCTTTTTCATTATTTCTGTCGTAAGAGAGATGCAAAGAGAAAAAATAAATAAAAAATAAAATGGATGTGCCCGAGGTGCTTCCAGGTCAGCTGAGGCCAAAACAAACACATCCCCTGAGCGTCTGAACAGATCAGTCATGTTTGCGCTGCAGCTGTGAAGATGGAGCTCGTTATAACCTACTCTGGACACCTGTTCTTTATTCTTAACTAACGATAATGTCACGGAGAAAAAGAAGCACATTTGGCTACGAGGACGGGAGTTTATTCAACCTTTTTCAAGAAGAGGCCACTTGAAGTTGTTTTTTTCTCCGGGATTCGGCGACTTTCACCAAAATATTGTTTTTCTGTGACTGTCTCTGATGGATGTTTGGTGAACCTTCGCCTGAATCAAAGTGGATTAACTTTTATAACCAACGCAAGTCCCATAATGTAAACAGCGATGGACCAGAGGGTGAGTCAATCCAAACACGGGTTAGCATATTAGCATGTGTGTTAGCCATTTATGAAGCTGTGTTGCAGATGTTAACTCCTTATAACTGCATTGTGAAGTATCTTCACTTATTGCTGTTTATTTATATTACGGTAAAGTATGTGCGGAGAGAGGGGGCGGAGTTAACTGAATCGAAGCGTTGTGTCTTCCGGGTTTGAAAAATACCTCCAGAAAACACTTATATTTATCACAAAAATGAGTGCTCAATAGCGGTAGAGGTACAATCATTCATATAAATGCCTATACTTAACTTTGGAATGGCTAAAATAGCATGATATAGATCCTTTAAAACAAGAATACTATTTCACTTCATTTGCACGATATTGAACAGTTAATGAACAATCCCTCTGTTAAATTTAGCCGTTTCTTCTTCCACTGTTGATGTCGGGTCACGTGACCCCAGAACACTGCCATGGAGAAGCTTGCAGGTCCCGGATTCAATTCCCACCAGGACGGGGCCTTTCTGTGTGGAGTTTGCATGTTCTCCCCATGTCTGCGTAGGTTTCCCCTACCACTGAAAACATGTGCAATAGGTGAATCCTCCAGCCAGGTGATTCTGACCATCAGCCTGGCTCCACATCATGGAGATGGGTCCCTGGGCTGCTCCTTACGGGTCACCCCAGCGGCATTGAAGGATGGGTTAAATGCAGAGGACAAATTTCCCTACGGGGACAATAAAGTAAACAAACAAACAAACAAAAAGAAATAAACATGCTGCTTATCTGTCCATACATCTGATATTACAGCGTTTATGCATTTCCTTTTGAATGATACACACATTGTAAACGTCTGTTATGAGCTTTTTTTTTTTCGTTTTATGTAATGAAACCAAATCACTCTAAATGGTATAAATTTACATTTTTCAATCTGATGCTTAAATAGAAAGATACATTTTGAAAACACGGGCTCAGTGCAGGATTATATCATCAATAATCATTTATTCATTTGGTTTGCAACAGCCAAAGTTTTCTCTCTTTCAGTAGTCTACGCGCAGCTTCTCGTCTCACGGAGAAGCGCAAACGCTGCTATAGCAATAATCCCGGGGCTGTCTTGGTGCTACGGGTCATCGGTCTAACGCCAATAACAAGATAAATAAAGCATAATACGAACTGTCTACACCTACCTTGGCACAGTATATCAACATGCACACGTCAGAGGCTAAACAGCTACAACAGTTTTTTAACAAACCACACACGCCTCCAAGCAGTGTTAATTTCGTCGACTAAAATATTTAGTCTTAATTTTAGTCAAAGTAATATTTTTGATGACTAAAATTGGACTAACACTAAATTAAACGTTCCTCATGAGACTAAAATTATGACTAAAATGTCCGGATATTTTAGTCGACTAAAATAAGACTAAATAAAAATGAAAAGGAGAGACTAAAATCATCCAAACTTCTATTGACCGTCTGAAAGAGCCTCATACATATAGATAGATACTTTATTAATCCCCTCAAGGGGAAATTCAGTTGTCCATCAGTAGCAACCAGCGGATAAAAATATATAAAACAAAATATATATAATAAAAATATCATGTAAATTCTCTGCCAAAGGATCAGCTCTGAGCTTTGTTCATGTGGAGCAGCTCCATGAAGCAGAGGAACCAGATGAAATATGATTATAATGAATATCATCAATGCAAAGTCGACTAAATTAGTCTTAAATTTAGTCGACTAAATTGACATGCAATTTTAGTCGACTAAAACTAGACTAAAATTGAAAAGTTTGTGTTGACTAAATTTACGACTAAAATTAAATTACGTTTTAGTCAAAAGACTAAGACTAAAACTAAAATAAAATATGTTGTCAAAATTAACACTGCCTCCAAGTGCCACAGATAATCTGGTGACATGCACCCGGGCGCTCACCTGTGTGCCAGGTGTTGTCGGATCGCATGACTTTGGCGAAGAGTCCTATATTTCCCACGTGATTCCTGGTGAGGTCCAGAGACAATGCTGACGTCCCAAAGTCCAAGTAGTTCTGATCGTATCCAAAACTGTGTGTGCGCCGGAGACAGCAGAGGCCTGGTAGCTGCGCGCCAAACATCAGCCATTGCACCAAAACACATCAGACACGTGCATGATCTGTGTCCACCAACTTATGAAGACTCAGCAACGTGACATGATCATGCCATATGGATAGAGCGGCTAATGGCAAAACAAAGTTTAACAAATTTAATTGCAGTCGCAGCAGAACAGATGATATCGGGTCACATGACACTGTTGCGTTGCCATGGATATGCGCAAATTGGAGAAATAAATATGCTGCTTATCTGTGCATTTGTGAAATTGTCCATTTAATGACATCCACATGTGTGTGACCAGAAGGCCCATCAATATCTGAGTTTATAATAATGTCTAACTGGACAGGGCCTGTTGTCCACGTGAAACTTCTGCATGCACCAAGAGCAGAACTGCCCATTTAATATTGGCAGCACACCGGAGTGGGACCCGACATCAGCTGTTCAACTGTTGAACTTTTGCTAAAGCTTTTTTGCCATTAGCCACTCTGTTTATATGGTCCGATCACGCGACATTGTTGAGTCTTCATAGGTTTGTGGACACGGATTGTGCAGTAAATGGATGTGTGGCCACTGCTGTCTCTGATGCGCACTGGACATGCAGTTGTGGATACGATCAGAACTACAGATCGGCTTTGGGACACGTTTTATTTTAAATATTGATTGAGCAAATGAGAAACATGGATTCTCCAAGTAAAAAAAAAAAAAATGGAAGCTGCTTTCTGCCATCACACCAGGCTTCAAAAGCACTACATTTTAGCTTTTCCGCTGACACTTATACGCTTTGATTCGACTACTGCAAATACACTTATACAATCATGAAAAAGTCACCCCGGAAAATGCAGAATGTTTCAGTAGTCTGTAGTTTTCCAGCAGGATCTGAATGCGTGTACAATGAATGAGTGTGCAGTGATTGTCTTTTGCGATATGACTATGCTGCAACATCATTTTCTTTGAGTCTTTGTAAGCAACTTCTTTTTTCTTTTTTTTTCAAGCTGAAACTCCCTGCTGCTGTCAGAAAGCTCTAGGGTGACTTTTTGAGTTATAGTTGGTGGTTATTAGTTTTGTCAAAAATGATTGACAACTCGATACCAGCTGATGCCAAGACTAACATCGACACGAGATTGTACTATGTGTTGGTTTGTGTCAAAAGTTTAAGAATGGTCATGCAGCATGGTCTAGCAGAAGCGGTCTGTTTAACTGGTCAAACAAGAGGCATTACAGTTAACAATGTTCACACTTCAACTCACAATGAATCAATAGATAATTCATTCATTAATCATGGATTAATCACAAATGAATCACATGGTTTGTTTTGACCTAATACACTCCCGATCACACGTTACCTGCAGGACAGAGCACTTGCATTGCAAATCATAAGCAGTTTGGCTTCAAGATTCAAGATTTTTTTATTTGTCAAACTATGTGAGTGGTTTGAAATTATGTTTCTGTCATCCTTGATTGTGGAGGGGGAAGAGGGGAGGGGTTTTAACCACTGTATTATTTATGTTAGGAAAGAAACTTATTTTCCGCAGAATGAACACAATTATAGAACACATATTTTGCAACAAAAATGTGTAGAACTCGTCCGTAAAAAGTCTGAAAAGAGGATGACTTTATTCATCTGCTTGTCAATATTAACACTCATTTCACAATTACAAATAAAAAAAGGAGCTTATTATTGGCATTTCATGAATTTTAACTTATATATATAATATTCAGCAGTTGGCATCATGTGCCTTTGAAACCTGCACTTCACATGGTGTACCACGCCACCTCCTCTCTCTTCTTTCTCAATCCTTTGTGTATTTATCCCAGTTTATGCGCTCTCAGAGTGTGCATCCTGTTGGCCAAAGTGGCATTAAATGGCTATTTATTTGCCATCCGAAATGCAAAACTAAACCATAGCTGGCGTTCCATAGCTGCGCTATCGTTTCCTACTCTATGCCTTAGATCCTCGTTGTCCACCGGAGCTCCTGGACCTGCCTCTGCTGAAGCTTCCAGAGCTGCTACCGTCATCTTTGGAGTGTTCTGTGGGACCTTTGGACCCAACTTGGTTGCCTTTGCCTCTGTCTGCGGGCTCTCCCGGCCCATTTATGTCGTCATGCCCCTCAGCAGGTTCTCCAAATCTGCTTCTGGCGCTTTTAGCCCTGGCAACTCCTTCTGTGAGCCTGTCTCCAGCTTCAGGAACTTCCGGACCCTCCTCTGCCGGCTCCATGGCCATCAGACTCTGCCGCTCCTCCTGGCCTGTCCTGTTTCCCAACTCTGGTTCCCCTTGTATTCTGTCTACCTCCATGCCCCCCGGCTCATTCTGTGAGCCGATTGTGTTCCCTCCTCCTGACCCCTTCCGGCCTCCTGGGTTTGTGTTGGACGTCAAGGATCCATCCTTTGTGGGTTCCATGTCATTGGTCCGACACCCCATTAGTCCAACTATTAACATTAATCCGAAAATTTACCAGTGCGCCGAGGTGCCATTAGTCTGACATCTCGTTCTTCAGAAAAAAATAGGGCCGTTGGTCCGCCATACAGCAGATATGTGCGATTTGAGCCATGATTTTGAACAAACTAAATGAATTATCCACTCACACTGTGCACGATGGTTGTGTCTAAAATCGCACAGTGTCGGCCCAGCTTAATGGAACGACCCCCCCAATGGTCCTCTGTCCCTCTTCCTCTCCCTCTTGTTTCTGTGTTTGTCTGTTTCCTCATCTGGGCGGAGCCATCAGTCCATCTGCAACCTGACACTAACACACGTGAATCCACACCTGACTACCTGCCGTACAAGAAACCTGGCTCTTCCTCCTAATCGAAGTCTTTATGTCCAGGACCTGTTTGCCTGCCTGCACTTTCATTCAGCTACTGGCCTGCCTACTTTCCACCTGCCAGCCACCAACTCACAAATACAATGAACCTTTTGTGCACTTGCTAATTTGTGTTGGCAAGTGCAGTCAAATGAATTACCCCTTTTAATTTCTATTTCATAAGATGTGTTCCAGTTTATTATCACCAAACAAACTGCCCTTTTGGTTCATGATGCACACTATGCATTGCATGTGTTATATTTTTTGTCCACATGATGGGGCATTAGAGCAAATGAATCATCATGAAGTGTTGGTACATGTTTTTCAGTAGGGCATTGTTCCATCTCTGCCCCAAACATTTACTGAAATGCAGTTAAGAAGTTATATTTCTTCAGATTCAGACATTGGGAGATTACGCTGCTAGATCATTTTGTAATTATATATATTGTTTTATAACTACACTTGCCACTGAGCTTAGACTGCGCCGACACATTGTGCATGTGTCTGTCTTGCTCTATTTCTATCCATCCAAACACATAAACTTGAAGAAGGGATAGACTACAAGAGCCAACAGTGATTTCTAAACTTAGTGCTGACAAATAATACACCAGCCAGGAAACTTAAGTAATTGTGTTATTCATGAACGCTCCATGTGAGGCACACGCTCAGCTAAGATTGCACTAAATAATTTGACGGCAAATAAAAAATAACTCATAGGGTTCACAAGTGAACAGAACAGAACAGAATAAACTGAATATGTCATACGGAATGCTAGTGTGCCCAAGGTGTTAAAAGAAGGAAAAACAAAATGGTCCTATAGTCAGCAGCGGATTATCCCCAGAGCTGTCTAACGATGCTATATCCATGTTAGATTTTATCTGAGAGCAAAACACCAGAACGAGAGAGGGAGGGATGGGTCGGTGAAGGAAGGACAGCGGGGGACAAATTCCATTTGTTGCAAAGGAACAGAGGAGGCTATCTGGGCAGAGAATCAATAGGATAAGAGGTTATTAGCTTAGAAATGTCACTTGAAACATCGATCATCATCTCTATCCACAGAGGGGACGTGTACACACAGGGTCAAAGTGGCTTATCAGTTAGCGATGATGGGAAGGTATACATCAAAGAGCGAGCGGAGATGGGCCATATATAAACTCATGGATGCAAGCAAGTATAAACACAATTAGATATCTAGCATGTGCTATCAATCAATGTTCATTTACCATGTGCAACATAACATCCAATGAGGCACCTTTCTGTTTATATTGGCCCGGTTCAACCATTTATGGAAAGGGTATCCAACTATACCCTGGCAGTCTTTTTGTTAGCCCTCAGGTTTGCTTTTCAACTAGCCCATTTTACCAAGTGGAAACAAAATAATAACCTCAATTTATGATGTTAAGGGTCAGACCGATGTTTCCTGGTTCATATTTCCCAGTGGGAAATATAGGCAACCTCGGGTCCCAAGGAATAAGATTGGGGCTAAGATTTTGGTTTTAATTTTTGGTCAATGTTTGGGGCTGAGGTTAGGGTTATATTACATTGTAGGGTTAGGGTTCTATTAGGATTAGGGTAAAAGAGGCGATTGAAGGCTTGTTGGCATAGCATGCACTAGGGGAAACAAGCAACCTTACATTGCAAAGATTTCCATCGGCATGAAATGAAAGCACTTAGGATTCTTAGGAAATTCCATTCTTGACATAATGTCCTCCACAAGCTGCATTTTTTTTTCATCCAACTCTTCTGATGAGGCATCGATGCACAATCTAGCACCTTGAAATGAAAGGTCAAGATTAATGATTGTTTTGTTCAAGGCTGGGAAATTTCTGCCTCTCAAAACTATTAGTGTTTCACAGACTGATAATGTGTCCCTGCCAAATGACGCAGCTTTCGGAGGGAGCTTGAAAGAAGCTGTTTTGGCCATTTACACTTACCTTCTGAGGTCAAGGATGATGTTGTGAAAGAACAAATCAATGCACTAATAACAAGGTCTAAGCAGCTGACAAATGAGCTAAAAATAAAAAGAAGTTGGGGGAAAAGTTTATAAAGCAAACGCAATATGCACAGTCTGGGGATAATCCTCCCTAATGTCGTTAATCTGAGTGACCCTTTTTCTATTTCCACTTTGTTTTGCCGCAGCTACTGGATAAATTTTCATTACTGTATTGATTCTTGGGGAGTTGCAACTTAGAAATGGGACAACCAGAGAGTGTCTCAGCGTGAATTGTGTGTGTATCTCTAATGGTGTGTGTTTAAGGCTGTCAATTGGACTAACTTTATTATAGTAATGGAAAAGAGTAGATTGATAGGATGACAGAAGTCTAAGTAACCAATATATCTGGAATCGGTTTCTTACTTGGCTATTGCAGTCCTAATTCTGCATCTCAGCCTGGTAAGTCTTGCAATCACAAAGAAGACTGCATTCATCTCACAGTCTCTTCTGCACAATCTTTGCCAACAGGAAGAAGACTGCAGAGTCTCATTTGGTGTCAGATCCTACTGACTGATTGACAGCTTCCGACGCATGTGCATAATGTACATGTTTGTTGAAAACACGCAATGTGGTTCACTATCTACTTTTTAAGTAATTAAGTCCTTTCTTTTTTTAGATCCAGGTGGGTGTTTATATGGGATCATTACAATGGTGGTTTTACAAAACAACCTCTTTGATAAATTCACATTACATACAATGCATAACCTTCGATGTCAGAGTAATGGAGAAAATTTAAGGTGAGACACTGCTGGTGATTATATATATTTTTCTATATAAATGTAATAAAACATTTATGGCAAGTTTTCTGTCTGTATGTTTTTATGTCAAAAAATAAGGCATTTTGTGCATAAAAGTGCAAATATTTTCAGCAACAAAATCTAAATGATGGGTAAACCCAGATTTATGCCAAGCATGAAATTCATTGATGAAATTGTGTCTAATAATAACTAATTGTGGATAATTAGTTGTCAGGTTAAGCCCAGTTAAAGGAATAGGCCACCTTTTTACATACTGAAATATGCTCTTACCTCACTTTAGCCGAGTTAATATATCCCCGTCTGGTCTTTGTCCGTGCGCTCTGTCACGCAAACGGAGCACATACGCAGCCTCTCCCACATGTCACATAGCTCCAAAAAAGCTCACGATAGAAGCTACCAAGCTCTTCCACGTGTTCCCTATTTAAATAAAGTTACGTGAAGTGTTTTCATGCGAAGTATATTTACACAGAAATGTAACGTGTCGATTTTATAAGCAGATAAAATATAGTCCCCCTTTTTATTTGCTTATAAAATCGACACGTTACATTTCTGTGTAAATATACTTCGCATGAAAACACTTCACGTAACTTTATTTAAATAGGGAACACGTGGAAGAGCTTGGTACCTTCTATCGTGAGCTTTTTCGGAGCTATATGACATGTGGGAGAGGCTGCGTATGTGCTCCGTTTGCGTGACAGAGCAAACGTAAAAACGGTGGCCTATTCCTTTAAAGGTAAAACTACTGAAGAAGGACGTTCCACATTATTAAGCAGATCACCATTTTCAAGCGATAATGGAAAGAAAAAGGATCTCTCCGCTGATGAAAAGTGTGAAATAGTTGAATGCCTTGGTCTAGGTATGAAAACCTTCGATATTTTATGAAAGATGAAGCATAATCATTGTACTGCTAAGAGATTTGTGGCTGATTCAGAGCCCACAGGGGTTCGTGCAGATAAAGGTACATTAAGGATGGTTTCTGCCAGACAAACACATCAGTTTAAGAGAACAGCTGCTACAAAGCAGCAAACAGGTATTTGAAGCTGCTGGTGCCTCTGGAGTCTCCTGAACATCAAGGTGTAGGACCCTCCAGAGGCTGCAATTGTGCATAAACCTTCTATCCGGGCTTCCCAAAAACTGTTAATTGAGGCTCATGAACAGAAACGGCTGCAACGGACTCAGAAATACACGAGGACTCATTTTCAAACAGTCTTGTTCACTGATGATGCCTCTGGAGACCCTGGATGGTCAGATGGATGGAGCAGTGGATAGTTGGTGAATGGCCACAATGTCCCAACAAGGCTGTGACGTCAGTAAGGAGGGGGCGGAGTCATGTTTTGGGCCAGAATCATGGGGAGAGAGCTGGTCGGCCTAAAGGGGCCGACCAAACAAAATCATCTTCATCATGACAACGCACCATGTCCTGCTGTAAAGAATAGAAGAATAGAATCTGCATCATTGGCTGCTATGGGCTTAAAAGGAGAGAAACTCTACCTACCCTACCCTGACATCAACCCTATTGAGAACCTTTAGAGCCTCAAGCAAAACATCTCTGAGGGTGGGAGGCAGTTTTCATACAAACAGCAGCTCTGGGAGGCTATTCTGACATCCGGCAAACAAATCCAAGCAGAAACTGTCCAAAAACTCACATGTTTATTGGATTTAAGAATGTTGAAGCTCTTATCAAACAAGGGCTTCTATGTTAAAATATAACTTGACCTGTTAAGATTTTTCTGATTGAAATAGCTTTTTATAAATGCTGCAAATTCAACAAATGACAATTTTCAGTTAATTACGAGCTTTAAAATGTATTGAAACAATGAGTTGCATAATAGTTTTAGATTTTTAGTTTAACATATTTATTTTTGAAAAAAATCACTGGGAGGTGTTTTCAATCACATTCAGATGATCCTCTAACAGTTAGGGACTTGAAAATGCTGACTCTCATTTGGCTTGATAATTTAGAAAATCAGAGAAAAATCTCATTTGCATATTAATTGGGAACACGGTGTAAATGCATGGTTTTATTCTATTGCCATATAAGTAACAAAGATTTTTCTGAGGAGATTTTGGATATCTTGCCCAGTTTCTAAATAAGCTAATCATTAGTGAAAAAATCTGTAAAAACTTTTGCCTTTTGGGTTCAAAGCTGAATAAACCAGGCTTTGTCGTTGCATGAGTGGAGCAAAAACCTAATTTTGAGTAAACGAGTCCTGAAGTTTGTAATGTAACATATAGTATTTCTCCGCTCTTCTGCGTATCAGGTGCCTCGCAGAAGGAAATATACCACAGAGTATAGTGTCATCTCCCTGACGTTTCACAGTACACGTGGATGCAAAATATGTCAGTATTTGTGAATAAATACTTGAGGGAAAGCCAGCTTTGCAGAGTGATTATAGTAGCAACAAAACATCATAAAATGTATACTGGCATGAAAACTACGATCATAAAGGAGGAAACTAGCTACCACTTCAACCACTGTGTGAAAAATCAATACTTTCACCTGCCGTGTCGCGCCTTAATTTAGCAACCCTAGCCTTTAACAAGCCTCAGAATAGAATAAACTTTATTGTCCCCAGAGGGATATTTGTCTCGGACTCGGCCACCTTCACCCCACAACATCCGCTCTGACAGTTCACATTCAACAACAGCAAAATCACATCAAAAATACATTAATATACATTAAAAAGTGCAATAGAAGAAAGTAAAAATACAACTATGAAAGTGCGTAGAATGTCAGCCTCAAGTGCCTCAGAATTGATTCGTAAAATCTGAATAAACAGAACAGACGCTGGTGTAAAATGGTTGGTTTTGTAATTTGGGATACAAAACCTTCACCCCTCTTTTCTTTTTCACAAAGCGGAACTAACAACATGTTTGAGAATGAAGGACAACAGCAGAGTAAGCAGGCAGGAATATGGAAGTCTCCTCACCTCATGAGTCTACTTTACCCTCTCTCGGTGCTCCTGAGTGTAGCTTAGCGCGAGCATGAAACATTCATGAGTGCACAAGCCAACCGCGGATCCGCAGTGTAGTTTAATTTACTAACTTTGGTACCAAACTGACAGCCTTGGTGAAATGCGTGGTCTCTGAAGCATTTGTAGCATCTACGCATTGCATGTGACTTACTACTAATTTGTTACAATTTAACACAGTGAAGGAAAAACTACTGTTTGTGGAATCCGTATTGGCATTGTCAATACCAGCCCACATAATTAAATATATAAGCACGCAATAAAAAGAAATATATTAACAAGATACTCAAATTATAATAACACTGATAATACAAACTATAAACTACACATGAGTCCAGACTCCATTGAAAAAGAGATTTTGAATCTCCTGGTATCTGGAGACTGGTTGTGTGTGGTGACCCCAACCAAACGAAAAAATGGTGCCGCTGAGCAAATAAAGAATCGCAAAATAGTGGCCGCGTGATAAGGGACCATGATGAGGAGGAAAGATGTTGCAGGCACATTACATTTACACATTATTTAAATAAGGCAGCACATTAGATGAATGGAAGGGGCATGGGGAGGCTGTGATAAGACAGAGACAAGAGGGAAATGTCTCCAGCAGATCATTACAGCGGTGTACAGGGACTCATTAGCATTAGCCATGGAGGAATGCCACAGTGATGAATGCTCTGAGGAGACATAAACACAACAACCACCGTACAAAAGATGAGCACAGATAACAACAAGCACACTTCTATGTAAACATATATACCAGGCCAGTGGGTAGCTGTGCAGCCCTGATTGCGAAGTATTTTTTTCTGCAAAATGTAGGCTGGGATTATTAATACACATTCATTAATCTTTACACAGATGGACAATAGAGTGTTTGCAATCTGAAACAAGAACAAGAAACCTCCACATAGATTGGCCCCATCACGACCAGAAATTCAATTAGAAACCTTGCTGATAGGCTTCTGAACATCGCACCATGTTGTTGCTTCAATATTATTATTATTCTTTATTTATACCGGTCGTCTGTTGAGTCTCATTTGCAAGAGTGATCAGTTAGAGCAGTGGTTCTCAACCTTTTGGAGTCGTGACCCCCATTGTAACAGGTAAAGGGGTTCGTGACCCCCCACCCGGGTCACACCGTGAGAAATAGGAACATTAGCCTACATAATTCTTAAAAAACAAAGAAAAACAAACAAATGGCTGAAATGAAATTCATGAAACTACGAACAAATAATGGCACTCTGGTGCAATAGCACTAACACATGCCACAATAAAACATTAGATTATTTGCTAATGAAAATATGTATATTTTATCTAAATGATCTGGCGACCCCACACATTTGTCTCGCGACCTCCATGGGGGTCCCGACCCCCAGGTGGAGAACCACTGAGTTAGAGCAGTTTTACAAATATGTTTAACATACAACAAACAATAACAAATACGATAACAACATAAACATTCATTCACAATTACAACAGCATAATACTTACAAAACAAGAGCATTCACATGGTGGATAGTCCTTCACAAGGGATTTAATCTGTTCAAGGGTCAGAAGACTGTTCACACACAAAGTCTTCTGTGCCTTACTCCGAACATAATGGTGTAAAGCTGCAAAAAGCCTTCTTCATGCACTGTGCAGAAATAAACAAATAGTAATAGCAAAACAAGCATTTCCATCTCATTGTTGGGATGTTGCTCCCACACACACTCAAAAAGAGAAAAAAGTTGTGACTGCTCTGTTCTACATTGTCAAATTATGATTACTTGAAGATGTGTCACCTCTCAGCCAAACACACTTTCTAATTTCCTATGCCAGGTGACACTTGATGTAAACATCTGCTACAAACTTCAAGTTGTCAAATCAAATCAAGTTGTTTTGCTGAGCCCAATATCACAACAGTCTGCTGCAGATGGAAATCCCCTCTCCTTAGACCTTCCTATCCCAGTGGGAGAAAAGGGAAACCTCTAGGATAAACCACAAGAAGGACGGATCCACCGTCCGGTCCTTGTTGGAGCTTCAGTTCTTATTGTCTTATTGTCCCTCTGTAGATAAGGCTAAGGCAGCAGTGTCCAAAGTGCGGCCCGGGGGCCAAATGCGGCCCTCAGACCAATTTTTCGTGGCCCTCTGCCTTCTTGTTGAATCGGGACACATCATCAGAGATAGTCCTTTTTATTTGAAATGTAATAATTCTACACAATTCTAACCAAACAACTAACCTTTTACTGTGAAACAGAGCTGGCATGAAGGTTTTGAGCATAAATAAAGGTGTAGGGCACAATTTAAACCTCTGCTAGTCAAAGGTTTTGCTGCACTAACCACCGATCTATGGCCCTTCACCCTGTGTACGCTTCAGTATGCGGCCCCCCATGAAAAAAGTTTGGACACCCCTGGGCTAAGGTATTAGCGTCTAGTCAGTCAGTTATCGCTGGAACATCTAGCAGCCAGCAGCAAATCATCTGACACAGAAGCAGGGGACACCATGTGAATAGCAATGAACAGAGTACAGGTGAAGATAATACTTTGAAGAGGAACAGTGTCTGCGACTCTAACATAAACTGGAAGTTGATTCCATAAAACTGGAGCTTGGTTGCTAAAGGCTGAAATTCCTACAGTGTTTTTAGAGACTTAAATAGTCACTAATAGCCCTGCGTTTTCGAGTTAGGTGCTCTGTTTGGCAGATATGGAACTATAACGTTTTGGATATAGATTGCAGCCATACCCTTTATGGCTTTAAACATGAGGAGCATATATTTTTTTATTCTAAACTCAAGGGGAAGCCAGTGGAGAGACTTTAGCATAGGAGTAATGTGTTTGCTTCCATTAGTCCTGATGTCCTGATGACTGTAACAGCCGGTACTCTGTCAGACAGCTGCAGTACATCCAGAATGCTGCTGCTCGAGTCCTGACAAGAACCAGGATATACGACCATATTAGTCCAGTGCTCTGGTCTCTGCACTGGCTTCCTGTCACTCAGAGAATACCCTAAATACAGCTGTGTCAACATTTATAGTGCGGTTTCTGAATATGTTACCTAATGGAGAATGTAATAAATAAATAAAGTTGGTGTGGACCATTTGTTCATTGTTTCATCCATGCATGATGCATAATCCTTTTGCTTTTAACTCTTGCCCCCACCTACTGATGTCATCAAGAAACGCTTCTTTCTGTTTTTTGAAGTGCAGAAACTGCTTTCACCCAAGGAAGAGTTCAGTTTTGCATGCCCACTACACTGCGTGGTAGAGGATCATTTAAATGTGGTTGAAAAAATCTCCCAGTTATAACTGTATTTTTTTTAAAAATAAATATAGTAAAAGCCTTAAAATCTACTGTTCCAAATTATTATGCAACTCATCGTTTCAATACATTTTAAAGCTTGTAATTCACTGAAAATGGTCATTTGTTGAATTTGTGGCATTAGGAGGTCATATTTACTGAAATTAAAAGCGATTTCAATAAAAAAAAATCCAAACATGTCAAGCTATATTTTACCATAGGAGCCCTTGTGTGATAGCAGCTTCAAAATTCATAAATCCATTAAACTTGTGAGTTTTTGGACAGTTTCTGCTTGGATTTGTTTGCAGGATGTCAGAATAGCCTCCCAGAGCTGCTGTTTGGATGAAAACTGCCTCCCACCCTCATAGAAGTTTTTTTGTTGAGGCTCCAAAGGTTCTCAATAGGGTTGAGGTCAGGGGAGGAGGGGGTCCACATCATGAGTTTCTCTCCTTTTATGCCCATAGCAGCCAATGATGCAGAGGTATTCTTTGCAGTATGACATGGTGCGTTGTCATGCATGAAGATGATCTTGTTTGGGAAAGCACGGCTCTTCTTTTTTATATATATTTATATATTTTTTTTTTTCAAAGGTCATTTTCACACCTTCAGGGATCCTAAAGCAGCCGACCAGCTCTTTCACCGTGATTATGGCCCACAACATGACTCCGCCCCCTTCTTACTGACGTCTCAGCCTTGTTGGGACATTGTGGCCATTCACCAACTATCCACTACTCCATCCATCTGATCATCCAGGGTTACACAGCACTCATCAGTGAACAAGACTGTTTGAAAAGTCTGAGTCTTCATGTATTTCTGAGCCACTGCAGCCGTTTCTGTTCATGAGCTTCAATTAACAGTTTAGGGGTGGCCCGGATAGAAGGTTGACTCCAGAGGCACCAGAAGCTTCAAATACCTGTCTGCTGCTTTGTAGCATCTGTTCTCTTAATCTGATGTGTTTGTCTGGCAGAAACCGTCCATATTGTGCCTTTATCTGCACAAACCGAGTGTGCTCTAAATCATTGACAAATCTCCTATCAGTACGATGATTACACTTAATCTTTCATGAAATATCGAAGGTTTTCATACCTAGACCAAGGCATTCAACTATTTCACGCTTTTCATCAGCAGAGAGATCCTTTTTCTTTCTCATATTGCTTGAAAATGATGATCTGCATAATAAAGTGGAACACCCTTTTTCAGTAGTTTTTCCCTTAACTGGGTTTAACCTGAAAACTAATCATCCCAGGTCTCTGAGATTAATGTCAGTGATTCATAGAGCCCCGAGACACAAAACCATACATGAGTTTCATAAAAAAAACATATACAATTTGCATAATAATTTGGAACGCAGTGTATACCTATATATATATATATATATATATTTATATCGGGTATCGGGGTATCGGGTGTAAATAGTAGTTTAAAATCCAAGATAAAAGCACTTCAGACCTTCCAGGTATTGCCCTTCATAGAATTGTATAGTTTTTCTGCCCCACACTGCAGATCTAACACGAACAGAGACACAGTAGAGGCCCAGTCTATTCATCAGCCGCACAAGTGTTGTTCGGGACGGGGCAGTGCCAGTCACCTTGGACACGGGGCGTAGGCTGGTTTCACGCCACACTGGGCATTAATGCTCCACCCTCCCCCTGCCCCCGCTGAGGTCAATAACTCTGCGCACTTCATCACATGCACAGGCTCGCGCACGCCCCTACACCCATACGTTCACCTCTACATCGGGGACCCGGAGCTGCAGAAGTGATATGGGTGGCCGAAGTGGGGAAATCACTCTGAAATGAGCTGTGCAGAGTTTCTGTACACAGTCCTTAATTTAATCGCACAGTGTGGAGCTAGGTCTGAGGTGCAGCACTGAATACTAATAACTTTAAAATTCAATGTTTTTTTTCCTTTTCTTCTTTAATCCTTTGGGACGATGAAATTGAGAAGGCTTTTTAAAGCTGTTTGCATGCTGCATTTTAGAATTAAATTAGTACACAATTTCCATTTTGAGAATAACAATGAAATCTGTACACCAATATATGACACCACCTCATCCCAAAATATAGTGTTTACGGTAACACTGTCCAATCTGTAGCAAAGTCCTCTCCAACCACTTAATTACAAAATGACTTGACTCATTCACAAGAAACTTTTATCAATATGTATGCCTGGCATCTAACCAACTGAGCCACTGTCGGAGGAAAGTTTGTTTTTAACACTGACTCGTAAATGACACCAACATGTTTTTCAGTAGTTAACATTTTTGTGAACAAGTGCAGTGTTAATGTGTCCCACACAAACATCTCAATCTGGAGAGACTCCATTCAGAGACATGGAGTGAATTTGAGCTTGGATATCATTACTTTGACTAATGTGCTCAACAACAGCGAAAGAGCAAGTGTGGAAATGTTTTTAAACTGTGACTAATTTTAGCATTTTGACAAATGCTAAATTTGCATATTAAGTCATTTCATTTTCAGTTAATGTAACACTCAGTGTTTACTTCCATGTTCAGTACATTTGAAAATGAAAAATAACTGTTTAGGCTTACAAGATATGCTTTGAATTATACCGTGCATGCCCCATTCATAACATGCATTCAAAGTTTGTCACAGACCCTGGTAAGACATAGTACTGTATATGCAGAAATGGAGATATTAGTTTCATTGCGCATTTACACATTTAGATTTCCTTTCATACTTATCGTCAAATTTTCCACACACTGGCTGGCCCAGACATTTTACTGTAGCTAAATATTGTGACCTATATTACTGCAGTGTAATCCATTCTTAGATTATGATGTGCAAAGCCAGCCAAGCGGGGCCCTTTAATCAAAGCAAGTGATCCATTTCCTGCACCATCCATCTGACACGCCAGCAAATCACGCTCCGTCAACTTCCCCCAAACGCGCCAATAAACGGAAAAAGCTCTGATGAAAAGTCCACTTTCATTGGATTCGGAAAACAAGCTGCAGAGGCGAATGCAGATTTTGAGGAGTGGACATTGTGGTGAGCAAAGAGTTTCATAGACTGGAGAAATCAAGACTTAAAAATGCTTTGTTTAAAGTAGGCAGTGCAAGCCTGGACATCTTTTTTGATAATGTAGCAGTTTCAGTGCTTTTTTTTGGAACACTTCAGATGACGCTTTACATCATTCATTCACTTCACACACAATAATCTCATAAGGTTTTAAAGCCACTTGATGCAAGTTGGTCATTTTATACTCACTACTGCCTCCTTAGGTCTTACACGTAACTGCAGTCTCTATATTAAGCTCGTGCATGACCCAAGTCAGACCCGAATTAACACCTTTTTGAGTGACAGTGCAGGATTTTAGAAGCAGTTGTGGTGAACAGGGCTGAGCTCGTACACAGTAGGAACAAGTAGGGGGAGGAAAATACACAATATAAACATTTTTAAACCCCAGTTTTTAAATTAAAAAGTCATAAATAAGTTCATAATTGGTAATAAATATATCCTAAAATGTTTGTTAAAAGGTGTTTAAAATCTATGTAAACAAAGTGAAACATTGCTTTTGTTACTGCAGAGTGAGTGCTCCTCTTGCTTATAGATAATCTTTGGCATGTTTGGCTTGCACGGCAGAAGCGAAGCCTGATAAAGCTTTTTGTTTTGCTAATTGTATTTAGCGTGTGAAATGCATGGTTAGTAACTGCCTTTTTCTGAATGTTACAGTTACTCACAACCCTTTCATGCAATAAAAGCTTCACTAAAACAAGAGAAGCAATTCTTATGCCCGGAGTTTTCTCTGCTTCTCTGGCTGTCTAACAGCATATAGACATGTATTGTGAGGACAGCACAATTTGGTTCAGTGCAACTAAAAGATTTGCAGACTGAGACGGATCATGTAAAAAACTTTCCTTTTCAGTCTGTCCTCATATATTTTCAGAGAGAGATGTCCAAACCACACCGTGTTGTAGATTTGAACACAACTCGATGTGATTTTATCAGTCGTATACTGTACTTGCTCTTCATTTCTGGAATCTGGAGCAATATTAATTCATTCTTCTGCCTTCTTTGCATTGTAACCAAGACCAGAACCAAAAAAATGCTTTGGCTGTGTGGTGCATAGTTGCAAACATAAAAAAAACAAAAACACACTGATTTATAACTCAACAAATTGAATGTACTCAATAGTTTTTTTTTGCTTTCTTTAATTTCCATCTGCCTTGTACTGTTGAAAATGAGATTCCTATGATAATGAGCTTTTCCAATGCCTCGCGCTTTACTCAGCTGGAACTGTAATGGAAATCGGTTGGCCGCAAACGTCCCTAAACAATAATAACATTTTCCTGTTGCATCTGCCCTTAAAATCAGCTGGAAGAACAACTTTTTGAAGATGGATGATCAGAAATAACACTAACACCCCGTAACAGCCCTTAAACTGCCTCGTATACCACTTGTTCTGTTCCTGTAATGGCACTGAAAAGCCCCATCTATTCAGCTAAATTACCTGTTGTGATATTGTTGAGCCACTGCTGAGCCTGTACACCTCCATTTGCATTAATGGGATCTTTATTACGTTTTTACAAGCAGTTAGAGCACAGATATTACCGCTTGCATATCCTCAGCTGCTACAGGGCTGATAATAGGGCAACATTAAAGCTAATAAATCCTTCTTTAAATGGACTCCACTTGTCGGCAGGTAATGCGTATCCCTGGGGGGCTAATAGTCGAGCTCTACGCACAATAACCATCAAAAACACACCAGTAAGCATAAAGCATAAGTCTTGTGCACTGTATTGAGAGAGTGCATGGTAACACGCGCGTACTCTCAGTCTGTTGCCGCGGGGATTTGGCAGGTTATGGCTGGGAGCAGATGGCAGCAACCTGGACGCGCTAGATCAGTCTCTTTGGCCTATTCTGCTTCTCCACGGGCACAGAAATGTATTTTGGATTTCTTCTACACACAAAAAAATAAAAAGAAGCAGTTACTACCCTGGTGCAATGTAGAGTAGGGCAGTTTCTACCCTGGTGCAATGTAGAGTACTGCAGTTTCTACCCAGGTGCAATGTAGAGTACTGCAGTTTCTACCCAGGTGCAATGTAGAGTACTGCAGTTTCTACCCTGGTGCAATGTAGAGTACTGCAGTTTCTACCCAGGTGCAATGTAGAATAGTGCAGTTTCTACCCAGGTGCAATGTAGAGTACTGCAGTTTCTACCCAGGTGCAATGTAGAATAGTGCAGTTTCTACCCAGGTGCAATGTAGAGTACTGCAGTTTCTACCCAGGTGCAATGCAGAGTACTGCAGTTTCTACCCAGGTGCAATGTAGAGTACTGCAGTTTCTACCCAGGTGCAATGCAGAGTACTGCAGTTTCTACCCAGGTGCAATGCAGAGTACTGCAGTTTCTACCCAGGTGCAATGCAGAGTACTGCAGTTTCTACCCAGGTGCAATGCAGAGTACTGCAGTTTCTACCCAGGTGCAATGCAGAGTACTGCAGTTTCTACCCAGGTGCAATGTAGAGTAGGGCAGTTTCTACCCAAGTGCAATGAAAACAAGTATTGTCTTCACTCCTCAGTAGCATTTTTGGTACCAGTGACATGTTGGTTTACATTTTGAGTTTCAGTCAGCTTTTTTCCTGAACACCCGCAAGTTTATAATGGAGAAATGGCGGTTGTTGGCCAGTGACTCTCGCCCTGTGGGTGCAGCGATGTCAGAAAGTGGAGTGTGACCCTTTTTGCCCCCTCAGATGCTCCTATATTTCTCCAACATGTTTAGGCTCGACTCAGCCAGAGCTCATGAAGTCTCTCGTCTCCTATAGACCAATATGTGCCCCTTATAGTTTTCCGATAGCGAGCAAAGCTGGGCTGGGTTATGTTGTTAAGACTGTAATCTGGTGGGCTGGAACCCGGAAAGGTGCCATCCTGAGACAGATTATATGGTGCTAACAGGACGGCCATGGGTGGATGAAAGCTTGGAGGAAAACAATAAAGCAAGGGGAGCGGCGATCGATCGGGGGCGCTCCGGAAGCGGCGTGTTTTCCCCACTGAGCAAATCTCACTGGTGCGTTTATATGAGAGAGGAGGATAGGCGTCAGTCACTGGCAGAGATATACCGGCTGGCACGACCATGGCCAAGGCATACAATAAAAGCACTTACATCAGAATTATCTGTATTGCTATTGTCAAAGAAAAGGGTTTTCTGAATAAACAGAAAATATAGTCTGTAACATTAATAAGTAACCTGTACTAAAACTATCCTCTGTTTTTAGTAGACTCGAGAGCAATGTTATGCACTTGCACACTTTTTAGACTGAACAAAAGGTAAAAAGGATTGTTTAATTATGTTGTTTTGCTTTTGGTCTCCATATGATTTATTACAGAGAGTAAGTGGCTCTCCGCAAATTGTTGGAGCTGGGACTCATGATGTACATTTTGTTTCTTTTTACTGTACTGCCTAGTTGTCCATTCAGCTATGTTTTTGTCCCTTGTCTTTAAAATGGAAAATGGAAAAAAAAAGAAAAAAAAAACTGTAGGTATGTTTCCCTCCAAAAATCATCTCAACTCTCAATAAATGTTTTGTTGTTCAGGTTTTTCAGGACAGCGACTAGAAGCAGCAACGTGTACTTTAGGTACACATACACATCGACTGACATTTCAGTTTTAAATATCATGTTAAAGCATTCACTCATCCTCAGTTATATCACACCATTCATCATTGTCACATTCTACAGAAACACAGGCTTTTACGCCGGGACAATCTCCCAAAGTTTAACCATTAATGTTCAGCACTGCCCAGTCCAGCCGAAGCACCAGAGGCACCACCAGAGGGGACTGCACAATCCCTCTTGGAGATCTGTGTTCAGTCAGACTGTGTCCTCCTTCACAGACTCGCATCGCTGGAACACAGTGCCTCAATCAATAGGAGAGGCCAGTCTTTGAAAGTGAATGCCAAAAAAATGGCTAGTGGAGTCGCAAAACACTGAAAACTGTTTTTCTGCGTGTTTGTGGGTTATGTAAATATTTTGTCTGACATGTCTGATTACACTATTCCCCATTGTATTTAAAGTTACTGTACCTACTTTAATTTGTGACTTAAAGTTCTTTTTAGGATGCTTTTTTGAGATCTGGAAAGGGGAACTACCAATGAAAACTAGCCTTTGAATTCGGGTGCATTCACATCGTCTTTATTATCCCACTTAGAACAAAATAAATATATACTCAATAGATTGCTGCAGCTTCTCTTGACAGGTGACAAATATGGCCATGAAGAATTAAAATCTGTGGTGAAGCTCGATGATTTAAGCTTCACCACAATGCATAGTTCCTGGATGAATAAGAGCTTTCAGAAACATAATTCCCTAGAGCACAAATCTATTCAAAACAACAGTGAAGGAGGTGGCGTGGCACAGGATCATAATCAATAAACAAGAACATGCAGTGTGTGTCTTTACCATAATGTTCTTCTGGTGTTTGTCAGGTGACTTGTGTTTAAAGCAGTACTAAGTAACTCATGCCCCGAGAAGCCATTAGCACCACTGCAGGTGTCGTAGCATGTTGTGTTTTTTTACTCATTAATTGTCTGTGCGGGAAATACACTGACAGAAAAGACAAAGGGAGAGAGGGATTTTGTACATCCAATTACACCACGAGAATATATATTAAAAAAAACTAAAAAAACACTTAAACTCGGCAATAAATACTGTTTAAAGTTGTGCAAGCCCGCAGTTAGCTTTGCCCGTTAGCCTGTTAGTTTCTTCTTCTTCGTGATTCCAACCCGTAGGCAGCAAAGTTGCAATTGTGGTTTTCTGGCCAAAGACACCAGGTGGAAATGAAAGATCTCCAATCATCCCATTAACACTTGTATTACCCCCAGAGGGACTACGAAAAGGATTCATTAAGGTAAACAAGTTACTAAGTACTGCTTTAATACAAAGGATGAAATAATCTGACCTGGCGCAACCAAATCATAAAAATAAGACAGCAATGGTGCCAACAGTGAGAAAAGTTAGTCTCGAGACCTGACGACACTGTGGAGAAGTGTCAGCTACAGTGTTGAGCAATACGAAAACACGCCTAAAAGAATAATGATAGTGGATCAAATACACTGAAATGTACCTTTTAAACTTGTGATGAGCACTTTTATTTTTTATTTTTTTTTATCTAGGAAGCCATACATAGTGAACTTTTAAACTGTTACAATGCAATAGGCTATTTAGGGACACTTAGAAAACCAAAATGTTAGACTGAGCAGCTGATGTCTGCTCGGTAAACAAATACAAATCTCACTCCCACACACTTGCACATAAATATAGGGTCGTTGTTTTCAGAATCCCAAAACTGCAGCCTAAGCAACCTCGCATTTCACTGTCTTTTGTGCTAAACATGTCACACTTAAAGGATTAAGAAACATTCTGCCAGCGAATGTAATTGTTGGTACTGAGACAAGTAATAATACAAAAGATGGTAGCTTTTTTGTTTTTCACTCGGAAAATGCTCTTCAAATAAACCCATTGCTATGACAACTAGTCAGCGGTAGATTTTTTTGTTTGCAACGGACCGTGTAAATGCTTCATGCTGCTTGACATAATGGAAAGTAAAAAGCGGAAACTATCAATGACCTAGAATTCATTCTTGCCAGATGTAAGATGAAATTCATTGTGAATTGACGTCAAAGTGTAGCCAGGCGATTTAACCGAAAGAGTGTCGATCTGTACAATTGAAAGACACCAATCTTTGAAGAGTTGAGGCCAAGGATACAGTGTTCAGAGTTATACTCAAAAGACACATCATTTTTTACCTAGTGCCTCTCGAAAGTATTCATACTCCTTGAACTTTTGCACATTTTGTCATGTTTACAACCCTAAACATAAAGATTTTATTTTGATTTTTTTACTTAACGTTCACACACAAGTAACAGACAACTGTGAAGTGAAAGCGAAATGATATATGATTCTGTTATTTTTCAAAAAATAGAAAAGTGAAAAGTGGGGCTTGCATAAGTATTCATACAGCATGAATGAATACTTTGTGGAACCCCCTTTTGCTGCAATAACAGCACAAGTCTTTTGGGGTCTGACTCTACAAGATTTGCACATGTAGAGACTGACATTTTAGCCCATTCATCTTTATAAAACAACTCAAGCTCTGTCACATTAGAACAGGGGTCGGAGACCAAGAGCCGAAATTTTAAACCTTGATCCTGTGAAGAGCCACAAAGGCACCGACCATTAGCGAGATCCCGGGGCGGTACTTTATTGTGATTAAATAGAATGTGACCGTTTTATTTAATCACAATAAACTATAACTTTATGCCTTTTTCTTTCTTTTTTAATAATTGTGTTAGATTGAATGGTTTTACTCCTCAACAAGATTGAAATACATGTATATTAAATGACATTTTTTGTTTCCTGTTCTGACTGAGACTAAATTAGATTATTATTATTATTTTTATTTTTTTTAATGCTGGGGTGTGTTTGTATGTGGGGCCCTGCCCACTGAGCCCCCTTCTCTGATTCGCCCCTGGCCCGTGCGCTCAGTGCCTGCAGCTTTGTCCTGAATGGACTGTGCAAAGAACGCACTCTAGGCTGCACAAAGTTTATGAACTTTAACCAGGAGCCTCTGGAGGATCTGAGAGTCTGTTTTAAGTTGCATCTGTTACAGTTATAGCACGTGTGAAAGAAAAGTCATGACTTTGCGTATTTCCACGTTACGATGTCGCACTTCGCATCATAAGCTTAATAAGAGCTCCGCTTTTTTCCATTTCCTAATTTTGATCTTTTTCTGTGAATATGTGGCCAAATTACATCAAATAAAGAGTAGCTGATCAGAAATCTGAAAAGCACAGAAGCTAATCCTAGTGCCACGATCTGCCTGCCTGTTGTTCAACCTACATCCCGCTGTGAGTGAGGCTGCACGGGCTCCTTTTACACACTGCCTCGAAAAGGAGAGAGATACAGACTCTCATTCATGTAGAGATGGAAACATGGTCTGTAGGACGATGGTTGGATTTTTGGTCAAAGACTGTTACAGTTTATGGGAAATATTTACCAATTATTTTGCAAAGAGCCGCATTGTATTAAACATCTCCAATCATGCAAAGAGCCGCACTCTGATTGGCCAAGAGCCGCATGCGGCTCGAGAGCCGCGGGTTGGCCACCCCTGCATTAGAAGGAGAGCGTTTGTGAACAGCAGTTTTCAGATTACTCCACAGATTTTCAATAGGATTTAGGTCAGGACTTTGACTGGGCCATTCTAACACATTAATATGTTTTTATTGAACCATTCCATTGTAGATTTAGCTTTGTGCTTCGGGTCATTGTCCTGCTGGAAGGTGAATCTCCGCCCCAGCCTCAGTTCTCTTGCTGACTCCAGCAGGTTTTCCTCCAAAATGTCTCTGTATTTGGCTCCATCCATCTTCCCAACTATTCTTACAATCTCCCCAGTCCCCGCTGAGGAAAAGCAGCCCCACAGCATGATGCTCCCCCCGTATATTTGACACTGGGGATGGTGCACTCAGGACGATGAGCAGTGTCAGATTTGCTCCATACATAACGTTTTGCATTTGGGCCAAAAAGTTCAATTTTTGTCTCATCTGACCAAAGCACCTTCTTCCACATGGAGCTGTGTCCTCCATATGACTTCTAGCAAACTTCAAACGGGATTTCTTATGGCCTCCTTTCAATAATGGCTTTCTTCTTCCACTCGTCCATGAAGGCCAGATTTGTGTAGAGTACGACTTACAGTTGTCCCATGTACAGATTCCCCCAGCTCAGCGGCAGGACTTCACAGCTCCTCCAGAGTTATCTTGGGGCACTTGGTTGCATTTCTCACCAGTGCTCTCCTTGTTCAGTTTGTTAGTTTACGTGAACAGCCGTGTCTTGGTAAGTCTGCAGTGGTGCTTTACTCTTTCCATTTCTGAACACAGCTTTATCCCTGACCTCTCTGGTGCTCCTTGACCATCATAATGTTGTTCAGTGACCAATACACTCCGACCACAGGTCTGAGGGCCTAAAAAAACAGCTGAAATTAAACTGAGAGTAGATTACACACAGGTGGCCTCTATTTAACCGTTAGGCCAAGGTGTGAACATTCTGGAGTCATGAGGAAATGGTGTATGAATACTTATGTAAGCCCCACTTTTCACCTTTCTATTTTTTGAAAAATAACGGAATCATGTATCATTTTGCTTTCACTTCACAATTGTCTGTTACTTGTGTGGGAACGTTCAGTAAAAAAATCAAAATAAAATCTTTATGTTTAGGGTTGTAAACATGACAAAATGTGCAAAAGCTCAAGGTGTATGAATACTTACGAGAGGCACTGTATCTTCACCTGTCCAAGTTGTGGTGAAAGCTAAGTTTCCTTAATTATTGTTCAGCGCTAGCCAGGAGGAATTAATTGCAACACTGCGTTCAATATAATGTCACATTAAGAACAAAACTCTTAGTGCATTGACAGCTGTTGTCTAGGCCACTCGTTCTCTCTAAAATACAAAGAGATTACTGAGAGACAACAGATCATAAAACTGCCATTGCATGCTCCTCTTGGGGATCAACACGTCACTGTGCAATTGGCTGCTGGACTTTCTGACAGGGAGACCACAGGTTGTACATGTCGGCGGCAAGTCCTCCAGAACCATCACTCTGAACACGGGGGCTCCCCAAGGCTGTGTGCTGAGCCCCCTCCTGTTCACTCTGCTGACCCATGACTGCACTCCAAAGTATGACTCAAACCTCTTCATCAAGTTTGCAGACGACACAACAGTGGTGGGCTTCATCAGCAACAGAGACGAGTCAAACTACAGGAGTGAGGTGAGCAGTCTGTCCATGTGGTGCTCACAGAACAATCTCTCTCTAAATGTGGAGAAGACAAAAGAGATTGTTGTGGACTTTCGAAGAGCGCGGGTCCAGCATGCTCCTCTAACAATCAACGGTGCTGCTGGGGAGAGGGTGACCAGCACTAAGTTCCTGGGTGTGCACATCACAGAGAGGCTCTCCTGGACCATGCACACTACATCACTGGTCAAGAAAAGGTCTCCTTAACTTGAGAAGAGCCAGAGTCCCAGCCTCCGTTATTTGCAACTTCTACAGAGGGACTATAGAGAGCATCCAGACCAGCTCCATTACTGTGTGGCACGGCGCCAGCACTGCCTCCTGCCGAAGGAGCCTCCAGCGCATCGTGAGAGCAGCGGAGAAGATCTGCAGAGCCCCTCTAACATCCTTTAAGGACATGTACTCCACCCGTCTCACCTGCAAAGCTGTCAAAATCACCAGAGACCGTATGCAACCATCACACAGTCTCTTCAAGGTAATGCCTTCAGGGAGGAGACTGCGGAAACGCGGGCCAGCTGCAGTCGACTGAAGAACAGTTTCATACACCAGGCCATCAGGAAGCTGAACTCCCTCCATTCCCTGCCCTCCCTGTTCTTCCACCCCTTCCACCCCACAACCCGTGCCACAACAAGGATGAGAGAATGAACTATTTCGATTCATTGTGAAATGAAGTGACAAATAAAATGAATTGAATATTTGTGCTACATTTGAGAAACTTTGTAATGCCTAACCAGTCTATGATATTACTTTGGTCAAGTGGTTGTCAGTCATGATCCAAATAGTCACATTTACAGTGGTTGCTGGCTAATGCTAATTCTCTATTAAGACAAATACTTTCTGCTTGCTTAATATCTACCCAGAATAACCTTGTAACGCAAAAAAAAGTAAAACCATGCATTGACTTCAAACACAGCTTAAGCATATCAGTATTCTAGACACTATAGTTTTCATGTCGTTTTGTGGAAGGCTCAGTTATGGAGCCTCCTACAGGACCTGGCTCTGGGCCCGGTTGACAGTGCAGTTAGCCTGGCTCTCAGCTTGCTCTCCCAGTTGGCACAGCGGGTAGGCTGGGCTCATGCAGAGATCAAACCAGCCCTCGACCTGTATGTGGAAGTGTTAGCCCACCTTTTTCACTCTGCAACATTTAAAGCTCTGCCTCACACAGAAAAGATACCCACATCAATCCAATTAAGTCCACATGCACTTGTCATTTCCTCTGCTTTCAACTACCAATTCCAATGCACTCACGTTCTATTGATAATTTCTGCAAGAGTAGTTAAAAAAAAAAAAAAAGTCTTATGAAACAACTTCCATTACAAGCATTTTGCTATAGCAACATTGAAACTGTGAGAATATTACATTTTTCATCAAAACAGATAAAAATAGAATAAATTGAATTAATATAGGTTCACAATAACCCGAATGCAAAACTGTCCATCTATCCGAGTTGTTTAGCGCGAATGCCCTGAAAACGTATCCACACTTTATTCTGTGTTAAATCGATCAAAAGCATTTGATGGAACATGGTCTCAAAAAAATTTCCTTCAGCAAAAGCTCAATAACAAAGCCTTTTGTCTGAAAAGAGAATGCTGAGCAACATCAGTCATCTCCAACTATCCTTGAAACTCCTTTTTGCCCCACCACCAACCATCAGTAAACACATCATTCATCTCACAAATCTTTATTTCAAAGCCACAATCGTGCTTGAACACTGCACTGTGCTAAATAAAGCATGTGTACAACTTCACGTATTAGTTCACAACAATTGGAATTCTCTCAAGGGACTTTTTCATCCTTGTTCCCAAGACTAAATCAAAAGAAGCCAAATACATTGATAAATAAAATGTGACTTAAGGCAGATATGTGCAACGAAACTTAAAAAAAAGTTCAATTCATAAGCAACGGCATTTCTCTTTCATCTTTAAGCCACTGGAACATCTGCGAGCTTTATTTCATCCCCGTTGGTTTTGGCATCACTCTCTTATCGACCAATTGCATTAACAAGTTGTCACTCAAGTCAGCAGTCATTGCTAATTAGATTCTCCTTGGCTTAATTTAATGTGTGGGAAGTTTTATGGCCAGTAACATTTAAATTCTCATCGGAGGTGCAATGGGAAGAAGGAGCCCATTACAACAGTCAGGTTCAAGAGTAAGCCTTTTTGGAAGCATAAATATTCATTTGACTACACTATATTATTTGATACAATATACTTTTAAAAAGACTGTACATCACCTATCACCAATGTTTAAGTCTACTGTTTTGTGTGTGTGTGTTTGTTCAGTTAGATATAACAACTCAGAGGTCACAAACTCATTTGTGTTTCTGTAATAACCTCATGCTAGCTAATATTCATGTATCACTACTTTAAGTTCATAGTTATGTTGGGGTCACCGCAAATCTGGCATGTGTTAGAGCAACTTTAAGATATGCCACATCGCGTGGGTATTTTGTAGAAAACAAACAATAATTAAGCCAAATAGCTGTTGTGCAGATTCAGTGTTTGCCTGCTGAAGGGCACATAAACTGGCGTTAAGTTGTTTACATGAGAATAAACAGGGATGTCTAAACTATGACCCAAAGGCCTTCGAACTAAATGGTGTTGATCCTAAGAACTCTAGATGAATTGGCGCTCACACAGAACAATACAAGGGCAAAAACAGACATACAAATGATTCAATAAATACATTATTTTTCCATTCCTTTGAATACATGTGTGACGCGCAGGCAGAACAGGTCAAAATAACATTTTGTTAGATCCACTAGTTTAAATTATTCACTAACTTCCAAAAAAAACAAATGGAGCTTGATTTTAGATTTTCAAGTGGTGACAATGACATGGGCGTGCTGTTGGTCAGATGAAAGGACTTTCAGCCATTAGATGAATGTGACAGCTTTGTGAATCCAATCACTGCCAAATAATGATCAATTTCAATATTTGTCCATTTTTGTTTTGGAGATGTATTTTTTCTCTTCTGTATTCGTCCCTGCCCTCCACCTGAGACTATGACATCATCACATTGGCGAACACTATTTGTGAATGAATACACATGGATCTCTCTATTTTTCATGTGCCCCACACTCTCATTCATCCTGGCCTATTGTACATGTTTTTAGTGGTGGGGAGACCAGAGTATTTACAGGGAAAAAAACATAGCCTGATTTAATAAAATACCTTGATGAGTAGTCTCCAGAACCATGTCTCTCATATCAGTCTACATGAGAAGTGGATGATCAAATCTGTTTTTATCATGGAAACTAGACCTACATTTCTAAAAGTTATGTGGATATTGGTGATTCAAAGTGTTCCACTTTTCTATCAAAAATTCTTCTTCCTCTGCTGTTACCTGCAGGCCTCGTCCACCCACCAGGGACCAAGATAACATGAGGATTTGGAGCGTATCCTCGAATGCTCTTCACATCTGGGTCAAAACTCCTGACCGCTCAACAACATCCGAGCTGCAAAAAAGAAAAAGAAAAAAAGGAAAACGTGCACTGTTGTTGTGCACTGTTGTTGTGCACTGTTTTTAAACAGACTTGAGACCTGTCTGTGCACCAATTGTATTGTATTTACTATTCAATAGAACTTTAGCTTAAAGGAACATGTTCTTGCCTGAGCTTAGACGAGTTGATGTGTACCTGTCTGGTGTTTGTGCGTGCGCTCAGTCACGCAAAACGACCAAAAAGGTGTTTTTAGCGCTTGGCCTCTCCCAATGTATTCCTACAGCTCCAAACGACCATGCTCTTCCTCGGGCACGCACAAAGACCAGACAGGTACACATCAACTCGTCTAAGCTCAGGTAAGAACATATCTCAGTATGGAAGAACAGTGTGCCATCAGTCACGCAAAAACACCAAATATGTTGTTAGCATTTGGCCTCTCTCAGTATATTCCTATAGCTCCAAACAGGGTGAAGTTAGAAGCGACCAAGCTCTTCACACGGGCACAAAGACCAGACAGGTACACATCAACTCGTCTAAGGAACATATCTCAGGATGGAAAAACGGAGGCCTACAAGTATGTGTTATTGTAAATTAGCGTTGATTTGGACCGAGCGCCATCAGGGCCAGCGAAGGGGCTCTTATGATCAAAGCGCTCCCCCCCCCCCCTCAAACATGCACTAATGCACTCCTCTCATTGTGTTGGGAAAATGAACATTGTAATTTGACAGCAGTGCGCCTGACAGCAGCCTGAACCACTATAACGTCACGGCTGCGCCAACAGTATGCTCTTCTAATTCATTCTCAAGTTTGGTCTAATTGTGCCTCCTGTAGAATGATCCGAATTGCAAATTAATTGTCAATCTCAGTAAGACTCTCATGATTAAATATGCAAAGATAACCAAAAAGAAAATAAATAATAATGCTCCTGATAAAGAAAAAGAAAAAAGTTTGTTCTTTTAAGACCTATATCATTTTCAAACTGCCTTGGTTATGGTCATGCTTTTACTTTTTGGTGACAGTGGGCCCTCTTCCTATCTTTTTACAGGAAAAAAAAAATAGTATTAATAAAAAGGGAAGCTTGAAAACTTGAGGAAAGAGCAAATTCAACCCCTTATGTCTTTATTCCTGTATGTATGACTTCACCGTATCTCACAGAACCCAAACAATCCACCGAAAGAAGTTGAACTATTGCACCAGCGCAGGCTTCATATTTCAGAACGCGCGGGGGAAAAAAATTGCATTCTCTGCGGGTCAGAGGAACGCCGTCGGTGAGAATCTGTCAAAATCTTCTCACGAGCGGCGAGCGTAATGCTTTCAGTCTTTTCCAGAGCGGGGAGGCCAACAATTTCTTTATTTATTTTTGGCAGTGAGGGAAGTCAGGTCAAGGTGTTCCATTAAACGTTGGCAATTTAGAAAAGTGGATTGAGCCGGGCTTTCTGATGGCCCGTGTGGCAGGAAAGAGCTACGGGGAAAAGTGCTTCAAACTGAGATACTTGCTCTGCAGGGGTCACCTTCGCCTCCACGATACTGGAGCAATTGAGGCTGCCAAGAGCGAGGAGAAAAGGGATCAGGAAATCAAGCCTTCTCTGAGCTGTGGTCTGAAAATTTTATTTATTTCCTCACCTTGATACACATGTTGTCATCGGTGGACAGGGAATGTGAATTATTGTTTTCTTTTCGCTCTTGAAAATAAATAAGGCAGGCATCATAAACATAGGGACGGAAACAAATTAATTAAAGCAAAAGAAAAACAAGTCAGGTAAAGCTGATGAGCAATGACCTCAGAAGATGAAACAAAGCGTTTTCGTTTCATGCTGTTTTTGTGTTGAAAAGTAAATGAACTGAATGCATTATTATTATTATTCAAACACGTTCTAGAAAATTTCAGCAGCAATTTCTGGGGTCTCTCAAATGTCACTTGTAATAAATAAACATTGCACAGCTGTCTTTTCGCTCACTGCCTATTACAGCGTCAGGCTTTCCACAGGTGTGTAGCTCACTGATATGCAGAGGTGGGTAGTACTTACTTACATTTACTAGATGTTCTTAAAGCAGTACTAAGTAACTTGTTTACCTTAATAAATCCTTTTCGTGGTTCGTGGTAATTCAAGCGTTAATGGGATGATTGGGGGGTCTTTCATCTCCACCTGGTGTCTCTGGCCAGAAAACCACACTTGCAGCATTCCCTGCTCCGACCCGGAGCCCCCAATACACACTATTGGAATCACAAAGAAGAAGCTAACAGGCTAACAGGCAAAGCTAACTGCGGGCTAGCGCCATTTAAACAGTATTTACAGCCAAGTTTGAGTGAAAAAAATGATCTCCATTGTGTAGTTGGATGTACAATATCCCTCTGTCCCTTTGTCTTTTCTGTCAGCGTAGTATTTACTCTCACGGACAATTAATGAGTAAAAAAACATAACATGCTACGACACCTGCAGTGGCGCTTATGGCCTCTGGGGCATGAGTTACTTGCTGAGTACTGCTTTAACTATTTTTTTTGTCTTCTACTTGAGTTAAATTAAGTATCCGCACTCTTACTTGAGTAAAACAAGTTGTAACTCGTGGGACAAATCTTCCTGTTGACACATACAGATGTACAGGTATTTTGTTTTTTGTAGACTAAATCACACCTTTTTTGTTTATTTGTATCGGTGCTTTATAATCATCAAAATCTTAGTTCAGTTCTACTTAACTTATTTTACTTGGTTAATTTAGCCCCGTCTTGCCAGGTTTTATATTCTGACCTTTCCTTGTTGGAATTTTTAGGTTTTGCAGTGTGTCCTTTGAGGGAGCCCCCTGTTCCGGGAGTGTTGACTGTGGAGGCCGTGATACCGTCCTGTGGGTGCCTGTCTCTCTACCACACCTCCTGTGTGGGTGCCCAGGTGTGGGTGCCCTGGTGCTGTGCTGTTCCCGGTGCAGATGGCTCCAATTTCCTTGCCTATAGTCTGTGCATAATTGTGTATAAATCAGTGAGATTTGCTTTACTTTGATATAATTAGCCCACTGAGGTAGAACAGTGCTAATTACATCATTAATAGGCTGTCGACTTGTCATCCAAAAGTATAACAGTAAGTTAAAATGCTGATAAATATTGTCAAGGTGACTGCTAAATGAGACTTGAGGTGTTTTCTCTGTCTAGTATATGCAACAATACACTGTGTGTAGCACATATACATGTACAGTACAATGGTACAGTACAATGGTACTGTACAATGGTGACGGGTAGAAGACACCAAAGCTTACTGATGCAATCCTTACCCACAATGAGGTAGAGAGAGAAATGAGTTAATCATTTATGGACAATACCGGAGATGCTGACAGTTTGTCAGAACAACTGTGTCACTGAAATAACACTGCAACCAGTTTAGGTTTTGTCAGCACATCAAACTCCTTTCAAGAACAAAGCTCTGGTGAAATAAGGTTTGTTGTCAAATGCATGGGAGCAAAGAGGAGGATTATGGAAAATCAGTGTGTGACTTTTTGACTTGTTCGGTGCGTTCCCTCCTAGGTGTTCTCTTTGAAGTTTGCTTTTATTGATTACTTTCTGTTTCCACTCTGACTTTTTCTGCATGGTTTGGTAGCTACGGTTCACCCAAGGGTAAAACAAAGGTACTTTGATATTTTTGAAGACAAAAAGAAAGAAAGAAAGAAAGAAAGAAAGAAAGAAAGAAAGAAAGAAAGAAAGAAAGAAAGAAAGAAAGAAAGAAAGAAAGAAAGAAAGAAAGAAAGAAAGAAAGAAAGAAAGAAATAGGAAGTGACTATGTGGGGGAAAAGTACCTATTTAACATGAACAACCTTGAAGAAATAATGTTTGCATGATCTAATTACCTGTTCACATACAGTAAGTGTAACAGTCAAAGTTTCATGAAGAAAAACAAACACAAATAAACAAAACAAATATTACAAAAGTCTTATTTCTGGTTTGCTTTTTGCAGTGGGTGGTTGTTTTCCAAACTAAGGCCAGGTCTGGTCAGGTCACAATTTATTATCATTATCATTTGATCGCGGGGCAGGTCAAAACAGTCTGGTCGCCTCCATTCATCACTGCCGTACATGCGCATCATTGTAATGAGCTGTGTGGATGTTCATATAAGAAGCAGCATTTTACATCTAGTGATCCAGATAACGCTTTAAAGGAATAGGCCACCGTTTTTATATACAAAGATATGTTCTTACCTAACCTTAGTCGTGTTAATATATCCCCGTCTGGTCTTTGTCCGTGCGCTCTGTCACGCAAACGGAGCACATACGCAGTCTCTCCCACAGTTCACATAGCTCCAAAAAAGCTCACAATAGAAGCTACCAAGTTCTTCCACGTGTTCCCTATTTAAATAAAGTTACGTGAAGTGTTTTCATGCGAAGTATATTTACACAGAAATGTAGCATGTCGATTTTATAAGCAGATAAAAAGGGGGACTATATTGTGAGGCGTAATGGTACGAGGAGCAAAACGTCCGCGCAGTAACTCCTAAAGGTTATTGACGGAAGTGAGCGGGGGGAAGTCTTTAGGAGTTACTGCGCGGACGTTTTTCATCATTTTCTTGAATCTAATTCTTAAAATTACAGTTATTTCGGTTCTTGTGACTCGGTATGAATTTAAAATAAAGCTATTTTAATATAATAAGGGGTCAATATCCTATAAATGAACAGTGTACGTTTAAGTCTTTAGGATTTGTTTTTAACTGGTAGCCCTCGAACAACTTAATGCTCTTAAAGTAGCCCTCAGCTGAAAAAAGTTGGTGACCCCTGCTGTAGACATTATTCATTCATACCATACTGGTGGTGGTCAGCTACTATTGTAGCCACAGCCGCCCTTTGGGTAGACTGATGGAAGCGTGGCTCTGTGTCATATTGATAATGCCTAATTTCTAATGGTTCACGATTCTGTCCAAAACCAAATTGCGCCCATGCATGTGTTTACACATGATCTGGAATTCGATTGACAGCCAAGAGCTTTATACGTGTACTATGTGTAGAGAATGAGATTCACTAATGATGTTTTTTTTTAATGTAATTGTTGCAAATTATTGGTTTTATTGATTTTCATTGTGTTTTTCAGGCTTTTTATTGTATTGTACTGTGTTTGGTGTTACTGTGAGGCACATTGAGTTGTCATGTACATTGTTCATGAAATGTGCCATACAAATACACTTGCCTTGCCTAATGGTGCCGCTGTAGCGCTGGTGTCAAAGCGCTGGGTTTTCCCTGCTTCAGAAACGTGTCCACGTGCTCCTCGAACCGCACCCCTGATCTGTCTTCTATTCATTATTTGTCTAGCCTGCAAAACAAAAATTACAGCACTTCTTTCTGTTCACTTTGACAGGCTGTGATTGCTTTATATTTTGCAAATAAAGTCTTTGATATTGAGACCACGAAAAAACACCACAATAAACCAAAGGCAGATTGTTTATGGTTGGGTTCTTAAAAGGCCACTCCTTAGTCATCCATCAATGTAATCTCGGTGACAGGGAGATGCCTATTAATGAGCTTTGTACAGTGAGATTCCGGTGCTTTGTCCGAATAATTGAGATCTGTCAATAGAGACACAATTAATCAGCGCTGCGCTGCACTGCTGAAAGAGTGGATATAAATTCAATTGCGTAAGTGGGATTATAGATGCCGAGGTAATATTAAAATCAATAAAAAGGAGAAAAGAAAAACACCAACAAAGCAGAATTGCCTGATGTCGGAGAGTCTACATATATATACCGGCATCACATTTCTCCTAAGAAAAGCCATTTAGGGACCTCGGGACGCATAATAATTCAAAACCGAGGCGGATTATTTCCTGCACGCTGTTCTGGCTAAGATATACAGTCCTGTGGCCGCTCATAGGTCAACATCGTTTTTTTTAACTACCATCTTGGGAGAGAAAGGGAGCGGAGGCCGGCACAGTAGCTTACAAGTCGGGCCATTTTCCAGCCGGCGCTGACAAGGTTGGTGCCATTTGCAGATAGCAAACTCATGTGTAGGTGTGTGGTCGGGGGGGTGGAGGGAGGGGGGGGAAATGCCTGAAAACAGCGGGCCGGATAGAAAATTGCATTCACTTTGGATATATCTACTCCCTTGCTAAAATGCCTGGGGTAAGTAAGAGCTAAATAATCATATTGGCCGTGTGAGCGATATCAACGTCAGGGCAGTGCATGGAGTCAGGGGGGTTTCTTGCGGAGATATTTGCAGTTAATCACAGTCAGAGAATTAATGCAGAGGTTGGCTATGATGAATAAGATCCGCATGCATAAACGTGCCCTAAGTGTGTTGGGTTTGAGGGTATACGAACTTGTGCGGGGGATTGGAAGATGTTTTACAAAGATAGAGGTATACGCAGGGTATCTAAATTGAGGGATGACACATATCTGCGATAGTTTCAGACGAGAGTATAACATGGAGCATAATGAGCTGCCTAGTGGCGGAGAATCGTTACTTGTGTCATTTTCCCAAGATTCTTCATGCCGCTGCTAAAAGCATAATGTGCAACGTACGGGTTTGTAAATGTACATCCCTAAGACAGGACATGATAGACTCAAACTGAGGTGCAGGTTTCAGACAGTGTGATGATGATTTATTCACACGTACAGAAACATTCAACACGACGTAAAAGTTATTTAAGTTTTCCTATTCTTTTTGTTCGCGAGATGATTCAGAGAGCAGAATGAGCCCCCCCGCATGTTGTTAGATCCTATGTTCAATTTGAATCATGGACAAATAATAACAGGACTCTTTTTAACTTTTTAACAAGGTTCCTTCTAATGTAAAATGTTTATATATTTTTTAAACGTGTGCTCATGTCCCGTTCATCCCAAACAAGGTTCAGTTGTAGATGTAGTGCTTTTTGAGACGATCACAAGAGCATTTATTTATTTATGGTTTATTTGGTAGGGACAGTGCAAGTTAATGAACAAGCCACACCGGATTGTAGCCTTAGGCTAATTTTCATCCGTCGTCCCCCATGCGCACTCTCAAACACACTCTCATACATCCTGGCCTATTGTACATGTTTTTAGTGGTAGGGGAAACCGGAGTACCCGGAGGAAACCTACGCAGACACGGGGAGAACATGCAATCTCCACACAGAAAGGCCCTGTCCTTGGTGGGAATCGAACCCGGACCTTCTAGCTGTGAAGCACAAGCACTAACCGCTGTGCTACCGTGCCGCCCCGACAGCCATTACTTAAACGGAGATGACCACAAACAATGTCTGGTCTATAATCCTGTAAAAACAAATACTTGGCCACTCCAGCAGTTATTGCACTACTTTTATCTGTTACTAGCTGTGGCATTTTGCGTGGCGATCAAAAATACAATAGATTCTGCACTTCAAAATGACATTCAGCATGTCCATCGACAGAGGTTTAGTGGAGTGGGATGGATGGTTGTGGGAGGACTCGTTTTAAAGCCCTGACTTTGCTCTTTCCCATGCAAAAAAAACAACAGGAAGTCTCTATCATTTTCGGTCAGGGAAACATCGGCTTGATTCAGCGCTAGATTGGCCGATATAACGGTCGGCCTTTAGTCTAATCTATAAGTCTTGCATAGATTTGGCTAGAAGTATTAATTTTCAGTCTTTTTCAGATCAATGTAGCATGTTCAAACTCAGTGGTCCCCAACATTTTTGCTTAAAGGGATATTTCAGGATTTTTGACATAGGGCCTCATTTCCTAGTTATCCAGAGTGTTGCTGATTTCTGGAGATTTTTTTTTTTTTTGTAATTCATGCAGTTCTTATATTTGAAGAGTTACGTGGCGCTAGGCTAGTGCAAGGCTAGCACATTTCTATGGTATCAGCTAGCCTGCATTAAAAACAGTCTTACGCATTCCACAGTGCACCTGAGGCAAATCACTTATAACGCCAGACTAACCATATAAATGTCTGTTGATATAATATTTTTTGGAATATAACTGACCTTGCATCACATGAATGATCGCATTATGAGGGACTATTTTCTAGCAGATCACTCCGCCGCTGCGTAGCTTATACAACCACGAAGCTGATGCTGCTCAAATAAAAGGTATTTTAAATGCAAAATGGTTAAAATTACTCCATCGACACAGACATTTATATGGTTAGTCGTGTTATCAGTGATTTGCCTCAGGTGCTCTGTGGAGCGGGTCACACTGTTTTTAATGCAGGCTAGCTGATATCGTAGAAATGCGCTAGCCTTGCATTAGCCTAGCGCCACGTAACTCTTCAAATATAAGAACTGCATGAATTACAAAAAAAATATATCTCCAGGTACCAGCAACACTCTGGATAACTAGGAAATGAGGCCGTATGTCAAAAATCCTGAAATATCCCTTTAAACTTAATCTACAGTCTGCAATCTAGCAAGCAATACACATTGCTTATGGTAATTCATTCCTACCACCATGTCTGAACCATCGACATATGGAAAATTGCCTATTTGTGCTAGCTGTGTCTCTGGTAGATGCATCACATTTACTATGTAATGCATAACCCACCTGCGTCGCTCTTGGGCATCTTCAGCCGGCCGTTTCCACACCGGGATCATGCGACAGAATGCTGTTTCATTCTACTATAAAACCTCCCTTCTACTTGCTAAATTAGACTCTACACAAAACGCTGCTGTTGTCGCCCGCCTGCTCGATATAGAAATATCGAGACACATTTTCCTCCCCGTGGAACAGTCATATCAGAGAATTTTCACATTCCTGGAGGCACATTGAATGTTAAAAGCGATGGGAAAGGCCACGGGGAGGCAGATGGCCCTGCAGATAAAAGACGGTTGAATGAAGGAAAGGTGTTTTCTTGGAAGATGGCCGACAGCTTTCTTGTTGAGAAGATAGAGGGGGAGTCAGTGAAGTGGAAAGACATCGTTGCCTTTACCGTTCCTCTTGAAGCCGACACCTGATGCTGCTAAAAGGTCAGACTTTTCCCCCACGTTTTCAACTAACCCACTGTCAGTCAGCGATACCTTCCCCACTGTATGCACTGGAGGCACTACTCACTTTCACAGACACTTTCACTCACTCTGCGCAAATCTTGCATTGTTTGCTGAATGTCATTCTTTTACATGCTAAGGGCTAGTTTTTGTGTTCTGAAAATGTTGATGGATGGCAGATTAGTATCGACTTTGACCTGGAAACTCCACTGCAGCACGTTCCACCTGTGGGTAAGTTTCCTTTAAGTGCTTAGGGTTCCACAATCATCTCTAACCATAAACATCCCAAATCAGATCCTTCGACATGAAGTATCATCCAAATGCCTGACTCTTCCTTTTAAGAAAGACATGATGCTTGTTCATTTGCTTTGTAATTTTCCTTTAAATGGATTTTCCAAACAAAATTACGTGGCATCAAAGGATGGGTCAAATGCAGAGGACAAATTTTGTTGTACACTTGTTGTATGATGAAAAATAAAGCATCTTAACCAACTTTTAAAAGGGATATTTCAGGATCTTTGACATAGGGCCTCATTTCCTAGTTAATCAGAGTGTTGTTGATTTCTGTATATATATATATATATATATATATATATATATATATATATATATATATATATATATATATATATATATATGTATATATATATATATATATATATATTTTTTTTTTTTTTTTTTTTTTTTTTTTTTTTAATTAATGCAGTCCTGTTATTTGATTGAAGAGTTAAGCGGTGCTAGGCCAGTGCATGTCTATGGTAACTAGTAGCCTGCATTCAAAACCTCTTAAAAATCATTGAGTGGTCCTCCAAAAGTGGCCATATGTGATTTGTAGAAAGCTCCTTTGTGAATTCCACTAATGCGGCCGCAGGTAAACAAACTACTGTAGATCCGGTAACCGAGCAGATCACTCCGCCGCTGCATAGCTTACAACCAGGAAGCTGATGCTGCTCAAATAGAAGTTATTTTAAATGCAAAATGGTTAGTAAGTAGTGGTGCGATTGGATTAAAAATGTTTAATCGAGTTAATTACAGGTCTGTAATTAATTCATCGCAATTAATCACAATTTTTTTGCACCTAAATTATTCAATAATTAGATAATAATAACATGAGTTCAACAACACATGCATTTATTATTGTTAATCTTTATAGGTATTCAAGTAACAGAGGCAAAGTGCATTTACAGCTTTTTTACGTTCAAGTGTTTCAGGAACTCTGATCACTCATGTAACTTGAAGAGTTAATTAAACAGTAATAATAATGCCACATTTATATAAAAGTAATAAATAAATGAAACAAAAGTTTAATAAAACAACACCTTTAAGTGTTTAATTGCCGTAAAAAAGAAATCAAAGTGCCATTTCTTATACTTACCAGGGTTAGGGTTATTGTGGCTCAGAGTGAGCTGGCTGGAGCGTTTGTTTGAGGCTAATGCTAACATTAGCATTGAGGATGTCTCTGTGTTTGCACAACATGTTTTTCATTGAGATGGTATTTTAGACTTGAGTAACTACAGTGGAAGGCCAACTCTTTTTTGCACAACCTGCACACAGCAGTACAGCTGTAAACTGTCCCATCAGGATGTTTATTAAAACTAAACTGAGTCCCCAGTGGGCCGAGTGAAGCATCTCTGTCCATTGTTGTTGTGGGCAGATGTGCATCGGATATACGGGCGTACCGGAAACACGCAAATAAAAAGGTTCCGACTCGGGAGTTCCAGCTGTAAAAATCCTATTCAAAATTCCCAGTGACTTAAAAAAAAAAAAAAGAAGATTCAAATAGAGGTTTTAAGGCACAACAAAGTTACATCAGCAACTGACCATAGTGTAGATCAAAATCAAAAATCAACAATAAATACTTGCAAATATGGCAAAAATGGAGTTTCTACTTATTGGAAATGGACGGCACAACCGAAATTAAAATGGTAACAAACAGTTTTGTGCTCTGTCTAGAGAAGATGACCACAGGACAACACAAGCATGACACAAGCATAACCCAACTTCTTTCTTTTCTTTTCTTCTCATGTGGAAGCAACATTTTCTACTGGGTTCAAAGAGAAAAACATGTGTCACGTGTAATGGAGCCTCTATATAGAACACTAACACAATTGTTTGAAAACATTTACACACATAATTTCCAACTTTCTGAAAATTGGCCATGAGCAGTATTTACATTACTTTCATCACATAAATATTTGATATTTATTTCCGTGACATTTAGAATCTCAGTATAATAAAACGTTTCTTGGGGTTTGCGGGTGTTGTTGCTAATGACTCTGACCAACGCAAGAGGCCTTTAATTCATCATTACACTTGTCATTTCTGTGCTATTTTCCTTCACGTCTGGTTAATGATTCCCATCAAGTTGTAGTTTGCCCTTCTTCAAAGTACTCCAGAACAACCTAACTCATTTGCATTTATGTGTGTGGACGGATATGCTAATACCGGGCAGTTGGATGCTATCTAATTACATTTTTATTCACTGGCCATACAACCTCTTGCTCAGACGATTTGTCAACATGTTGTCCTCATAATCGGGCCAGTTTCTCCCACCAGCTTAGGCGCTCCAAATGCTGGAGCAGCATAAGCAATCTGTTCATTTGTGGACAAAACACCCATCCTAGCTGTCCAGTCACCTTGGATACGGCTTTTAAAGATGCAAAATCTGTCATTATGTTTGGAGGCAACAGGGTCCAACAAGACTTACAAAGATAAACGGTCACAAAGATGATTTGTCATTGAGCAAACTAATGCAAGTCAAAAGTTATGGAATAGACCATACTGTTAAAAAATAGTGCCACAATAAAAACTTGAAGAATTTCAATACATTTCATAACGATGAACTTAGCTTAGAGCTCTCACCATGTACCCTTTTGAATTCAGGATAAAGAAAACAAAACAATATGAAGTAATCACCAATGTATTTATGTACGTGGAAAATAGGAGGCTGCTGTTTTGTGAAAATCTGACGCATATTTATGTCAAAAACCTGCTGTAAAGATAATAAGTATTTTTTCTTTCTAAATCTGATTTGATTTGAGTGTGTCTTTGGTCATTATGGAGCTTTGACTACGTTTAATTGTATATACTTACAGTTTTTCAGTCAGATGTGCCCATGTAAATTTAAAAAGATGCATTGGTTTTGTTTTAAAATCTATTTGTTTTCCAGTCTGTATAAAAGCATTATTCATTATTGTTCATTTTCAAAGTCAGACCTACTGTATATTACTTGGGAGCACTGTCCCTGACTAATAAACAAGGCCCACTCACAGTGGTGACAAATAGAAGATTGTACTTAATGCTATGGGCTTGCAGGTGCCGGCAGTACCCCCTTACTCCCCGGTCTTATTACTCTTCCACTCTGAATAATGCAAAACAGCGGCACGATCAACAAAAGCACAGCGAGAGTGGGAGAGTCATGTAATGAAGCACTGAAATATGAAACTGAAACATCTTACTTTCTCCCTTTTCCCTCACTTCGTCATCGCTCCAGTTATATCTACATTACAGGTGAAAACATTTGAATATCGTTCAAAAGTTCATTTATTTCTGTAATTCAGATTCAAACTTATATAAGTTATAGACTCATTACATGCAAAGTGACATATGCCAAGCCTTTGTTTGTTATCATTTTGATGATTAGTTTCACAGTTTAAATTGAATAACAGAAATGAAGGCCCTTTTAAACGATATTTTAATTTACCAAGTTTCTTCTGCATATATCCACACAAAAAAATGTGTTAACTACACATTGCAATAAGGGCTTGGAATTTATAAAGAAAAACAAAAACTACTTAATCCCAAATCTACAGAATTTTAATCAAAGTAAATCGGGATTCATTATTGCCAATATATATCTTTTTCCATAAGCAGCAAGTTGCTGCGTGTACAGGTCACAATTAGTGGATTTAAAACATTTCTTATTGTTTTTTTATTATTATTTATTATTAAACAGCTGCTAATTTCATGAAGTAATTAAATAGATGCTGCGTCATGGGTTCATGTTCATGCTTTCATGTAACGCCTGTCCAATTAGCCTGCAGGCCAATACAGGCCATACCGCCTTTGCTATGCCCAATCCTGTCAGACCTTGGAAGCTAAGCAGGGAAGGGCCTGGTCGGTATTTGGATGGGAGACCGTTTGGGAACCCTAGGAAGCCTGGAGAATGTAGTGAGTGGTTGGCGGTGGTTGGCGGTGGTCGGAGGGGCCATTGGCGCAGACTGGTTGCCTCGCTTCCGTCAGCTGTGGCTACAATAGTAGCTTACCAGCACAAATAATGCAATAAAGCGTCTTTGAGTGTCCAGAAAAACGCTATATAAAACCGATGCATTATTAATAATATATACGCATACCGCACATAAGGAGAGGTATATGGTACAAGTATACGCCATTACCTGCAGGTTCATTTGCTTCCTCAGCTGCAGACTGTAGACAACCCATTCCAACTCATTTGTGGTCATCTTCCAAGGACTCAAAATCCCTATTGTCCCAAATCTGTCTACTCCGACAAAGCTCCCGAGTGTGCCTCTCTCTTTTCCTCATAGCCATCAAAAAGCTCTCTAAAAATGTATGATCCAGATGCAGGAAATAGCTCACAACATCAATAGAGAAAACACACACGCAAACTTCAGTCTTTGAAAGTTTGCGGCGTGTTATTTTTGGTAAAGCTCTTGTTTGCATCAAGGCAGTGAACTTCTAAAGAGCAGAATGAAGCCTCCTGAGATAGGCCTAGCTCTCATCACCTCACATTTTAAGCTTCTTCTGAACTCTTTACATGTGGACAGATGCAAAGGGAACTCTATCTAAAAGGTTTCTGAATATGCATATTGGACTGTAGGCAATCTTAAGAAAAGGGTACACCAAACTACTTAATACTGCGGTAGTATTTTTAATGGTATTAAAGAGCCCATGTCATGCAAAAATGAGGCTGCCCCACAATCCAATATGTCACGCAGAAAGTTCCCTGAGGACACAGTGTCTCTGTATTTGAAAGACAACTTCCAAACCAAACCTTTTCTCATCCTGCCTGTGGCCAAGCTCTCTTCCACACGCTAAGTAGCATGTTTGCTGATACAGAGGTGTTTTTACAAAAGGAGGGAGGTGCACAATCTATCACTAAACATAAGCATATTATTTGGACACATTCTTTGAAGTTTAGTAGTATAGTTGTAATAGCCTGAAGAACCTTTAAAAGAACAGGCCATCGTGTTTGCATACAGAGATATGTTCTTACCTGAGCTTAGGCGAGTTGATGCGTACCTGTCTGGTCTTTGTGCGTGCGCTCAGTCATGCTAAAACACCGAACATGTTGTTGGGATTTAGCCTCTCCTCCTCTCCTCATGGACCCAAACCAAGTTAGAAGTGACCAAGCTCTTCCATGTTTTCCCTAATAACATACAGCTACGTGAGCGTTTACACGATCCAAGTATAGTTACACAAAATTAAACAGAAAAAGGCGTAAAAATACTTTAGGAGCACTTCGACGTCCATAAAGTGGAAGTACTCCTAACCCCGGGATTCCACACCTTCCGCCTGTGCGCTACAACATCAACGCCCACAGTCTCCACTTCAGTCCGCCCCGGTCCTCTCCGCCAGTGCTCCAGCTTCACGAGGAGCACACGCACAAAGCAACAACTTTGAGAAATAAAACTCCCCAAAAAAAAAAAAAACTATTAATGAGCATGCGAGCTATACCGCGTTGAAGCATGAAGCCTGTGCCCCCCTCATGCGCGAGGGAGAGAGAGGCAGGAAAAAAAGTTACGTGAACGAAAGCAACAGAAGCATAATCGGGTCGTGTGATTAATATACTGACGTGTTGGTCAGTGTAATAATAACCTACACTGTTTGCATTCATAAAAAAAAAGCAAGACGATTAATGCAAAGACAAAATAATAAAGATCTTCTTCTTCTAAAAAAAAAATAACACATGAAGCCTAGGCGTTAATTCAACCTGGGAGACTGATTTCAGCATCACACTGCGTTCCAAATTATTATGCAAATTAAATTTTTCTAAGATTTTCTAAATTGTCAACTCAAATGGGAGTCAGCATAATTTTCAAGTCTTTAGCTGGTAGAGGATCAATTAAATGTGGTTGAAAAAATCTCCCAGTGATAACAGTATTTTTTTCCAAAATAAATATAGTTAAAACCTCAAAATCCACTGTTCCAAATTATTATGCAACTCATTGTTTCAATACATTTTAAAGCTTGTAATTAACTGAAAATGGTCATTTGTTGTATTTGTAGCAATAGGAGGTCATATTTACTGAAATCAAAAGCTATTTCAATCAAAAAAATATTAACAGGTCAAGTTATATTTTACCATAGGAGCCCTTGTGTGATAGCAGCTTCAAAATTCTTAAATCCATTAAACTTGTGAGTTTTTGGACAGTTTCTGCTTGGATGTCTTTGTAGGATGTCAGAATAACCTCCCAGAGCGGCCATTTGGATGAAAACTGCCTCCCACCCTCATAGAAGTTTTTTTTTGTTGAGGCTCCAAAGATTCTCAACAGGGCTGAGGTCAGGGGAGGATGGGGTCCACATCATGAGTTTCTCTCCTTTCATGCCCATAGCAGCCAGTGATGCAGAGGTATTCTTTACAGCAGGTCATGGTGCGTTGTCATGCATGAAGATGATATTGTTAGGGAAAGCACGGCTCTTCTTTTTGTAGCATAGAAGACAGTTGTCAGTCAGAAACTCCACATATTTTTCAAAGGTAATTTTCACACCTTCAGGGATCCTAAAAGGGCCTAAAGGGGCCGACCAGCTCTCTCCTCATGATTCTGGCCCAAAACATGACTCCGCGCCCTCCTTACTGATGTCACAGTCTTGTTGGGACATTGTGGCCATTCACCAACCATCCACTACACGGCACTCATCAGTGAACAAGACTGTTTGAAAATGAGTCCTCATGTATTTCTGAGCCCATTGCAGCCGTTTGTGTTCATGAACATTAAATTAACAGTTTTGGGGAGGCCCGGATAGAAGTGTTATGCACAACTGCAGCCTCTGGAGGGTCCTACACCTTGATGTTCGGGAGACTCCAGAGGCACCAGCAGCTTCAAATACCTGTATGCTGCTTTGTAGCAAGGCATTCAACTATTTCACACTTTTCATCAGCAGAAAGACCCTTTTTCTTTCCCATATTGCTTGAAAATGATGATCTGCTTAATAAAGTGGGACACCCTTTTTCAGTAGTTTTTCCCTTAACTGGGCTTAACCTGACAACTAATTATCCCAGGTCTCTGAGATTAATGTCAGTGATTCATAGAGCCCCGAGACACGATACCATCCACAAGTTTCATTATTATTATTTTTTTTTACCTTTTTGACACAAAAATACAATTTGCATAATAATTTGGAACACTGTGTAGAGCTAGAAACAGGCCCAAAAAATCACAAACAGGAACCAAACTACTGATTTATCCTCTGTAAGTTAAACGCTGTCCTGAGATAAAGAGTAAATAGCGATGTTCTCTGTGTGGCGCCAGTATCAAAGGTGCCTGGCCATGCTGCTTAAACAACAATCACCACGGGCGCCCGACCCCGCACCACCTCCCTCCCAGCGCCCCAGGAATCAGTATAATCATATTGTGTATCCAATAGTCTATGTTTATAGCTTAGATTTTTATTAGAAATAATAATGACATTAATAAAAAATAATAATAATAAAAACAATTCTTGAAGCCCGACCCGACCCAAACCCGACTGTCATGTGTGACATCTCAGCCCGACCCGACCCGAACCCGTCGGATCCGGGCAAAGATTTCCAGCTCTATCACATACCTCCAGCCAATGACAGCTTCCGAGAGGGCCACACCTCCGTAGCAGCCAATCCTCGCCCTCGGTCTGGCTTTTAAGCCCCAGCAATCATGGTGCATTCGCTTCCCAGCTGTGCTGCGACCCGCCTCCACCCCATCTCCGCCTCTTCAGTCCACGGCTTCTACCTGCTGCATCTTCACAGGTCTTCCATACCACCACCATTGTCCAGGCTCCGGGGGAAGGCATCCCTAACTCCAACCTGTTTATCCATACTGACTTTCATACATCGATGTTACCGCCGGGGTCTGATCGCCAAAACTAATATACATGTCAATAAATCTTCCTAATCACTGCTTTTGTCTGTTTGAGTCTATCCAGGTTGAAATGCACTTACTATGAATCTAGTCTGTCAGTGAAGTGAAATGAGTGACTACATAATATGTCAAGATCCAGTGCAGCAACATATTATGTCGCTTCAATTACCCCACAATAGGCCATATAGCTCAAAAACATGGCTCTGTTTCTTTCAAAATCATTAGGGTGTAGATGTGTTACTGTGATGGCTTTGCACAAAACAAAAACGGATGTGGAGCATGTTTCAATCTATGTTTGCATCCACAAACAATGGTTTGACAGGAGTGACAAGTCACATTTCATTAGGAAAATAACCTTGGAAAAAACCTGTGGTCTGACTGCAAGCATTTTGGCTGACCTGGGAATATCTCAGAATCGGTGGAAGTGTGGATGGATCGAGACATCTGAGAATATGGAGCCAGCCTTAAATACTGTATCACAGCCCACAAACCATAGCTCTTTGATATTGGTAGAAATAAGAACAGTACGTGTGTGTGTTAGAGCTTATTTAATCCATACCTGAAATGTTTTGCTGCCAGCTACAATCCCATGCTAACATATAGTCGTCCCAGTGGGCTCAACCTGTGGGTCAGTCATGCTTCTGCTCGCCCACTCTATATCACAGCTTTGGCGAATCAGCAAAAAAAAATCCAAATACAATGTTCTTTCTTTGTAATGTTGAATGCTGAGGTGCATTATGCAACATTCAGTAGAAATGCATTTGTTTTGAGCTGTGTTCGTGTGAGGGAGGATTTCAACACAGCCCACATACTCATTCTTACTTCTTTATATCACTATATTTTTTATTTATCTTAATACCTTTTTTTAAATAGAAGCACATAGCAGCATATTAAATTCAAAGGTTGCAATTATCAATACATTAATATAATATAATATTACTTACTACTGTTAATTGTGAGAGTAAATACTACGCTGACAGAAAAGACAAAGGGAGAGAGAGATATTGTACATCCAATTGCACAATGGAGATAATGTAAAGTGGCGCAAGCCCGCAGTTAACTGCCTGTTAGCTTCTTCTTCGTTTTTCTATTAGTGTGTATTGGTGGCTCCTACCTGGTGGCAGCAAAGTTGCAATTGCCAATTCTGTCTAGAGATGAAAGACCCCCCAACCATCCCATTAACACTTGTATCACCCCCACAGGAATACGAAAATGATTTATTAATGTAAACAAGTGTATCAGGGCTGGGTGAAGCTACAACAAAAATTGAGTCGTGGTCGTGCTCATACTTTTCTGAATCCACCCTCTATCCTATTGGTCAGTCTTGTCATGGTTTGTTTAAATGAAGCTCTCATGGATGACTTTGTAAATTGGTGCGCTGAGCCTCTTAAAGCTGTAAAACTAAGGACATGTGTATTGATTTCAGAAGGAAACCTCATGTTCTTGAGGTCTTAAAAATTAAGGGTGAAATGATCCTGTCGAGTCATTTAAATCAGTCAGTTAATAAAATCATTAACTTGAAACTGATGTTGAAGAAACTGCTGCAGTGATGAAAAAGGGCCATCACCGTTTGCACTGTCTACGAAAGCTGTACTTTTTTCATGTTGACTGTACCTTGATTACCTTGTTCTACAAAGCTTTCAATTATAGACCAATTAGTGTTTTTCCAATTTGTTCCAAGGTGGTGAAATGTCTTTCATAGTGTTAAATGACATACTGCATCCTCCACAATATTCGACTGAAATGGCCAATTTCTATTTTATTGAACAAGTTAAACTAGAAATTGACAACAGGCCAAATAAATGGAGCGGTCTTTATAGATATAAAAAGGCCTTTGACTTATTGAATCACACATCATCAATGTAATTTTACAGAAACTATCCAGGTTGAATTTTGACAAAACAACATTACAGTGGCTCAAGACATATTTGTAACATGGACAACAATGTGTAATAACAATAAAAAGTCATCCTTCGCAGGTGTCCAACAGGGATCGATACTTGGGCCTCTCTTTTTTTACACTGTACATGAATGATTTACCTAACATCTGTCCGGGTGCTGGTTTCCAGATTTTTATCACACTTAAAGGTATCTGTCCATCAAGCAATCACACAGACAATCCCAGTGAATACAAAATGCAGTTTACAAATGATTATCACATTTATTAAGGGAAAGAAAAATCCAAACCTCTCTGGCCCTGTGTGTAAAAGTAAATGCCACCTCTGTGATTAGCTGTGACAAACCAGATTTTTTTTTTCAAAAGCTGACCAGTCAGACAAATACAGTAGGCTACACAGTCTCATAAGAAAACCTAAAATGCAACGAAATGACTCCAAAATGGCAATGACCACTCATCCAGGAGGTCACCAAAGAACCCAGACCAGTATCTGAAGATCTGCAGCTTCAATGGGCTCAGTCAAAGTCAGTGTTCAGGACTCAACTAGAAGACAAACACTGAGCAAACATGGCATCCATGGAGAGTTCCAAGGTGAAAACCACTGTTGATAAATGAGAACACAACAGCTCGTCTCTCATTTGCCCAAAGACATCTGGATGATTACCAAGACTTTTAGAGAAATAGTCTGTGGACTGACAAGATGAAAGCTGAACTTTTTGTCACGTCTACGGCGTGTTACGTTTGGCATTAAAACAATGCAGAATTTGATAAAAAGAACACCATGCCAAAAGTAAAACATGGAGGTGGCAGTCTGACAGTCTGGGGCTTTGTGCTTTAAGACCTGGAGAACTTGCTGTCATTGATGGAATAATGAATTCTGCAGTCTACCAGGAACTCCTGGAGGTGAAAGTCCGGCCGTCAGGACCAAGTCCTCAAGCTCAAGTGCTCTTGGGTCATGCAGCAGATCCAGCACAAATCCTCTTCTGAACGGCTCAAAAAGAACAACTTCAAGTGTTGAAGTGGCCAGGTCAAAGTCCACACTTAAATCCAGTTGAGATGCTGCACTGTGACCTTAAAAGGGCAGTTAATTCACAAAAAAACTCCAATATGGCTGAGTTAAACTAATTCTGCAAAGAAGAGTGGGCTAAAATCCCTCCTCAGTAATGTGACAAACTCGTCACCAGTTATCCCAAACACTTGACTTCAGTTATTGCGGCCTAACCAGTTTCTTCTTCACAGGGCCACAGAGGTTTGGATTATTCTTTTCCATTATATGTGTGATAATCATTTGCGTGCTGCATCTTGCATTCACTGGGAATGTCCTTGTGTGACATATTTTATTTATTTATTTTTTTCATGGAAACCATTACTGCACAGCTGCAGCTCCATATTAAGTTCTATCTTTTGCTTTAACCTCATCCTACAACTCTTTCCCAAATTGTAAAATGGGCTTGTGAGCTGACTGAACACACACAGCTGCATCCAGAAGCCCTTTATACAAGGCAGCTCCAGCGCTTATAGGGCCATCTTAGAGGGTAAGTCGCACCCTTGGAACAAAGACTTTCAACATCTTCCATCTGGAGAAAGATTTTTGCCATCAAGATGCAATACTAAGCGCTTTAAAAATAGCTTTGTTCCAAGTGCCGTCATATTACTGAAAAAGGTGCCCTGTATGTTGTGTTTGTGGTTCTCAGGTTTCGGTCAGAACCTCTAGGCAAATCTGTACAGCTTTAGACACTCTAATGATGATTTTATATGGTTTTATATGTGTCTTGTGTCTGGTTTATGAAACTAATAGCAAGCCAACTCTTCACTGCAAACCGATTCCACCTACGGGTATAAATAAAGTTACCTTGACCTTGAGCTCTTAGAAGATGTAGATGGCCTCAGTTCAGACTTGAAGTATTTACAAAATAGTGATTAAATTCATATCATGGTTTGGGTACTGAGAAAATTGTGATATGATTTTTTTTTTTTCCCACCCACATTTTTTTATGTCCAAGAGACCCAATGTGAAGCACTAGTATCCCAATTTAGGGTGCATGTTCTTTCCACATGCTTTTAATGGTTTCCCCATTAAATAAAAGCATGCATACTGCACGTCTTGCAAATATTAAAATCCTATTTCTGGACATTTTTTTGTCGTAGTAGTTTCTTGTCAAAGCAGAATAAAGAGTTAAAACAAGGCTAAACATTAACATTGCCTTTGGAGCACCCTCCAACACTCCAAGACTATTTCATGAACTACTTGAAATACGATGCCTGAGTCCCTATTCTGTCCCAAATGTATTCTGACCCAGCTCCATGCGAGCCACCTATCTCTTTTTTTCCCCTTTTCATCCCAGACATTCTCCAGCCGCAGAGAATCCTCGGGAGAGTGACATTTTGTCTAGTTTAATGGACACATGATGCATGAATCTTGTTCCCTTCAGGGATGGCTGGCAAATTAAGTGAAATATTTGACAAGGTGAAAATATGATTTGCTGTAAAGGCCGTGCAGTACTGGGAGAAAAGAAGCCTGCAGTGGCCAGTGTAGTGCAAAAAAACAAGTTTCAAGCCAATGCCAATCTCCCTAGTTGTAAAGGCACGACATATCAATTGGATGAAACAAACACACATGTTGTTAGGGATAGTGTGAGAGACATGTGGATGCTAAGGTTTGTTGTTATTGCAAACTGTATAAACAGAACAAAAAATAAATACATGGCTAGTTCTGCATTTCTGCAGCATTTGGTGTTAGGGAAAAAAGAAAAAAATGCTTATGTCCATAGTTGGTATAAAGAAGACAACGGGGAAAGGCTGACTATTCTTAACCCAACATATTGACTAGACTCACACAAATCTAACTGGGGTGATAAAGGTTTCTTCACAAAAATGTAGAAGTAAAGCTCTCGGGAACAGTTTATCCTAACTGTGCCTTAATAGTTCTTCACACATACTTTAATTATTCCTTATTAGCAAGTTATTAAGTGTTGGTCACACCTTGCGTTCTACACATTATCCCTTACTAAAATGAGGTATTATAAGCTCTTATATTATGCTTAACTGACTTTGTACGATTCTGGCACAACCAATCTGTTGGTTTGTCGTCATTATTCTAAAAGTTGCAGAGAAGTCGCCATTTCAGTGTCATCCATTCAAGAGCACCAGACGCCTAATCAAAGTGAGTCTATTATTTCCACTTAAAGTACCAGTCGTAACCACAGATCAATGCCGTACAGTATAATCGTGTATTTAAGATCATGAAAGTAGTCTTTTACATTATGCTTTTTTTTCATCCCATTGATTTGAAACTAATTAAGCTGGCAAAGAAGATGTGTTTTCAGTCATCTGACAACTGGGGCAGTCGATCCGGTTTGCTGTCTCAGTCACTGACAATGCATTTGAAGCCGCACAAATCTCTCTCATGAAAGCCACGTGTTCACATTCCGCAATGTCACTTTTTTTTATTCCAGTTTCGCCAGTTTCATATCCGGAAATAAGAACAAAGGAAAGTGAGACAGTGTGTGTGTGTGTGTGTGAGAGAGAGAGAGAGAGAGAATGAGTAAGAAGACGGATTAGGGCCAAGAAGCAGGCGGGCAAGAACTGACACGGACAAACAAACAGCTCAACAGATTGACCAGAATTTGAAGGGGCAGACACAAGCCACAGACAAAGACTATGACTCAGCCAAATATTCCTAATCCTTTAAACCACGGCAGGGGAAAAAAAAAACGTGTGTGTGTGTGTGTGTGTGTGTGGGACTTTTAGAGGGTGATAGCCCATGGTAAGTGTCTCATTGCACTGTTGGTTTAAAGTGTCTGACTCTTGAGAAATCAAAAGCCAAAATGGACTCTCTTGGAAAAAGCAGGGATGGGTCAATTGAGGATACTACCTGCCATTGTTTAATTACCGGATCAGTGTCTTCATTAACGCAGAATTACTGGCCCTCATTCGTTATCACAAGAGTCAGCATTGCAGCGGACTCGGGCGATGCAAGTCCGTTCCCTCGCACTTAGGTAAACAGCGCCTTAATAGCTTACAGAGGGGACCATGAGGGAAGAACAACTGGCAGATGGTAATTAGATAGACTCACTTACTGTTAGGGAACGGCGCGCTACTGTCGTGGACGGGAAGCAAGATGGCGGTTAGGGATTTAGCAAAACTGTAAGTGCAGCAGTAAAGGAGGAAGACGAGAAATATGCTGGATACCGTAGTTTGGGGGCTTGGGAAGTTTATGCCAGAAATATGACCAGAGGAGATAATGGAACCCGGCTTTAATGTGAGATAGCAGCTGGCAGATGGATGGAGGATTGTTTGAATGTGTCATCCAGTTGTGCCAAACTTCAAGATAAAGTTCATTTCTTGCAGTTGTAGTTTTTTAGGCTGTGCGGAACTTCTTCAAAGATCCTACGAAACCTCTATTGTGCACACTGTCATTGCATCCTTGGGCAAGACACTTCACCCACCTTGCCTCCAGTGTCTGCGTACACTGGTGTATGAATGAGAGAGTGAATGTGTGAATGGTTCCTTGATGTAGACCTAATGGTGTCTGCATACCTAACCACACAGATGCTGTTGCTTCTATTGGGATGTTGGCTTGCCATCAGACGCTTGCATGTGTTCACTTCAGGCGGCGCCACTACAAAACCTCTGCACTTTAAATATGAATGAAAACGGTTTCCTGATTCCTTGTTTGTGCTTTGGTCACAGTGGAATAGTTTAACCAGCCTACATTTCTGTGACACTTGAGGCAAATCTCGCCACTTTCCTCTCTCCCTCTACCAGATATTATATCAATATGTATGGTTTGAGTGTGCAGTACCTGCCTGTCTAGCGATCATGTCATGATAAAATCCCCTTTAAAAACATGTTTGTAATCCAGTGTCTTATTTTCACAAGTTTATTGAAGCATGAAATTCCTCTGATTCGAATGCCTGGGATCGGCAAAGGCATTTGAAACCACAGCTGCTGTGGCTTTTCCTCCTCTTTCAGACGGTGTTTTTGCTTCACTTGTGTCTTTTATGATGTAGTAGAGGTGGTTATGTTGCTCCAAATTCAGATGATCTATACATTCTCCTTGAATGTGTATGTTTGCCTCCTCACGCCGTGTTCACGCCGCTCTGAACAGCTGGCGCGCATTGCTGTTGATTCCCACTGCTCTAACTCATTTACCATCTAGCTTTAATATGTTGTATAATGACAGAGTTCTTCATTCATTCATTAATTCATTCATTATAATTGCAAGGTTAGTGATTCAATTCCTGGCTCCTGCTAATGCAAACTGTCATTGTGTCCTTGTGCAAGACACTTCACCCTCCATGCTTGGCCTTTGCTCTGCCCAATCCCATCAAATCTCAGAAGCTAAGCAGAGAGCCTGGTTGGTTGGATGGGAGACCTTTTGGGAACACCAGGAAGCCTGGGTGAATGTAATTGTTGAGTGAGTGGTTGGTGGTGGTCGGAGGGGCCGATAGCGCTGACTGGTTTCATACAGCCTCACACACATACACAGCTTACCATCAGCAAGGAGTGAATGAATAATGCACTGAATTGTTAAGCAACTTTGAGCATCTGGGGAAGTGCTTTATAAGACTGACACATTCTTATTCTTATTATTATTATCGTGTGACTTAAGTGAGTGAGTGGTTGGTCATGGTTGGAGGAGCTGATGCCGCAGATTGACATCAGTCAACACGAGGTCAGCTGTGGCAGTGGCTACAATGGTAGCGCTTTGAGTAGTTTGTAAAGCGCAACACAAGTGTAAGCCTTTATCATCATTAAGCATAAAAGAGGCACATTTTTCATCATTTCATCACCGCTGCTATTGCTCTCAAGCCATACACAGTCTGTAAAATCCACAGACAAAAAAAAAAGGAGCAGAATGTGTGGGAACAGCAAACTTGAAGATTCACATAAAATAATCAGAGACTGCAGAGAAAGCCCTGCAGGATGTACATGTTTACAATAATCACTGTCGTCCGTTGCTATGGCAGCCAATGAACTCCCCGTCTCAAACTTCACAAGGATTTTGACGAACTTGAAAAGTGAAGGTAAGGTACAGTGTATTTAATTTCACAGTTTTTAAGAAAGTACATAGATCACGGTGGCACGGTATAGTCCTCTTTAAACAAGTACTTGTTCATAGAGTTTACTGTTACCATAGAAAATGTTTTTTTTATGAGAACAATAACTCAAGTATTTTACCTTTTAAAGTCTCCATTAGTTTATTACGGAAACATCCACTGCGGGTCCCAGAATGGTATGTGATATGACATCACGATCCTGAACTTTATAACACTGAGAAGTATATCAATGTAACACACGCCTAATGTGCAAGTATAAATGATATAACCCAGTGTTATGTTCTACTTCCAGTAAATCGGGTATCAGTTTTGAGCAAAAATTAATTCATCAATGAGTCAGTTGTAACACCCTGCACATTCTCACACCAGAGGATCATTTCAAAAACATCACTACGCTTTGTTGGTCAAAATAATGCTGCATTTCCCTTTGTTTTCAGATCCTTCCCCTCCGTTCTCCACAGATAAAAGCTCCAAATGTATGTCCAACACTTGAGATCTAGGGCTCTGCGGTAAATCTTATACAATTGTCGCTTGTCTCTTCACTCTTTGGGGAACACCGGTGGACTCGGGTAATTTGAAGAAGCCAGGTGTTAATTAGGCGCGGCGAGCGGAGGATTGGATTGGTTGGGATCCATGCCGCGACGTCTCACGGAGCTGCGCCTCTTCGATCTCCCCTGCAGGGCTCACCGCGTGGCTGTGCCTGTCATTTCCAATTAGGATGTTAACCAGATATTCCAAAGCAATCCCCTTTTGTCTTGCGTGAGGAACAAGGAGATGACAAATTGCTGGAGTGAAACTTTCCCTCTGACTGACTTCCATCAGCTGACAGGCAGATCTGGTATCAATGGTGCACCTGCTCGGAGGGAGCTGAGAAAAAGGCAAAATATAGTCAAAGTCTGAAGGTTGCTTGGAGAAACATCCTGTATACATTTTTTTCATTGGTATTGCATTTCTGACAGTTTGTATTATATTAGCTTAAAGGCACTATACCGAGTTTAAAAATGTCAAAATTGTCTATTTTCCACCCCCTACATGTTCCAACAATGGCTGTTTCCCAATTGCCAGGATCCTCCGCTGCCTCGGAGAGCTGAAATTACCCATGATGCACTGCAACATAGTTTTTTTTTTTCTTTTCTCGCAAAACTTTATTATTTTAAACTCTCTTTCTTTGTTTCACATTTGTGCAAACAAATTATTGTAATAATAAAATCATTGGTGGAATGATTCTATTATTACTACTATTGAGAAAATAGTAGCTATGGCCAATAAACGGGACCTGCTAAATATATTTAATATTTGAATTGAATTTGTTACAAATCCTGGCAGAAATGTTATTTTATTCAGGCCAAAATGTTCAGACAGTAAGACCTCCAACCAAAACCAACATATAAACAGTTTCCTGACCTCTGTTATTCATAAAACAGTTGTTTTTGTAAGCATAGATTGACACTTTATTATATGATTTGACACGTGACATGACGCAGCCGCTCGCTCCGGAGGCCGTTCCATTTGAGCTCAAATGCGGCGGTGAGAGGACACTCGGCTCCGTTATGGAGGAGCCACCACCGAGGACGTCAACGAAGTGGCCAAACAGAGGAGGGATCCTCGCAATTGAGAAACAGCCAATGTCCTAATGTGTAGAATGAGACCTGTTCACCACAACTGCCTCTAAAATCCTGCACTGTCACTCAAAAAGGTGTTCATTCGGGTCTGAAGTGCCGTCATGCACGAGTTTAATATGGAAGGTGCAGTTACACGTATGACCTGAGGTGGCAGTAGTGTGCATAAAATGGCTAACTTGCATCTAGCCCCTTTAAAGTTTGCATATGGTTTGTATTCAGAATTATTTTACTTCTGAAAACAAAGACTGTGCATTCCATATTCTAAGATTAATAAGTAAACATGAACAATAAAATATGTCCCTGATATATATATTTTGAAAAATAGTTGAACTTAACTGTAGCGCTCTGGTAATCAATCTATTTCCTTGCAGTAGAGTAAACATCATTTGGCATCATAGGTCCACATTGTAAACGGAAATTTGCAACAGAAAAACAGGCTATGTTTTATTTATAGTTAAACATATCTGATAAAGGTGGAAATTGCCATTCTTGCTGTAATCTGGCACCTGGCACTGTATACTATATGAGAAAGGTATAAGTGGAAGTAAAAGTGACAGGAAATGCTGCCATCTCTTTAATATATCAGCCATGACGTGTTTGAAGTACAATAAAATCCAGGCCATTATGAGAATGATGAAATCAGAGACCGCGATAAAAAAAAAAAGACAAAAAGCTAAAACTTCAAACTGCTTTTTCATTGTATTACATTTCCTGCTGAAACAAGAGGATGTTACATCACTGCTACTGAAAGTGTCAAAAACACAGAGCCCAGTCTTTAAAAAAAAATACTTCTTCACAGAACATATCATCCTCTCTCTGTATGCAACCAAGCAGTCAACATTTCCGGCAAATTGATAGAGATAGACATATTTTTCAATAAGCAATAAAATCAGATTCTCAGCCTCCGCTTGTTCCACTCACCCAAAACACTCCGTAACAAAAACAATTTCTTCCACAAAGCCGTGAGGACTTTGAAAGCAATAACTCAAATTTATCTCCCGCTCAGTTTGTGTGGTTGTTCTGCATTCTCAAGTTTTTGATTGATACTGAGAGCCAAAAAAACTCAACTAAACTAAACAAATTAGCAGATACTTGATGGCTAATTGTGACGAATGGGTGGTATGCAAATTGAATTTTTCTTCTCCTTACAAAGCATTTTTACTGCAACTAATGTGGTGGCATCGCTGCAACTATTACTGTATGAGCACTATTATATTGCTTCACATTTGCGCCTGACTAACCCATTGTGTTACATTGTCAATTAAATAAATAAGAAGATAGATGGCATAAATTTGACAGTCTAACAGCTTTTTATTCACTACCAAAAGGGATGTGTGTATCCATGCATTGCATCCACATTGCACAGTAGATGCTCCACTTGCACAGTAAATTCCCAGGTTGTTGTGGGGCCATTAAACGCATCATCAAATCTGAAAGTGTCACCGGTAGAACAGAGAGCTCATTTGGCCTAATCAATCAGCATATTATGCTCATTTGAGTTAGCTGTGTGCTTGCAGCCGCTGCCCTGCGAGGCTTGTATAAATGTGGGGGGAAATGAAATGCAGCGTGCAGCCAACTGTTTGTGGGACGGGGTGCGGGGGTGATGTAGTACCTCAGTGTCCTGGGACGCTGACATGGGCGGAAGAAGTGGAAAATGGCTTAATACAGTCCTGATGGGCCTCTCCAACCAGTGCAATGCTTACAATTCCACCCACACACTTTCCACAAGAAGTCAGTCTACCTTTAAACATGCAGTCATGTTATTTACAGCTCCAGGTAGGCCTGCATATCATCGCTATCGAATCACAACTGAGGTTTTCAGTACTACAATAACCTAATCTTAAGCTTATTTTTCTTTCTTCTGTCTCTGGCATTTGAGTGGGGCAATAAGAGTGTGTTGTTATACCGTCTCCTCATTTTAGCAGTTTACGCATTTAAAGGTGCACTGCCTAACATTTTTGACTATACTGTTGCGGCAAAACAAAACATGCTCCTAATGACCAGCTCAGCACAGCTGCTGTTACTGCAGTGTGTAATAAAAGAATGGATTTGGATGAGAAACTAACCTGTATAAATCTCAAATTCTAATGCCTTTCGTCACATCTCCATGGAGACGGGCCGGAGACGTACCCACTTCCAGTAAATTTTTGGGGGGTGAGCCTCATAAATATTTGCTTGTACATTTATGAGGTATTTTTCAATGGTGAAAATATCTGTCATAAAATAAATGCTTGTTTTTCAGTTTTATTTATTTGGTGAAATTCTTCGCTGTGTGGCTTTAAATGTAACAATTATAAACATTGCAAATCGAATTGCAATATTTGTCCTAAATTTTTGTTTTGTTTTTTGTCAATAACGTGCAGCCCTAAAGGGTCACTTACATTATATGAGGGACGGTAATAAAAAGCATCATGGTGACCTAGGGCTGGGCAATTGATTGTATTTTAATCTAATCGTGATTATAATAAAGGTCGGACGCGATAATCGTGCGGTGAGTTTTATTCGAGGAGAATTAGCTGGTCTTGTAGCATTCTGGAAAATAATATGGACGACGCAATGCTGCAGCCTGTCAGGTCAATCACAGGGAAACGCACGGCCCAAACAAACAGGAAGCACAGGATGGCACATGCAGCACAAAGAGGAGAGGACCTGGTGATTTTTACGTGTAAGTTGCTCTAAAGGGCAAAACAGAAAGACACGGGGACCTGTCTGAGGACCAGGACACGCACAGAGATGAAGAGTTTACCTTAAAGAGGAAAATTATCGATCGCTATTTGGACCATGTGATTTGTTTTGAAGCTGCAGCGGGGGATTAGCTGGACTTCTAACAGTGAATTGTAAGTTTGATCGTGTTTTTTTACTACCAAATGTAGTCTATTGAGTAGGGATGGGCACCGTTAAACGGTTCCTACTTGGAACCGACCGAAAAGCTTCGGTCGGAGGCGGTATCGAAAAATTGTAATTCTTTCGGTGCCAACTTCCGGTTCTTTTTCTCTCCAAACGTCAATATATGACCCTCAGCGAGTCTTAAAAAAGCAACATGAATGTGTGCAGGTACTGAGCGGCTTCAGCGCAAATGGAGCGAAGCAAAGATATATTTCATAGATGTAGCCTTACTTATAGCGAAGCAAAGCTATAACTTGCTAAACTTCTGTAATAGAGATGGCAGAGCCGCGGTCTGCGTCAGGACTGAGCAGGACTGAGCCAGGACGTGGACTACACCGGTTGTAAAACCCAGAGCTAAACAAAATCAGTTATGAACCAGGACTAAACCAGGACTGAATAAGAAACTTGAGCTTTTAGTCAAATTGAAAAGCAAAAAAGAGCAGTGACAACAAGAAAGATGTCTTTACCTTTAGCGACAGACCCGGAGGCTGAGCTTACGTGCTCCTGTTTACAACTTTACAGCAGCTGCAGCGACAGGAATATCAAAGATTGTTTGTTGTTTGTTGAAAGTGAGCGCTCACTCTGTATTAGACATTGTTGGTCCAGTTTTGGTAAATTGTTAGTGGCAGAGTGAGGCTCACACCATATAAGGATCTTTGACGTGTGAAGTTGCTTTCGCTTCGTCGAACAGCGCAGTGTGTTTAGAAAAGTTTAGCTGAAAGAAAACCATGTCCTGATGTGGATCTGTCCTGTCTCTGCAGCTTAAGAGGTAATAACGTCCTTTCTTTCTTTTTATCACTGCTTAAGTGGAAATTGTGCTCAAAACACGAAGTCACAGGCGACGCTGCTGCTCCTGTGTAGCTTCTGCTGTGCCATTTTAGGATTTTTTCCTGAACTATACTTTTAATACACGTTATTTTTATTGAATTAAAATAACATAGGTATTGAAAAAAGTACCGTTAAGCAGGGACGTGCACAGATAGAGCCCAGGTGGTGCTCAAGCACCTGCCCCTCTGCCCTGTGCCCTTTAAGTGCCCTTCTCAAGACCTGTTTTTTTAAAGTATTATTTATTTTATTGTTCTTAGATATTTGCCCTATTAAGGCAACATGTGCTGAAAATACAGTTTTAATGTTCAGCAACTTCAAATCGCGCTTCCTCCTCTGCCTCTCGAGCCGCGGCGGCGCTGACGCTCCTGATCAGTAAAGAGCAGCTGTGCTGTCCCCGTGTTTCCCCCTGTTTTAGAAGATGGTACAGCCCATCTCTGTAAGACGCGGGAGTAAAGTAAACTGAGTGAATTCGGTAACTTTATAAACGAGCCAGCGCGACATGACTGGATTATTAAGGGGAAGGAAACGAAAGGGCCGTGGGGCCAGACTGTCAGCGCTGCACGTGTCGAGACCGCCCGGATAAAGTCAGCGGTAACAAGTCACGCACTTTAGCGGTTCTGTTTGTCGCGATATAAAATGTTCTGAAAATGAGCTGTATTATTCAGACTAAGTCAGGGCTGAGCGTAGACCAGGGTCAGAGCAGAGTGAGCTGAGCTGAGGAGACAGAAGGGAGAGGAGAGAGAAGGGTGAGGAGGAGAGAGAAGGTGAGGAGGTGCCTGGGTTCTGGACACTGTGCGTCTGTGTGAGGAGCACAGGAACAGCCCAGGATTATTGTTATTTAAGATATTTTTGACATGGACAAAAATATCCATGTCATGATATTGACAAAGCAGATGTTTTAAGTGTAGGCTATAGCACCTTTGCATCATTTATTTGTGCTAGACTTAAAGCCACACCGTGTAGAATTTTACCCAATAAATAAAATTGAAATACAAGCATTTATTTTGTGACCATTATTTTCATTATTGAAAAATACCTCAGAATTGTACAAACAAACATCTATGAGGCTCACCCCGCCTAAGATATGGCTGTAAACTGTACTGGGAGTGGGTGCGTCTCCAGCTCGTCTTCATGGAGATGTGACTAAAGGCAGTAGAATTTGAGATTTAAACAGGTTAGTTTCACATCCAAATCCATTCATTGATTACACACTGCAGTAACAGCATTTTCTGTGTTGAGCTGGTCATTAGGAGCATGTTTTGTTTTGCCACAACAATATAGTCCAACATGTTACGCAGTGTGCCTTTAAGTGCAGAGCCTTGTGACAGTCCTACATTGTCCTTTCAAGTCTCTGTAGTTTACTATTAGGTCCACATAGTTGGACATTTTATTTTATGTTGCTGTGTTAATCAATGGTCTGTTAGTGTCACTAATTACAGAAAAATCACTTTTTTGTCTTTTGTGGGGGGTTGTGCCCTTTTGTCTTGGTTGAGCACCTGCCCCTCAAAATGTCTGTGCACGCCACTGCCGTTAAGGCACCGGAACCGAAAAGCAGGTATCGTTAAAGTACTTGGTATCGAAAAAAAACGAACGGTACCCATCCCTACTATTGAGTTGTTGGCGCTTCACTCCGTGACGTCGTGGCCTTTTGAGGCTCCACACACAAACATGCACTGTCTGCTTCTGATATTCTCCAAACATTACCATTTTTTGCGTCTCCTTTGAGTTTGTTTTTGCTGATGAGGTAGCTGCAGTTTTCAGCTTGGCCGCAGCATCTGTTTACATGCTCATCCAAGAATGACCACATTTCTTTTTTTTTTCTTTAAAAAAAATAAATAAAAATCTAATCGAGATTAATCAATATGGGGAAAATAATCTTGATTGTTTTTTTTCCCAAATCACCCAGCCCAATGGTTGGTCTTCTTGAAATGCAACAAGAAGTCTAGATTCGATAATCAATCCAAGTGAGACTAATATCTGAATGGACATTGAAAATGCTGCATGTTTTGTCTTTGGGTCCCCCTTTCAAACCATAATAAATAAATAATGTGAACATTATCATATTTCCAAAATTTTAACTGATTAAACTTTGGTCACATTTTGTTACTCACAGATTTTCATGGTGGAAAGCATAAACAATTTGGCTATTGCGTAGCTCCAGGCTGTCGACTGCATTTTGACAAATGAAATGTCAGACCTCTGAAAAAAAACTATATCTGCTCAGGTAAGGTATTGCAAGGTATTACCTTAACTTTTTTGGCACCAAAAAGACAACAGCATAACGTTGGACAGCACTGTCAATGCCTCAGCATGGGCCAGATGCCACCTATAAAACACATATAATGTCACCACCTAACCACCAACTAATCGGATGTGAGGCCAAGTATGCAGGTGAAACTCAAACATTTTTAATATAATTAAAAGGTTCATTTTTTTCTGCAATTCAACTTAAAATGTAAAACTAATATATGATATAGACCCATTGCATGCAAAAATAAATACTGCATGTCAAGTCTTTATTTGTTTTTATTTGAATGATTTTGGCTCACATCTTGGAAAAACCCCAAATTCAAAATCTCAGATGATTACAATATTGTGAAAAGGGACCACATTGTAGTCTCAAAGTGTCACCCTTTCATCAGCTAATTCATCCAAAACACCTGCAAAGGGTCCCTGAGACTTTAAATGTTCTCAGTATAATTGAGAATTGGTTCAGTAGAATTCACCATCATGGAAGACTGCTGACCTGACAGTTGTGCAGAAAACAATCATTGACAGCCTCCAGAAGGAGGGAAAGCATCAAAAGGCAACAGCCAAAGAAGTTTGATGTTCTAAAGTGCTGTATCAAAGCACATGAATAGACTGGAAGGGAAAAGTGTGGAAGAAAAAGGTGCACAAGCCGCAGGAATGACCACAGTCTGGAGAGGACAGAAAAGTGTGGGGGACCTTCACAAGGAGTGGACTGAGGCTGGAGTCAGTAGATCAAGAGCCGCCACACAGACGGATCCTGGACATGGACTTCAAATGTCGTATTCCTCTTGTTGAAGCATCCTGGTCTTCCATAACACCTCAGCAGTTCCATAGGCTGATAGAATCCATGCCACACATTAAGGCAGTCATTCAAGCAAAGGCCCAAACCAAATACTAACCACATATGCATGATTATATTTTTCAGAGGGCTGACATTTCTCTGTTTAAAATCTCTTTTTCCAATTTTTCAGGTAACTGCAGTAACTAAAACAAACATTACCTGCACACTGGAGGGGAGAGGAACACACACCGGCTATGAAGGAGTGGCTGAACTAGGCTTTCATACACACAACGCCGCCAGCTGGCAGGAGGAGAGGCAACAGGCGCATGTGGAAAAGTGCTGAGGTGATCAAAACAAGTCTAGTGAAGTGGACTTTAACAACATGGAGAAGCTTCATGGACCACAAAGTTCTGACATTTTGAAGTGGGCTCACATTTCGAGAGCGGAAGTGGGATACATACTAAATGAGCTGTCAAAACAAAAACAAATTAAAGGTAAGCTTTTTTGACGAGTGACATTAATGGAATAATGTAATTGCGATATTGAAGGAACTAGATGGAAGTTAACATTTTCAAACGCGCTACTGCCACCTCAGGTCTTACGCATAACTGCAGTTTCTATATTAAGTGATGATGGTACTTCGGACATGAATTAACACCTTTGTGAGTGACAGTGCAGGATTTTAGCGGCTCATTCTATACATTGGGACATTGCTGGAGCAAGTAGGGGGTGGAAAATACATCTTTTTAAACTCCGTCTAGTCCAGGGGTGCCCAAAGTGGGGCCCGCGGGCCAAATTTGCCCGGCGAAACAATTCTGTTGGCCCGCCAGAGAGTGACCTACTTTTGCGCTGAGTGTGGTTAATACTAACTCTCTTCCATTCATTCTCCATGCTAAATATGGATGCAGTACACTTTTTGACCACCAGCGTCAAATTGGGGGCGCTGTTTCACTCCTTTCACAAAGTTAAGGAAACACTGTTGTGGTGTCTTGGTATTTATCAATTACAGAGCGTTGTAGCATCAACTTTCACAGTTTTTCAAGTGTTTATTGCAAAGGTTGTTGAGATCAACAACAGTATATGTTAAAAACTGACTTATAAAAGAATTGATGCTGAACTTACACTTTCAAAATAATCTAATGTGGCATTTTCTTTCAGTTAACAAATGAGGCAAAGTTACTGTAGGTTCTGTAGATACAGGTGTTGTTTTTTGCACTAAATTGTTACAATGTTTTTTTTTGTTTTTTTTTTTACTAAAACTAGGCTTTTGCCATAGTTACCATTTGTTTTAATATAGCATGAAGTAACGCCGACTGTAACAAGTGAATTTCTCCTTTGTGAGATCAATAAAGGTTTATCTATCTATCTATCTATCTATCTATCTATCTATCTATCTATCTATCTATCTATCTATCTATCTATCTATCTATCTATCTATCTATCTATCTATCTATCTGTTATTTACATGGATAGAAACAAATGCAAATGTAGGCTATTGAAAAAATAAAATAAAGTAACTTTATAATTTGCAGTTATATGTGTTTTTCGTGCTTGACATCTCCGTGTTTGGCCCGCGACTCAGAGGCACTTTTTCATTTTGGCCCTCGGAGACAAAAAGTTTGGGCACCCCTGGTCTAGTCCCTTAGAAGCTTCATTTACCCATTTCGTACAAAAATAGATCAGTGCATTCTGAGTGTAGTTACTGTCACTGCATTTATGCTTATGCACGTTCATAATGTCCTGCACGCGTTATCAAAAGTTACCACCAGAGGGCACTGGAAAACCAAGCGCACTGGTGCATCCAAGCAGGTGTTGTTGTGTTGGGACCAAAACAATATGGCACCACCCGTGATGTTTACACTCACTGAACGAGTGAAGGAAATGATTAACACAGTGGTGGTTAGTTTGTAAATGGTTCAAATCATGTTTTCGTAGTTCAGCCGTTTGTTCTGTTGAGCCGCAGTGTCCCCATTGATTATCTCACGTAGCCTACTAACCGGTTGCTACGACTAATAAACAAGGCGCCAGACGAAATCATGCAGGAGACAGAAAGCTACATGTGAATGCGTTTTGAACAGAGAGCATAAATGGGCGGTAAAGCTCTTCAACAGTAATTAAGGCGAGACACTGCAGGCGAATAGGGAACAAATCTAAATGTACAAATATCAATATGAAACTTTTGCTGTCGATCACTGGCATAAATGTGAGAAAAAAATACATTGCAAGTTTTCTGTCATTTTATCTTTTCATATAAGAACAAGGTGTTTTATGCCTAAAAATGTCCCAAATTTCCCATCTTTTCGGCAATGAAATCTGAATAATGGATAGAGCTACATTCAAATTTATTGTTTCATTTTATTGATAAATGATTTGCCAAGACTTTTTCAGAGGGGATTTTGGATTTCTTTTTTAGTTTTAAAATAAGTTGTTTTTTAGTGGAAAAATTTGTAAAAAATGAATTTTCGCCTTATTTTTTGACATTCAAAACTCAATAAATGGGGCTAGGGATTAGATAATAAAAAATCCCTCTGAAAAAATCTTCCAAATATCGTTCAGTCCAAAGCTGGAAAATTTGAAGTCTTTAGGTCCGACTGACGTGGACATAGTGTTGCCACAATGTCAGAAAAATGTGTTTTGAGGAAAAGGCCCTTGAAATTGCATTGTCCCATATAAGTCTATGGGGGAACATTGAATCAGCGCAATATTTAAACATGTTTTTGTGAAGATTAGGTATATTTTTGGTTTCCAGGTAAAAGCTTGTATGTTCAGAGACCAATTTGGCCCAAAACCTGAAAACTGAAAAAAATTTAGCCTGTAGTGTCTCCCCTTAATTCAACACGGGCTTTTCTCTGTGCTCCATACTCTACTCCTTAGCTTGGATGTTTACAGTAGCCGTTTAAGACTACAGGGAGACACTTTCTGGGTACCTGCAACTTGCTACTCTTTTCCCAGCCCCAACCCCCCAATGACTGCCTTGACATTTTACTCAGGTACATTATAACAATGACAGCTCGCGAATATGCATGAAAAATGGATTAGCGGCCGAGCAATTTTTTACCCGTGTCTCATTTGCATTCTTGCTCTGATATCTCGCCACGGTTGCAGCCGTGAGCCTTGTAAACACCTTTGTTTCTTGTGCCATGAAAGGCAGGTTGGAGGTTGAGAGCGTGCGGCAGACGTGCACGCGCTAGTGGGGAGGGCGTCACGAGCCATTTCCAGAACAGCGTGCAAATACGGAATAATGGAGGATTAGAAGACTCACATTTGCATATGAAAAAAGCAACGGGTTTATTGGGAATGCTTGCCTATAGATGGATAATGGATGTAGTGTATTGTGTTGGAGCCGCACGTCACGGAACGCCATTGACGGTTTTACAAGCTATTACCTCGGTTCTACACCTGTACAGTTTGACCTGAATGATAGGTCACCTGGCGATGACCCCACAGTGCCCCGGATGTTGAGGTGGTAATTATTTGCTTGTGCAAATATGAACCTGTGTTTTCATCGCGAACTGCAAATCGGTGCAAACAAAGCTCCCAGGAAATGGATGGTTAATTGGATGGGAGACCAGGTTCGCACACACTGAAGGGGATGGATGAGGAGCGCTGTGCGGGGAATCTATACAGTGAGAAGCAGCACAATAGGTGTTTAATGGTGAGAGGCAAAAGGAAATGCATAGACGAAATCCATCAGGGAAAGAAAGGCAGTCGACTTGATTACAATATACAATGTGTGCAAGTTTTGAATGGATTTTTTAAATGATGGGGGGGGGGGGGGGGGGGGGGGGGGCATGCCATTACACATAAATTATTGGAGTAAACATGTATTACCAGCTTCACTGTAACCCGCTGCTGAATCTGTTAAAACATGGACCGTTTAAATGGTACACTTACTTACACAATAAATGAATGACATATTTGCAGTAACGTGTACAACATACATGTTTTGCCTCCTTTAAAATATGCCTGGTTGTGTTTTTTTTCATTCACAGGTTGGAGAATTCCCACATCCAAGACTTCGAAAACGCAGGTCACTCCACTCAAGATCATATCTATACACGACGGGCTCATTCTGATCGCTTCAGTGTTCACATTTTTCAATTTTTCATCTTTGAAGCTCTGTCGAAAATCCAACCTTGGTCTTTGATTTTGACAGTGTGAAGGTGATAATTTAATAATTATATCGACTCTTACCACATTGTTGCAGTATTTTTCTGTTCAAGTTTGTGTTTTAAGGTACTTCATTTTTTTCTTTTTCTTGCCTTTTGTTCGATAACATAATAGCGATAATAGGATAAAGTGTCTTGAAGGTTGCACAACTATAGACTAAAGAGTACTTGTTCCTTACAAAAAGTATGATTCATAGAGAGATATCTCTGGGTCTTAAAGACACTATACCTGATTTTATTTCTGGAACTGGAACGAAAGTTAGTTTGTCCGTCCGTAGCGTATTGTAATCTTGAACATTTGTGGGAAAAACACTGTGCATTGAATTATAAAACTTTTGCATCAATTTCATGAAGTTTCAGGCTGCTTTTCATGCATTTTTGCACAAGTGATTAGTGACCCCAGAAGTTGTGAAATGTGCCTATAAACCCATGATTTGGATGCAAAACATATTAGGAACAATATTAGGAAAGTTAGGAGTGAGCTTTGACCAGCTTTGACCACCACCAACATTTTTATTCAAATTCTTATTGGGGTTTAACTTGCAGAAGTAAAAAGGGAATTAAATTATTGTAGCTTGATCTCAGCAACTACAGGCATGTTGACATAGTAGAAGTCAGTTGTAGACATTTCGTAGTTCCACTTAGGCTGGTAGGTCATTTATTTTTCTCATAAAGCAATTCTCTTTTCTTCACCCTTATGCGGTGGCCATAAGAGAATTGGACTGAGGAAAAAAAAGGAAATTCAGAGAGAGACAATTATTGTGTATAGACATGAGCATCTGGAGAGCCTATCAGTGTAGCAAACATCTGAGTTTGGGGATTCTGATCTCCTCCCAGCAGCTGCTCCTTGATGTCTGTGTTGGCCTTTCTTCTCTATACGAACATATCAACAGAGTTTTGTGGCAGAGAGAGCGGGATACAAGAGGAATAAATTCCCCTCTATCATCCTCCTGCGTCCTGCTCCTCATGGTGTGCTATGTGTGGAATCAAAGAGTGCTGAGCCAGGAGGAAAGAGATGCCATCAATCTCTGGCTGTCCCCAGCAGTCACGTTCACCTGACAAAGTTGCACAGCACTCTGTGAAATGCGGTCCCCTCCTGCCAAAGCCTTGGCTTCTGCCCCTGAAATACTGTTTCTTTCTTTATATTAAATTCTATTTAATGGGCTGTCTTGGTGCCTCAGCAGACATGGCCGCATAATATGCACTTGCAAGATCATGAAATCTGTCTCATGACCTTCGTCACACGTCTCCCGCTCACTATTTTAAAGTGTATTTATTCAGAGGCAATGCTGAGCGAGCAGGTCCTAGCACAGGAGTATTAACATTCAGATGCACACACGGAGAGGCAGAGCTCAGGTGGAGCAGCGCCTGGAGGAGCTCTTAATGGTAGCTGCAGATTTTAATGTCTACTGACCTAAATACCTGGACTGACTTCACCCTATTTGAGGGATGCTAATATTCAGGATTAGCAGTGAGCAGGTATTTTAAGTACACTTCTGTGTGATTCATTGTGATATAAACCACGATCCACCTTTAAATAATGTAAATAATGATGTGTTCAAATTGATGCCTCGGTAAAAGGAATGTCTTTCCCAGCAAATGCAAGAAAGAGGATCAGCCTAATATGATGCCGGTACAATATTACAGCGGCATACAGCAGCAGACCAATGCAGAAGACTGTGGTGATGTTATCTTAGAGGTGTTCTGGGTTTGCATGCAATACACTATCACGGCTCCATTGACTGCAGGAGGGCGGTCGGGTTCTGCCTTTGATAAATGAAATACTCTTGAGTCACTGGCTGCAAGACAAACAGCAGAAACTGGGAATGGGAAGAGAGCAAACATATTTCCTCTTCCACATTTTATTGCTTAACCTTATAAATACTATCCATGTAATCCAATTCAGCCAACAGAATCTGTCTGAGCCTTGGACAGATTCTCTTGTCCAAGGCTCAGAAATGGCCTATTGTTCATAACTGTGCCATAGGAGGATGTGAAACTGCAGGATATATATGAAATGCTTAATTTATTCAAGTAAATAGTTAGGTCAATAAGTATAGATATACAAATGTGAAGGAACAATGAAGAAGAATTTAAGTGAGTGCATGCAGTCAAGATGAAATAATATAAATAAGGTACAAAAACTGATCGGCGGATTGTTCAACCTCCTACCCCTCGACTGAACCGAACACATTTCCTCTAGTTTTCCTGTAGCTGACTGTCATTGTGGCACCTATAGGTTTAGCTCGTGTTAGCTAACTTTAGCGAACCGGATCAATGCTTCTATTTATAGCAATATTAGAAAGTAAGAGATTTCTTACCGTGCAGTGCAAGAGCGCGACTGGTCCACAAGATGTGCTGTTGCGCTTAAAGGAATAGGCCACCGTTTTTACATACTGATATATGCTCTTACCTCACTTTAGACGTGTTAATATATCCCCGTCTGGTCTTTGTACGTGCGCTCTGCCAGGCAAACGGAGCACATACGCAGCCTCTCCCACATGTCACATAGCTCCAAAAAAGCTCACGATAGAAGCTACCAAGCTCTTCCACGTGTTCCCTATTTAAATAAAGTTACGTGAAGTGTTTTCATGCGAAGTATATTTACACAAAAATGTAACGTGTCGATTTTATAAGCAGATAAAAAGGGGTACTATATTGTGAGGCGTAATGATACGAGGAGTAAAACGTCCGCGCAGTAACTCCTAAAGACTTCCCCCGCTCACTTCCGTCAATAACCTTTAGGAGTTACTGCGCGGACGTTTTACTCCTCGTATCATTACGCCTCACAATATAGTACCCCTTTTTATCTGCTTATAAAATCGACACGTTACATTTTTGTGTAAATATACTTCGCATGAAAACACTTCACGTAACTTTATTTAAATAGGGAACACGTGGAAGAGCTTGGTAGCTTCTATCGTGAGCTTTTTTGGAGCTATGTGACATGTGGGAGAGGCTGCGTATGTGCTCCGTTTGCCTGGCAGAGCGCACGTACAAAGACCAGACGGGGATATATTAACACGTCTAAAGTGAGGTAAGAGCATATATCAGTATGTAAAAACGGTGGCCTATTCCTTTAAGGAAAGGAGATCATGAGGCTTCTCTGACTGCTCAGACTGCTGTCTGTTTGCTTTAGTGTCAATAGTTGTCCTTTATCCTTCATTGGATTGTGTAAAATCTTGAATATATTCCTCTGCTGCATACTGCAACCCCTTTTGCCTCGATCTGGAGGATATTGCACTTTTATTGCTCCAATTAGAGTCACTAACACGAGCAGCATCAGAAAGTATGACGGACGTAGCAACAGTAGCTAAGGGGGGCGGGGCTTGGCAAAAGGTCAATAGGTTGCGTTCACCTGACATCACACCATTCTATAGGGCCTATTCACCTTATTCCGGAGGCTCGCGTGGGCGCCGCCATGAATTGTGCCCGCCCCTTTTCTCCTATCTGTTAACATGGGACTGGAGATGTCCACATAAAATCAGTCACTACACGCTCGACTGGAAGTGTGAGGACAACGGAAGTGACGAAAAGTGGCAAAAGTGGGCGGGGCAGAATAAGGTGGATCGTTTAAAATTGAGGTGGAGGGCAACTTACGGTAACTATGGTAACTGTGGTAACTTACAAAATGCATATTTTTATGTCTTTGTTTTTTTCAAAAAGTGATGACAATATAAGAAAACATGACCGTGATCTTGTCCAATAGAAAGGACTTTCAGACATAAAAATAATATTACAGGTTTGTGAATCCAATCACGATCAAATACTGATGAGGAAAAACATTTGTCAATTTTCGTTTTGGAGATTTACAAAAACTGCATTTCTCCCATTGAGTTGTATTGGCCCTGCCCTCCATCTGACATTATGACATCATCACATTCTAAATCGTGATCGTGATCTATTGGAGGGATTTATTAGTGTCGCAAAAGAAGCTTTTTGGATGAGGCGTCCAACACTTCAACGGCAGAGTACTGATGAAAGCTCACAAACTTAAAATAAGGCTACTGCTAACTGCTTACCTTAATACTTTTTACATTGACGTTCATTTGTTTTTTACATTTTCCCCCACACATTTCAAAAACAATCTTCTTTTATTGGATTCACAGCCTGTGCCTTGGTACATTGCATACCTCCTTTGTGCCACAAGCAATGCTGCGTTCACTTTTTTCTTTTTATTCCTTTGTGTTGACAGACCTACCGACCGCCAAAACAACAGAGAGAAAAGAGTCCGTTCTCAGAACATTGTGATGGGTTTGCAGCCATGTAAACAATACAGGTAGATTGTGCTTGCATCTTTGCTTTGTTTTATGGAGCATATACCCCGCACCGTGTTTCGATACTTCGTCAGCGTGATTGATTCAGTGCACTCCTTTGCTCCAACAGCCCTTTCCATCATTGCATTTCACCAAATGCCAAGTCTCACCGCTAATCTCTTCAATATTAATTTAAAGCCGTTGGCCTCGCTGAACTATTGGATTGGACTTCAGATCTCCTTTTCCTTGTGGTGGCTCTAAGTCAGGGTTTGTCACAGTGAATCATCTGCCCCCTTTGCACCATATCCTCTCCATCCTGTTATTTCAAGGCTCAGAGTTTCCTTATGCAAGCTTATTTTTCTATACACTCACAATAAAGGAACACATGCAATGACTTTTCCTTCTCATTTCAAGCATAATTAACTGTGAGAGTAGTTTTCAAAATAATACAAGACAACTCTTATTAATGCTGCAAGCTTAAATCACAATGTGAATGGTGTTTTGCTACAACATACCAGGAGCGAAACTCACAGTTTGGTGCTTGCAAACAAACCATTGACAGGTGGTATGGGAGCACTGCCTGTGAGCTAATTTGATGAAATAAAAATATCAGGGAGCTAGTGATGCTTTGAAGATAATTGAGTAGCCATAGCAACACTCACTGTCTCACTGACTGCAGGCCAAAGTGATCTAAAATCTGTTTTCCTTTTCTTGTCTTATGTGACTTGCACCTGATCTTTTTTTTTTTTTTTTAAGGTATACATAGAGTGAGCGACAACTAAGATAGCCAGGGGGTACAGGGCAACGACATGAAATCATACATAAGGGGAGAAAACAACAAAAAATAAAAAATAAAGATAAATAAAATGAAAAAAAGAGTAAATTAAAAGCAGCTAACAGCTTTTTGCAGTCAACAACTGGTCAAAAAAATAGGCTAGATTATGCACTGAGTGCAAAATCGTCTCTTCCAGCTCATATGGACTATGGTCCAACCATTTCCTCACAAAGGCATCCAAAAGTGGCGACAACATTCAAAACCATGAGTGCCATGCCGGTCAGCAGAAAGGACCTTCAGCCATGAAAACAATGTGTCAGGTTCATGAGTCCAATCACTATTAGATAATCACTGAGATACGTTTGCATCGAATACACCAAATCTCTCACAGATATCATAAGTTTTAACAGCTTTGTGATTATCAAATGACGAAATGGAGCAACCGTACAGTTGTAAGCTTTTTTGAAATACAGAAAAGATTGGCTTTTTCCCAGAGAACTTTCATTTATGGATAAAATGTTTTGCCTGAAGCAACAACAGGTTTATAATAAAGGTTTTCTCACAGTTTGTGTTTTCAGAGAAGAAGCCAAATATCACATGGTCATAGTGCAGATCATATTTCATCTTAAGCTTAACAAAGATAAATCTGGAAAAGTCTTTCCACAGTTTTTGTGTGTACTCACAGTGCCAAAAAATGTGGGGCACTGGGTCTCAGAGAACATAACGAACAGGATACATCGATGTCTTTTTTAAACTTAACCATATACTGCTTTACAGGGTAAATTTTGTGTAGGATTTTAAAAGAAATTTCTCTAACTTTGTTTGTAATAATATATTTAGAAGGCAACAGCCAGACCTTTTCCCAGGGAATTGTATTACAAAAGTTGCACCTGATCTTCTTATAAGAGTGTGAAGTGCTCACATCTTACAGTTTATTTTTTTGTTTAATGCGACCCAGGCATTTACAAAAGGACAAAAGTAGCAGAGTGCTACTTATGCTTCAGAAACACTTGTGTAATGGTCATGTTTATCATTATTATTATTAGATTTATTTATTTTTTACATATAGAACAAAAATAAAATGCAGATCTTGGAAAGCGTTGGGGAGCTACTAGCTTTTTATTACTCATTTATTTGATGTACAAATAGAAAATGCATCATGTGACTCATGAATGAAACCTGTAATGGAGGCGTTTGTCTTGCCTAAACAATTAATGGATTTGTGTGCACCAGTACACAAGCTTATTTTGATCAAGAACAGGAACAGAGAAAAGAAGAAGCAGAACTCTAATTCTGGCTCTAGTCTTATCTCTTCACCATGCAGCTGATTTAAAACATTACACTTATGTAAAACTCTGTCATTTCGGGAGTGTCTTCCTCAATGCAGTCTGCATGCTATCAGGACCAGGCTAAGCAAAAGAGAAGAGAAGATTATTTTTCCAAAGCTGTGGTATATGCCCTCATTATTTCGATATGATATTGCTCTCAGATGGATCAGACAGTAAGCTTGAATAACCCCGAAAATCTTCGCCTGGACACATTTTTCATCATATGCCTTGGAACTGTTGTTGGGGATTTGCGTATGATGCGCTGGCTAAGTTTAGAAGGTTCTCAAGGCCTGACTGAGAGCCATGAGCAGCTGTGTCAAACTCACTTGGTTAAAAAGCAACTCTTAACAACCATTGGAAGGGGGGAAGTGGTGAATAATATATTAATCATTACATAATCCAATTAAGGGGTTCTATAGAATATACATCAAAGAAGTAAAACGCACATCCATGAATATAAGATTGCGTGCTGGAAGAGTAAAAACACATTGCAAATGTCAGGGTATAATCAATAAAGGTTTCCCTTTAGCTACTTAAAAAAACATATTGACTGAAATACGTGTATGAATTATACGTTACCGGAATATAAATGAACAAAAACATAAACGGACATAAATAATACATGTCCAAGATCGTGCTTGAATATAAAGTTAGGCAAGAGAGATTTGAAACAGCAAAAGCATTCAGAAGTTAAATATTGTGGAATTAGTCTTTTTTTTTTTTACATTTTCACATTACAGTTGTGGTGAACAGGTCTGAGCTCATTCTACACATTAGGACATGGCTATGTGTTTTATTTTTATTTTTATTTTAAAGCCCGTGTCTAGTGTGGGCTTCAATTTACCAGTGTGATCTACAGTATATGTTCCTTATGTCAAAGAGATCATTCGGTCTGAATCCATGTATCACTGCCACTCCTACAAAATGGCAGTATTGTAGGAACTGATAACATTGTAACGGCTGACAATACATTGGCCATCTGATAACGTAATAACTATGTTGTGTTGTGTGTGACAAGATGAAAATCGTTCACAAATGTAATAAATTCAGCCTATAATGTGTTGTACTGTGCTGTTTTTTCTTCAGCTTTTGTATTTTACTGCTTTGTGTTTGTTTGTTTAAATAATAATAATGCATCGGTTTATATATTGCTTTTCTGGACACTCAAAGACACTTTACATTGCACTATTCATTCACTCCATACTTGGTGGTGGTAAGCTACTATTCTAGCCACAGCTGCCAGGCCCTTCCCTGCTTAGCTTCCAAGGTCTGGCGGGATCGGGTATAGGGTATGAGGGTTTATTAATCAATTAATTTGTTTATTAATTAATTAATAGGTTGTAGATTAGCCTTAAAATTTAACGGGGCACCAATTCAAAAAGCGAACAAAATAAAAGTAAGAATAGGAGGCTAAACTACAGGTTTATCTGAAGGAAGTAAGGTCTTTAACGTACACATTGACCCTTAGTCTGGAATAATAAACACAGACATTACCAAAGCAAACTGTGGTTTATGGAGGTTTAATGATCAAAATCAATTAACAGACGGCATTAAATATTAAAGTGCAAACAGAATGACCTAGAAGGCTTACAGGACGAATAGTCAGATAAAATGTTCTAAAATTGTATCTGAAAGTCAGTGAGGTAGCCGTTATATGAATCTTATTGCCAGGTCTATGAGATGCGCTTACGACCGTGAGAGAAAAGGTTTTCCACGCCAACTGTGGTCCGGCGTTCCAAAGTCCTGGTGTCCGACGGCCTGTGGTCGTGGTCTCTCGGGTGGCGATTCTCAAGCTGATGCAGGCGAGGCTGGGGTCTCTCTCTCCAGCTCCTCGGGGCCTTGGCATGCTAGACTCAGAATGGTTTGCGCTGAAAGCTCAGCGATCAAAAATGTTGTTGTCTTGTAGGAAAAATGCAAATGTTCTTAAAAGAAGTAACTGATAGTTACAAAATCACGTCAAATGACGGGCTCAAACTTAAAATTCCTCATGGTCCATCTGAGACAAAGACAGGTCAGAGTTCAGCGGGGGATGTCAGGCATGTGCTCATCCTGCCGTCTCTCCTTCTCTTCTCCACTCTCACCAGAAGCGCATTTTCACAAGAAGCGGAAGAAGTTTCTCTCTCCAGAGTCTTTTTATACCGGGCCGGCCCCTTTGTCTCCACGGGACTCTTGGACCAATGATTCAGTCCGTAACCCGATATGACCGGGAGCCCAAGTGGGAAGGGAATGAGGCTTGTCTTTGAGATAGGAATTCATGAAATACATTTCTATTGCGATAAACACATAAACAACTTCACAAACTTTTCAAATGCATTACCGACATTTCGACAGTATGTCTGTACATTGCATCTTTGTTGACCTGGGGAAGAATTCATCATTAGAACAGATTGGTTGAGTTCATTCTCACTGTCCATGAATTAAAGAATTGGCTTATTACTCAAATCGGATGTTTGAGATTCAGTCTTTAGTCCAATTCGAAGGTCAATAAAGAGTTCTCGTCTCTGGTTGTGAAGTCTAAAGGATAGATCGTCACAGTCTTCATTTCGTCCTGAACAGTGTTCGATCTGATCAGCCATTCACAAGACAGGAACTGAAGACATTCCGAAGCCATAAAATGGCCTAGGAGTTTTGGAGTGCGGGTTGAGCTGCTCTCTGGAATGCGTTAACCATGGCGAAGGGAAATAGGCGAACCTTCACACGCTACACGGGCATAGCAGAGGCGGTATGGCCACAATGATTGTATATCATAATCTTTTTTCCACTTAAGGTAATTTGTCACAGGTCATATGCATCGGACCACAAGGGTATTCCAGATGACGGTATCCAAGACGTTGCTGTGTCCTTAGGCAAGGCACTTCACCCACCTTGCCTGTATATAAATGTGGAGCATTTGACTGTGGTTTGTGGAGGCCCAAGTGGCTTATTGGACCAATAGTAAGTTCCTGCTCCTGTATCTGAATCTGCATCCTGTATCTGAGGACTTCTTGACAAACGGATCTGTGAAGCTGGACTAATGATTGGCTGTCAGCTGGAGGCATTTATGACAGTAGGAGACATGAGGACACTAGAATAACTGCTCTCCATTAACGGCAATCCTGTTCACCCACTCCATCGCACAGTAAAGGGCGCTGCAGAGGGGACAGTAGTGGGGCAGAGGAGCGCTTTCGACAACAGACTGTTAAAGCTCCGCTGTCACAAAAAAGAGTTGCAAGAGCACATTCACACCATACTCAGGATACTTCTGTACAACAAGCACTACACTGTGATAGATAAGCTATTATTTGCATACAGATCAATGCTCCACCAGTTCATTTTGCACTGCATAATGTTACATGTTATATTTGTAAAGATCCCAGACTTCTATATATCAATTAATTATTCTATCATTTATTTTTATTTTTATTATTATTATTTTTTTTATCATTATTGTTGGTGCTGCTGTTATTTTGATTGACTTACTGAGACAACATCCAACATCCAAGTCTCGCACAGCACATCAAATGACTTAATGTCCATTTGAGTACACAAACACTGTATCATGTGATACTGCACTGGTACTGGTGTCAGAGTGTGAAGGGCTCCATGCAGTTTGATGAGGGACCATGAGAATTTGTTTAACACACTCGGACTCTCGATTCAATCCATCCCAGTCTGAGAACACAATGGGAGAACCCAGGCCCGAACCCGACCTGCATTGCTGTTGGTGTTGTTGCTCTGGATACAGCGCTGCAGTAAGGTCTCCCACTTTCTTGGACACAAACATACTGCATAAACACTACAGATGTCTTTTCAATTGCAATACATGACAAGGATCATGCACGCTTTAACATTATAAACCATAAACCTATATTTCACATTGTTGGATGAATTGAACAGCAGCTGAATCATACAAGCAACAATAGAAAATCTCAGCCTTCAACCCATGCCCCGCTGGACATTCCTGGAGCTCATTGTGTGCACAAACAATAAAAGAATCGCATTCCACCAATGCTGCATGCGTAGAGAAATGTAAGAGGGCACAAAGCACTTTCTTTTTGAAGAGTCCAGTCGACTGGCCTTTGGTGACTCAGCCTCAGACAGTGCCCTGAACCCCCCCTGCCCTATGGTCAGCCTGTATCACCGCTTATCCTCTACATTAGCCTTGTGTCTGCAGAGAAGGTGACCTAACACGAAGTGTACACTCGCTAATGCCAGAATCTCGAAAATCCATGCTCCTTCACCTCTGAGCATCCCTGGCCTCTTGGCTCCCTTTTATCAGTGCTGTTAACACGTCAGGACACAGGCTGCTGCGGATCAGGCCAGCAGATTATTTCTGCTTGCACATACGTCATCTCTGAATTGTGATAATGACATTTTAATAATTTCTTTAATTTCAAGGTAATTGCTGTTCTTTCTGGGAGCCACGTGATTAAATTATTATTGCAATATCATTAATTATCATTGTTAAAGGGACTATACAGAGTTTAAAAATGGTAAAATGATCTAATTTCTTCCCCCTACATGTTCCAGCCATGTCCTAATGAATGAGCTCAGACCTGTTCACCACAACTGCCTTTAAAATCCTGCACCGTCACTCAAAAACGTGTCACTTCGGTCCGAAGTACCGTCATGCACACACTTAATATAGAAGGTGCAGTTACACGTATGACCTGAGGTGGCAGTAGTGAGTATAAAATGGCTAACTAGCATCTAGCCCCTTTAAACATATAATTATACTAGGCCTTACTGCAGCTATTGACAAAGTTTTGCAGCGGACGTCCAGAGCTTCTGGTGAAAGTGAACCAAACAAGAATGATTATGATTATGATGATTATAATAAAGGGGTTGATTGATAGGAACATTTTATTTGAATATTGCTGTAGAATATAATAACTGCAGATGTGTTTATAAATATTAACTTCATAGTTTATTAAGTATTAAAAATTGATAAATAACCAAAGTATTTGAAGAGCTATTCATTAGAATAAAACAATGAATTATCATATTTAAGTACTTATTAAGTATAAGTCACACTTAATGCATGAATGGTTCATGATCAATGAAGTGTCTGTTCATGATTTACTGAGGCTAAATAAGGTGTAGTTATGATAACATGTTACCAAATATATTTTTTATCATTCACTGAAATGTTTGCACCAAATGATTTGAAATTTCCCAGATTATATCATCCCTATTTCCCTATTATAAATACCCCATGCTGCAATTTCTGCAAAACAACTTTGTACACATTAGTGCTATAGTGTTTAATAAAACATTCTCTGATGCATGTGCTTGAAAAGCATTTAAAATCAATACAGGACAGTGCAGTTAATGATATCTACTTACTGCTTGCGAGACAAAGTGACACAATGATCAGGTCAGGGTGCAAGGACTTAACAAAGGACTTGGAAGGATTGGGCACCGCCTCATGAAATCAGTGGGTGGCATCTCATTCATAAGTGACACATTAAAGGACGCATTGAAGACAGTTCCACAAGACCTGGATGTTGCTGCTGTACATGGGCCCAGCATAGAGCTTCGCAGAGAGCGGACGCAGAGCCAAAGATTCCTCTGTGACTGGATCACTCACCTGTGTGAAAAGCAAAGGGCCGCCGCAGTTATCAGTGTTTACCTATGGATTGCGTGTGCCAAGGCACACACGGCACGGGCGATATGGCACAACCCCGCTTTTGAATTAATGTGCATTTTAGCATTTGCACAAGACACCAGGGATCAGAGCATCAAGTACTAAAACCCAGTGTGGTATTTGGACGATGGAAATGTCAAAAACTGCAGGTGTAAAGTGTACTAGGGTTATATATTTTGAAAGGTCTTTCTAAACCATGGCACGTTAATAATGCAATGTCAGTCACACACTAAAACCAAAGTGTAAAACAAAAACTGCTCAAATTAATGTGATATGATATGTGATCAAGAATGTCTCAAGTGAATAAAGAATTCCTTTCATAAATTAAATTACAGGGCCGACTGTCCCCTCATTTCTTTATGAAGAGACTAAACAAGGTCACACCTCAACAAAAGGACCTGGTTTTGAATCCTGCAGCATCTGTGGATATTTTGGCCAAGACACTAGGTTTTCCTTTGTCATCAGGTAAAAAAAGATTTTACTCTGTCTTTCTCTTTTGTCAAGAATTTAGTTGAATACCTTTTAACTGTGGGCATTCTTGCACAATACTGGAAAGTACAAGAAGAAGAATTCATGAGAGCCCAGTGAATCAGACAAGGTGTTATATGGATAAATCTTTCTTTAAAACCTTTCTAAACATTGTCAAGTATCAGACTGCAAATGCAAGATGTGTGCTACTTTCAATTTAGGTTGTTTTGTCGCCAGAGAGAGTGTGGGGGAACAGTGGAGAGACTAATTACTGTCCATATATGAAAGAACATTGATTCACATCTTATGTTGCAGACTAGACATTAAGCCAAGTTGCATGCAATCCTTCAGATGAATTTACCTTACCAAGGTCAATATATTGTTGTGAACTGAACCATTACTGCACTCATATAAGTATGCCATTAAGAGGGAAAGCTGCTCCAAAAAGTAGCTTTTGTGGTGAAAAGTGGCGAAGTATAAAACAATTGACTGTAGGAAAAATACGGGTGATTTTATGTATCATGCTGTCCCGCACTTATACCCTAAAATGCTCTTCTCTGTGGCAAACAACTGATGAAGCAGTTCTGCTTTGTTATCTTTGTCGACAGCCCCCAGAAAGCTATTGACGTATCACAGAATGAAACAACAAGCACTTTTTTGTTATTATTATTATTATGGGGAACACAGACCACTTTCTGTGTTGAGGTTGTGTTCTCCCTGTGTCTAGATGAGCTTCTTCTGATACTCTGATTTATCATTTTGTCCTGTTCTTATTCTGTTTCAAAGCACCTGCATGGCTTCTTTTCACTTTCAAACTGTGACAAAGACAGTGATGGGAGGTAGGCACACCTTTTGATTCAAATTAGCCAAACTTATAATAGGTCTGACTTTTGCACCTATGGTCATGAGACCTGGGTAATGACCGAAAGGACACGATCACAGATACAAGCAGCTCAAATGCATTTCCTTCGCAGGGTGGCTGGGCGCACCCCTCGAGATCGGGTGAGGAGCTCAGTCACCCGGGAGGAGCTTGGAGTAGAGTCGCTGATCCTTCACATCGAAAGGAGTCAGCTGAGGTGGCTCAAGCATCTGTTTCAGACCCATGTCTCTGAGCTGGACTGGTGTTGCCTAGGGGTCCCCCAGAACAGCTGGAGGTATGCCTGGATGTGGAAGAAATAGCTAATTAGGTTTTGAACATCACATATAGACGGAGGAGATGTTAATCGTTACCAGTGTCCCCAGTTCTTTGCTTTAAATAAATCGAGGAGTTTAGCCGAGGGCCGCTTTAAGGACTTAATATTAATAAGGACTTAATAAATCCTCCTCCTGGTCACTGACTCATTTAAATATATTTTAAAAAAAACTCTTCCTCACCCTCCGCAGGCGGTCTCTTTTTCTTTTCCTCCAAGCTCGGGTCCTCTACCAGAGGCCTGGGAGCTTGAGGGTTCTGCGCAGTATCTTTGCTGTTCCTAGAACTGCACTTTTCTGGACCGAGATGTCTGATGTATTTCCTGGGATCTGCTGGAGCCACTCCTCCAGTTTGGGGGTCACTGCCCCGAGTGCCCCAACGACCACGGGCACCACTGATGCCTTCACCCTCCAGGTTTTCTCCAGCTCTTCTCTGAGCCCCTGGTATTTCTCTAGTTTCTCGTGTTCCTTTTTCCTGATGTTGAAATCGCTTGGTAATGCTATGTCGACCACAACGGCTTTCCTCTGCTCTTTGTCCACCACCACAATGTCCGGTTGGTTCGCCATTACCATTCTGTCCGTCTGTATCTGGAGGTCCCACAGGATCTTGGCTCGGTCATTCTCGACCACCTTTGGAGGTGTTTCCCACTTTGACCTTGCGGTTTCCAGCCCATACTCTGCACAGATGTTCCTGTACACTATACCAGCCACTTGGTTACGGCGCTCCATGTAAGCTTTCCCTGCCAGCATCTTACACCCTGCAGTTATGTGCTGGATTGTCTCATTGGCCTCTTTGCACAGTCTACTCTCTATATATATTTCAAGAATACTTCAATGTTGCAATGTCTGTAAACCCAAAGGAATTCCTCCAATGGATCAATAAAAGCAATTCCGAGTGTCCCGATGTGGACTTGGCCATTTACCGTACATTTCTCTAATTGTAACTGCCCACCACACTCAGACCAATAAGACAGTATGCCGAACTAACTTATTTGTAAAATGGAGAAGAGAAAACTCGCAGAGAGAATTGGATTGAAGACTGGGCCGGCCTTTTGTGACCGCAGTTTGAAATTATAACAGTAATGGGATCAGCCTCCTAATACTAAACGCGGATCTAAACAAATGATGGATAGTGATAATCGCAGCAGCCAGCGGAGCGCACAGAATGTCACAACGCCCACATGACCGCGAGAAAAAGAAAACGAATGGGGGGTAGGCCAGAGCACAACAATAAAAATAGATCCAGCTCCAGAAATAACTTGAGAGAGGCTGCGATGGAATGGGAGCAAGAAAATGTTTATACTCTTGGCCATGTTCATTTGCAGAATACACAAATTGACTCCCAATACATATAATAGACATATAATATAATATAACAGAACAAAGCAGGCTTATCAGAGCTAAAAGAACTGAGTTGTCTCCATGAGGGTTGTCAGGTGTTTTACTGTAATGTCTGTTGTTCATTTGGTTAACTGTAAAGCACTTTGACCCATGTCCGTGAAAGACGCACTAAAAGTACAGTTTGTATACTTACTTATCATATGTGGGACTTCTACTCATGAGAAAATTACAGTCAACAACAGTGATGTTTTTTTTTTTGACATCATAGTGAAATTTGCATTCAAAATGAGCTAAAATGTTGTATTTTTGAACCAAACCAAATCGCTGCTTCCAGAATTGTAAGGACCAACCAGTCGTTATGTGTCTTTCATATGCATATTTCTGTTTCAAAACTGGAAGACTCATTACAGCATCACGTGCTTTCATCCAAGCGTCACCTCATTGCCAGGGCGCACCTCCATCCCAGCCAGTCCAGGATTCTACATTTACCACTCCTCCTTCAGGGCCTGTTCGCTTGCCAACTGTGCTGCAACCCACCTCCACCCCGTCGCTCATCCTTCTCTAAAATCCCATTCCACCACCAGTGTTCAGGCTCCAGATAAAAAACATCCCTAACGCTCATCTAATCTGCTCATCTCTTTGATTCTTCTCTCATCATGCAGACACACACATTGTGTTTCTTTGATTGGTTACATCAACGCCCACTGAAATTCAATGAGACAAATATTCAGCCTGACATCTTTGTGTACAAAGGAAAAGTCCACCTCCGTCTTAGAGCTATGTACCACAAAGACAAAGTACTAATTTTAGCTAAGAAGAAAAGGCGGTTTGAGAGAGTAGTCAACATTAAGTAAATAGACTTGTGAGATTGAGATCTAGCCTATAACAGCCTATTCAGACCCCAAGCCACCCGGAAATAATGTGTCTTTCTTTGTGGTGGTTTGGTGCATTACTGACTTTGTGATTTACCCAAGTTCAGGACAATATGATGTCAATGAGACAATCCTTCTGTAATTGGGCAAATATACTGTACATTCTGCTTTTCTGACCAACACAGCTTCTTACAGAGCTTCTTACAGTGGGAGAAAAAAGTGAGTACACCCTTTGGAATGTCTTACATTGGTCATAAAATGTGGTCTGATCTTTATTAAAATCTCAAGAATGAGTAAACTGTGTGCGATAACATGTAAACATTCACAGGACAGCGAGGAATGCGTGAGTACACCCTTAGATGTTTCCTAGTTGCAGATTAGACGCAACAACAATCAGGATGAATCTTGGATCATTACTCTTTACAAAACTGTTGCACTTCAGTGAGATTCCTGGGATGTCTGGTGTGAATAGCTTCCTTGAGGTCATGTCACAGCATCTCAATGGGACTTTGACTGGGCCATTCCAGAACAGGTATTATATTCTTCTGAAAGCAATTCTTCAACTGTTGGACAGATGGCCTCAAATTGTACTGCAAAATATCTTGATAAACTTGTGAGTTAATTCTTCAATTGATGATCACAGTTTGTCCAGGCCCCGAGGCCGTAAAGAAGCCCCACACCATGACGTTGTGTGTTCCTCCCAGATGAAATGTGAGCAATAAACTACAAAATCAACAAGCCCGGCTCAGTGTGTGATCATCACAGGGCTGCCAACTCTCACGCTTTCACCGTGAGACACACGCATTTGAGTGCCTTCACACGCTCTCACGCCACACTCCTCATATCACACGCCCAACTAAAAATCATCCCTGACTTTTTGCAGTGAGCGGCTGCAGACGCTTTATTTTGTCTGTGTGCCTGTCCACGGCTCCTCTGGCGTGTGTTTGTGTGTCTGTCGGCGGCTCTAGTGATGTGATAAGAAACGGGTTCGCGGAGAACGGCTCATTTTGAGCGCGACTCCGGGGAAACAGCGAGAGAGCGCCCGAATGCTCCCAGCGCCAGCTCTCCCGGGCCATGGGAGAGAAAAGTGAGTGAGTGACGAGGCGGCTACAGGAGCCCCGACACTCACATCCTCCACCTGTTCACTCAGCTCACTCCACTCCTGGCCGCCTCCAAAGCGACATCACCGCGCCTATGCCTCCTCCGCCCCGGTCACCTACGCCGCTGCTGCCCCACGAGGAGCTCAAAGTGAGCAGCATAAGGCAACGAGTTTGAGAAATAAAAGTCCTAATGAAATAATAAACAACGGTCACAGTGGAGATCGCGTTGAAGCTAAACCTCTTTTACTTAAGTTTTTTTTTTCCTCTTGCGTGAGGGAGAGAGAGGCAGAGAAAAAGTAGTTATTACATTAATCATTCAAAGTTTAATCATCAAAAATGCTCTAACATACTGCAAAATACAGGGATCAAATGTTCATATTTTCTAAAGCTTGTGCTGCTGTTTGTTGGTAATAATTGGAATGAGTGACTCAGAGAAACAGAGACATTGTGTCATTGTACCTTTTCCCAGGGCTGTGACAATGAAGTGGGCCTCTGGGCATTTGCTGAGAGGCCCCAATTTGAAAGGGGCCCAGAAATATAATTCTTTAACACCAGTAAATAGAAAAGCTAAAATGATTGTTTATGATCTAAAATGCACCAGATTGCAGGAAATCAAATCTGAATTCTAAAAAAAAGAGTGCACTGCCCTCCCACACTTTCAATAGGTTCTGATGGTCTTGTGGGGTGGAGCCAAAACCCCTCTGATCCATAATGCAGCTCCTGATGTGTCATGTTAAACGTTTTTTTTTTTTTTTTTTGGGGGGGGGGGGGGGGGTTAGAACTTAATACGATTACAAGACATTGTCACCATGAAGAAGGCCCCCCAGCTTGGGACCGACCAAAGTCTCACTCCAGAGTTTGGTGAAAAGTTGGCAGCCCTGGAGTGGAGCGGCACTGCTAAGCTAAGCTAGCAGGGGTGCTAAGCTAAGCTAGCGCAGTTCAAGCCCAAGAACAGGCCACGCTCTGCGGTCACTGCAAGTGTATCTGGCCGCAGACCCGTCTCGGTCACTGGGCTGGTAAAGCCCCGTGCTATACCGACGAAATCAAAGCACAATAACACGTAGAAATCCAAACTTTAAATACAAATGTGAATATTTATTCAAAATTTGAGGTCACACACACACACTTAAGCATCAACATTATTAATGTATAACAGGTCTTAAATGGGGTGAATGACAATTACAGTAATTGATGGAGTATCTTTGTTACATTGGTCTAATTATCTTTAATATGGTTTGGCCTGATCGATAGGTTTACAAAGGGTTTTTAAAAGTAATGTAACAAAAATGGTCAAAGGTAGCCTGGTCTTACCTCGTACTCATTTCATACAGAGGGTCTGGATCTTCACAATTGAGCTCCATTTTCAGGTGGGAGGGGTGAACTCCTTTTATAGTTTGAGACGATTGGATCTGATTTCACGTAGGCGATGTAATGCGCCCGAGTGAGTGAAGAGAGCGATCAAATGCTACACCTACAAGCCCCGCCTCCCCTGCTCGCTGATTGGTAGGTTGAAAATCAACCGATGTAACGCGGCCACTGAGATCAGACCCACACGAAACATGTCGGGAGTTACGGATGGCGATGGCGAGGTCAAAGGGGACATTTTGGGCAGAGCTGGAGTAGCCTGCGCTCAACACCAAGCCGACAGACACCACAGGATGGAGGCGATCTTTCACCTGGAGGCCATGGAGGTGGACAGCACTTGTTTTGGAGGACGGGTTTGGCACCGTGGTGGTCAGCCTGGTGGCGCCCGAGAGGAGCCAGGTGCGCCTGGTTTGACCACTTCTCTCCTTGTGTGGGTCCCCAGAGGCTCTCCAGTATACTCGCTCAGGCCCAGCGCGGGTACTCTCGTGGAGACGCGCTGAGCTGCTCTTTAAAGCTTCTGCGGCCGGCGCTTGGTCGAGCCCGTCCAGGGCTTCATTATGTTGCAAAAAGTGCTTTTAACAATTGTCATCAAAAAACTGTTTCCCCTCCCACTAAAAACGGATGGAATTAGCCCAAGGCTCCAATCCAGTGTGGCATGTTTACATGCACGAGACCCATGTATGTTAATTAACACGCACTGTCCCGACCAAACAAACCAATAAATTAATTAATTACAAAATTAAAAAGAAAATTACAATTGTAAAGTTATTTTTTTTTACCAGGATTTGCTCCAAATTGTAAATTGTCGACTTAAAAGGAGCGTATACGATTATACTGAGCTCAAAAATGTTTATATTTTTAAAGAAAAATAAATGAGAAACACAAGGTTTGAAATGGAGGGAAGACGAGCGTGACCACGAGGATGGTCACCACAACAAAGAGAAGTTTTATAAGAGAGCCAGATCAGGCCGTACCTCTAATTTTGAAGGCAACATTAATACTCCATCAATTACTGATAATTATTCAACAAAGAGTCAAACATTTGTGTGACACACATAGTGCGGTAGTTAATATGTACATTAGTCACATTGTCAGTAAAGAGTCTTTGGTCTCGTCCAGAGGGTCCATGGCCAGCAGCAGCTTCAGACCTGTTTCATGAGTGTCATTGAAGAACCAAACAGTTGAAATCTGTTTCTTTCTTTGTGATAGGACAGTCTTTGCATGGAAATCCAATGTCTGTGGGGGGGAACTTTGTCTGACCTCAAACACAAGGCCAAGATGTTGGACATTTAGCAGAGTCAGGGCTGGCCACCTTCCCCCCATTTCAATTCCGAATCCAGAGGAGTGTGGCTTTTCAGCAGGATGTTAACAGCTCAAGGAAGTTTCATCTTTGTGAATGAGTTTTAACATTAGTGTCAGTTCCTGTTTTTACCTTTGGCGGGTTCCTTGCCATCCCAGTGGGGGTCTTACTTCTGGCAAAGGAGAAACAAAGGAGTGCCAGTCTGGAGAGGATGGAAGTCATCCATCTTGTTGATTAGATCCGAGGAGTTTAATTCTAAGTTCAGTCCCAAAGAATTCATTATGCTATGTCATTACTTGAGTAAAAGCATCTTTGTAACTTCAAAAATATGACGGTAAACTTCTGAAGATGACCCAGTTCCTGATCACCTCTAAACATTTGTCATACGTTCTTAAACTCTGTACAGTTTGGATAAGAGGTTAAGAGGGAAGGAGTGATTAAACTCACACCAGCTGTTCCCCTTATGTCCCTCTGCAGGCCTGAGCTCTGAGGCAACACGTGGCCGTCCCAGGAGGAGACTTGAGCCGAGACCGTTGAGCTGAAGAAACAACCTAAATGCAGGTACAAAGCGATGCTGCCCGCGACAGCAGCCACAGAACGAGGTCCACTGCAGCTGCGTGGAGCCCTGCCCCGGGTCCTGCACATGGGGGGGTTTGGTGACACATCTGTCCCAGAGCTGAACTCAGAAAAGCTATCTTGTCGCTGCCCAGTCTGGTTACACGCAGTACCCTCACGCCCCATAATGTCACGCCCTATCCTCTCTCGCGATGTCCAAGCCCTCGCGATGTCCTAGCCCTCGCTAAAGGCCCCGCGATGTCCTACCCCTCGGTAGTGCCCCGCGCGATATCCTACCCCACTAATTTACCCCATGTCGTCCCATCCTGGACTATCAAATCTCTACCAAACTGAGCTCAGTAAAAGCAAATTTTATGCCATTGATGTGAGAGAACCGCCCCCCCTACTCCTGTAACCACCGTCCTGTCCTAAACCCCCCCCCCACTCCTGTAACCACCGTCCTGTCCTAATCCTCCCCCCCTACTCCTGTAACCACCGTCCCGTCCTAAACCTCCCCCCTCCCCCTACTCCTGTGACCACCATCCTGTCCTAATCCTCCCCCCGCCCTAAAGTCCTACAACCACCGCCCTGTCCTAACACCGGCCCTGTCACACCAATGGCAGCAAATTTACCTCCTTGACGACTAATCAGCTTTTCGTAGGGTCTGCTCGCCGCAGAGGCCCCTCCCACCCCACCGTGCGGGACCCCGGGGTCAGAGGCTTCCAGACGCAGCTGCAGGTCCTCGCTCTGTGGCCCGCTGTCGTTCGAGCAGCATCGTCCTTGCACCTGCATTAAGCTGTTTCCTCAGCTCAACGTTTTCTGGGCCCTGGTCTCCTGTAGGGGGCGCTCTCCTCCTGGGATGGCCGCCTGGTGCCTCAGTGCTCCGGCCTGCGGAGGAAACCAACGGGAGCTGAGATGTGTGTTTATCCCTGAGAAGAATATATTCATATTTTAGAAGACACAGTTTTCATTGTACCAAACAACTTTTACTATTAAAATAAGTTCAAGCACTTTACTTGAGTAAAAGCATCTTTGTAACTTCAAAAACAGACAGTTCCTGATCACCTCTAAACATTTGTCATACATTCTTACTCTCTTACCCAAACTGTACAGAGTTTAAGAGGGAAGGAGTGACTCACACCAGCTGTTCCCCTTATGTCCCTCTGCAGGCCTGAGCTCTGAGGCAACAAGTGGCCGTCTCAGGAGGAGAGCGCCCCCTACAGGAGACCAGGGCCCAGACAACGTTGAGCTGAAGAAACAACCTAAATGCAGGTACAAAGCGATGCTGCCCGCGACAGCAGCCACAGAACGAGGTCTACTGCAGCTGCGTGGAGCCCTGCCCCGGGTCCTGCACATGGGGGCGTTTGGGGACACATCTGTCCCAGAGCTGAACTCAGAAAAGCTATCTTGTCGCTGCCCAGTCCGGTTACACGCAGTACCCTCACGCTCCATAATGTCACGCCCTATCCTCTCTCGCGATGTCCTAGCCCTCGCTAAAGGCCGCGCGATGTCCTACCCCTCGCTAAAGGCCGTGCGATGTCTTAGCCCTCGCGATGTCCTAGCCCTCGCTAAAGGCCGCGCGATGTCCTAGCCCTCGCTAAAGGCCACGCGATGTCCTAGCCCTCGCTAAAGGCCGCGCGATGTCCTAGCCCTCGCTAAAGGCCGCGCGATTCCTACCCCTCACTAATGCCCCGCGCGATGTCCTACCCCTCGCGCAATGTCCTACCCCTCGCTATTTTACCCCATGCCGTCCCATCCTGGACTATCAAATCTCTACCAAACTGAGCTCAGTAAAAGCAAATTTTATGCCATTGATGTGAGAGAAACGCCCCCCCCCCTACTCCTGTGACCACCGTCCTGTCCTAAACCTCCCCCCTCCCCCTACTCCTGTGACCACCGTCCTGTCCTAATCCTCCCCCCGCCCTCAAGTCCTAACACCGGCCCTGTCACACCAATGGCAGCAAATTTACCTCCCTGACGACTAATCAGCTTTTCGTAGGGTCCGCTCGCCGCAGAGGCCCCTCCCACCCCACCGTGCGGGACCCCAGGGTCAGAGGCTTCCAGACGCAGCTGCAGGTCCTCGCTCTGTGGCCCGCTGTCGTTCGAGCAGCATCGTCCTTGCACCTGCATTAAGTTGTTTCCTCAGCTCAACGTTGTCTGGGCCCTGGTCTCCTGTAGGGGGCGCTCTCCTCCTGGGACGGCCGCCTGGTGCCTCAGTGCTCCGGCCTGCAGAGGAAACCAACGGGAGCTGAGATGTGTGTTTATCCTCGAGAAGAATATCTTCATATTTTAGAAGACACAGTTTTCATTTGACTTAATAGTAAAAGTTATAGTAAAGTTTTGAGTTTAAGTAATTTTGACCTATTTACATATTAATTTGTTGATGCTTTGGTCTTAGTGGCACCATTTCTACAACTGTCAGTGAAGGATCGTTCAGAAATTGTTCTTGTTCTGGGAGAAAATCCCCAAATGTGAGCAAAGCGTGGTTATTGTGGCCTTCGCTCATGTTGGCGCTGTTCGCTGGCTCAAATGTTTGCTGGACGTTTTCTGCTCCTGAACCCTGTGTGTTCGTCGTCTGAGGGATCAATATTTCTGATGTTCTTTCAATTTCGATGATGAGATGCCTTTCATCCTCTTTTAACACGTTTAAGAGAAGCTCCTCACGTACTGCAGACTCTTGTGCGGCGCTTTCAAAGTCTTGTAACTGTGACTTTCACACCAACGTCTTTCATTCTCAAATTGCGTCTCTGACCACTGTCGTTCTCTGGCATGAAAGAATGACAGCCAGAGCCTGTCACGCTCCTGTCTCCATCTTTCTCTCCTCTCTCCACTGACGCTCTCTGTCATGGCGCCCCTGGATCTTTTGTTTGAGTTTGTCTTTTTCAGAAAACGCTTCAGCTCCTTCTGTAACACTGTCACAAGTGTCTTGGGCGTTTTCCATTTTGCTAATGTCACAAATGTTTGTAAAAGTCGATCAAAACTGTGAGAAAGTGCTGAGCGTTTGCTAAGACGGTGTTGCAATGTGAACTAAACCAACAGTTAGGGCAGAAATGACCTGGACTCACCATAGCAACAGACACAGCATTCCATATGAAGCAGGAAGGAATGTGTCATGACACATTTTGGAATATGACCTGTTGCTAGGTTACAAGGTAGATTCCACTTTCCCAGGTCAAAGGTCATGGTACATTACACCAACGTGACTAAAACTGAAAATTGCACATGGTCTCAACTTATAAAGCGCTTTTCCACCTACATTAGGCACTCAAAGCGCTTTACAGCAAGGATCATACTCTCATTCATACACCGATGTACGCAGACACTGGGGGCAATGTGTCTTGCCCAAGGACACAACGACAGTGTGCACTTTCAGGAGGTGGTATTCGAACCCCCGACCTTCCGATCATGAGACGACCCGCTCTACCAGCTGCACCTCTGTCGTCCCTATAATAATGATTTCTCTCAAAAGGTGCTCCATCTCAAAGCACTATAACTCAATTAAAATGAACACTGCATGAGTGCATCTAGTAGTTGTGGTAGGTCGGCTATAAATAACACATTTCTTGGGGGAAGACCCCCAAACCCCCCTTCAGAGTACCCTCCCACACTTTCAATAGGTTCTGATGGCCATGTGGGGTGGTGCCAAACCCCCTCTGATCCATATGCAGCTCCTGATGTGCTCAGTCATGAAGATCGTGCACTTGCTTTTGGCACTATCGCCATGAAAAAGCCCCCCAGCTCGGGACTGACCAATGTCTCACTCCAAAGTTTGGTGAAAAGTTGGCAGCCCTGTCATCATAAAGGCTGCTTCAAGTAGTTGCCAGTTTTATTGACGTTATTAGTGCATAATATGCTGCTTGTTTTCAATAAATTTTCCGAACTTGCCGTTAGCACCTCGCGGCTAGCTTGTTAGCTCCGGGAGAAAACCACTCGGCTACGACCCATTGTAGATGAAATGTGAGCAATAAACTTCCAAATTAACAAGCCCGGCTCAGTGTGTGATCATTGTTAAACGGTTCTTTATGTGTTTGGTGGTTTTATTGACTTTATTTGTGCATGTTTCTCGTTTTCACATGATGACTCGAGGTTTGGCTTAGCATTAGCTTTCTCCGGAGGCTCTGTGCATCATCAAGGCCCAAAGACATTCCCAGCGCAGAACCAGTCACTGAAATAAGCGTTCTTGTCACCGGTTTGACTCCTGGGTGTTTCGGTAACAGAAACACTGATGTGTGTCTTTGTAAAAGTCTCAGAGCTGCTGTAGCTCCGGTTCACAACACATGAAGCTAATCCTCCATGCTGACTCTGACTGTTTACATCTTCGGGCTAGACACTGCGGGGAGGGGGTTCTGCTGAGGAGCAGTGGTTCGGCTGGTGATGAAAGGTCGGAGGCGTCTCCAGGAGGTGGGGGTGTTCCTAGGAGGACTCAGGCAAACGTATCCCTAAAATGGCTGCCATCAGAGTTTTTACAGATTACTCTAAAATACGTGAATGTGCCAAGGCAACACTTCAGGCATGTTTTTAATGAGGGAATGAAATAATAATAACATAACGTAAAGCTTGAAAAAGTCAATTTTGCAACTGGTTAGCTCACACCTGACTCTACATGTTTGCATACATTTGTCTAATTAGCTCTTGGAGGATCCTTAGCCAGTGGGTGTACTCACTTATTCCTCCCTGTCCTGTGAATATTTATGGCCAATAAAATTATGAGAACATAATTGTTTAGGTGGTACAGTGGTCCCTCACTATAACACGCTTCACCTTTCGCGGCCTTGCTGTATTGGGATTTATTTTTAGTACAATTTTCCATGCTTTTTTCCAATGTATGGCCGCCATACTCGCATTGTGTTCTGTGTCCTGATTGGCTAGTCGTACAGTGAGCCTCCTCTCTTGCAGAGAGGATCTCTGTCAGTGTCCCGTCAACAGCGCACACACTACGCCACAGACAGAGTCAGGCCAGGCATGAGCAGGTCTGACTCCACCTTCACTTTCTCAGCACTTTAACGTGGAAATAAACACAGCTAGCATGTGGCGCTTGTCTCAGCTAAACACTCGCCTGCAATGATAAAACTCTGGTCCTAACTACAATTGTCTCTCAGTTTGAACAAACGCACAGTGGAGACGAGAGCAGCTTGCAATGTTTCCATCCCCACGTCTGTAATTTAAAAATATTATTAGACAAAAAAATCATACAGTGACACCAGGCATGAGGGAGAACCTGTGTGAACTAGTGAGAAAAGTGTATGAAGTGTATGGTGAGGGGTTTTACCTTAAAACATATATAATAGTAAAAAATAAAGTTGACTGAGCAGATTTCGTTTATTGCGGGTCATTTTTAGAATGGAACCCAGGCGATAAACGAAGGAAAACACTGTATTAGTTTAAGCAGAGACTGTTTACTCATTCTTGTGATTTTAATTGAGCAATATAGTCACAAATGTAAGAAATTCCTCCCACTGTAGGTGAGAAAATACACAAGCCCAGATCACTACTTTCTTCTTTTTTTTCTCTCACTATGGAACACGCCTGGATGTCTCAAAGCTACAGGATCCGATTCACCTAATCCAGGAGCCCGAGGTGGGCAGCACCATCGTGTGCCCATGGGCTAGCTTCAGGCCTGACTTGGACAAACGTTGGCTTTACTGATTAAGTAACATTTCCAACAAGCCACTGCCATATATTGATTCACTTTGGTCTTTTGGAGTTCCCCACAGCCAAACCATCAACACAGAGTGGCAACAGAAGACAGAAAGTATGCACAAATTTCACTGTAAATAACTTGAGGTCACTTTTTCATGGCGTCCTCGCGCTCTGTAATCAGCCCTGAGGCGATGAAAACTCATTTGTTATTTACATTTGTTATTAAAATGATGCATTTCCCTGTTCACATGAAGTGCAGGTACTGAGTAACCTGGCTAACGCCATGCTGCTGTGTGCGCTCGAATTATTTCGAACTGCACAACAGCCTGGGGACCATAGCCCAAATCTTCCGGTGGATTTGGGAACCAATCACAGAACAAGGAGGGACGGCAAGATGATGACGAGCTATTCGATATATGGAAGCTTGTAGTTTATTTACGGATTTAAAAAAAAAAGTTTATTTACGGATCCAACATGACAGCAGCAGACACGATGGTATTTTTCGATCAAGCTTTAGACCTTGTTCTAAATAATTTAGCTCAAAAGTTTACAGTGGGTACGTCATACGTCATCTCATACGATGATATAATTGGCCATGGCTACGTGCAGACGCATGATAGACTTTTTTTTTTTTTTTCGTATCGCCCAATAAACGAGTATGGACGATCGTAAACCACACCTCTCCTACGAGAAAATGAATTGGTGGTCCCCAGACTAAATATCACTTGTGATTTTAGTCTGGTGTTAGCCAGGCTAGGTACTGAGCAGAAATACCTCAATAAGTTGTGTTCACGTGACATCACAACTCTCTAAAGAGCCTTTACTTTAAAATTGAGGTGGTGGGCAGGTAATAATTCCAAGATAGTAACTATGGTAACTGTCAAAATGCAGTATTTATTTGTTTTGATTTCTCTTATATTACGCACTACTCAAAGGACGTAGAAGAAACGGGACATTGTGACTGATTTTGGTCACTCTGTTCAGTGTCTTCTACGTCAGCACATATGAATTGAAGTCCAAGAGTTTTCTCAAAAAGGTGCACAAAATTTGTAACAGTAGCCTATTTAAAAAAAAAAAAAAAACATGTGGATGACCAAATAATGATCAAGTCAACATATGTCAATTTTATTTGGCAGGATATCTTCTTAAGTCAGTTTTTCTACCATAGAGTTGTATTGGTCCCTTCCTTCCATGAGAAAGGCGGGATTGAAGAAGGGATAATAGTTAGATTAGTTACCATCAAGACTAAAAATAAAAATAATTCATTCTGGATTTTTAAAGGTTTGCCCCATTTATTTTCCCACCACGAATCCCACATATGATGTTTCCATAGGAATTTCCTGGTTGAATAAAGAAAAAAAAGTTAAATTCCAATAAATAAATACCAGTTGCATCTCAGTGAAGTCTGCCTCTGCCCGTGCACTCTGATGTTTGTTTTTGCCGCAGCGGTGGGGCATTCAGTTTGTCTTTTTTGTGTCCGCTCTGAAGTTCATCCAACAGTCTGTCAGACCTGGATTCAGGTGCAGTTCAGATTTGGATGTCCCTGTCTCTCTCTCTCTCTCTCTCTGCTGCATCAGGAGTTTGTTTCATGTCTCATCTGTTTCCCACAATCTCATCTCCATTTTAGCGCGCGGCCGTTTGATCCCGCTAAGTACCCAACCTGCTCTCTGGAGAAATACCGAGCCAGTGCAATTAGTCTATTTCATTAGTCAAATGTTTGAATATGCATAAGTTTATGATGAAGATTAGAAAGTTTGGAGTTGATGAGGCGATGGAAAAATACATCTACATTATATAAGTAGCCGGGACTTTGACGTTTCAAAAACGACTCTCTATATTCTTTTAATTACTTTTTGGATCACATATGGCAGGGGTTTGCAAACTTTTTTGGCTGGGACTCCAAAAAGTGACACGTAAACAACTTAGGTCCCCCATTGTATCAAGTTGTTGCCGTTACTTTAGGGCAGAAAAATCAAGTTACGGGGCATTGAGTTGCCTTGTGTACAAAATGTATAGTATAATTCAATATGCCTATTTTATTAGTTTATTTTGAATAGTTTAATGGATTTCACAAATGAAAGGTTGTTTTACACTCATTCTAAAAACAGTAGCACTTTTCTTGAAATCATCTAGGGCGCCCCAGCCAAGTCCTCGTGACCCCACAAGGGATCAAAAGGAGTTGTGTTGTGACTTTGGTGCCAGTTAGAAGACTTGCACAGTGGTCACTCTCTCCCATCATCAATACAAGAGCTTGATGAAAACTGAATGCAACACTAGATCTTTTGACAGTGCAGAGGCTTACTGAAACAATGCCACAGCGAATGTGTGCTGTGATCAAAGCTAAAGGCGGTCCAACCAAATATTAGAGTGTGTGACTTCTTGTGTAGGTTGTCCTCAGTTCATCTGCCAAATGAAAACCGTTCCTCAACATACTCTGTAATGTAAAAAAAAAACACACAAAAAACAAGCATTATACAGTATTATAAATTCTGCATCCATGTTGTAAATATCAGCTTTTGGACCTTCCTGTGACCATGGCACGTTCACATCTCTCTGCGCCGCTATATGGATTGATTGGTTTGTGTCCAGGTCGGGCTTTTTGTCGATACAGTCATATTTGATGAACAGTTGAGCCTCAAATGGCAAAAGGCCAGATTGTTCCAGTGTCAATACAGAGAGGTCATTGGTTTTCACTTTTATGAGAGCTACAACACGGACGATTGTGCACAGCTGGGCCACAAAAGCCTGTTTCATTTTTTTATACATAGGCATTTCAATTTTCACTATATAGCGGTATTGCATTGGTACATTGGACAAAAAAAACTTTAAAAAAACAACAAAAAGTTACATGAAAGTACCATTTCAGCTCTTGCATGGCCAGAAGGACTTTTAAGGAATGTAGGGGTGACAGTGGCTCAGGACGTAGAGCAGTCAGATTCTAATTCTGACATGTGTTTACCGTCAGTGTTTTTACAAGACACTTCGACCGCTATGAGTGCATTGTGTGAGTAATTGGTCATCTGAGCGGCAGCATCTGAATGTTTAGTGTGGATGTTGCGTTAATAAAGAAAAAAGGGGTTGATTGCAACATTTGCCTATGAGCGAAAGGTCTCGATCATTTAACAACTCAAGCTAAAGGCAAGAAGCTAATCTCAGGGACTTGTCACCCAAGTGCAGGTTTTGATAGTTTAGAAAATATGACTTGTTATAAGGATAATATCAGTTGCAAGTTCATCAGTTGCATACGGTAATTGTCATTTTATAACAGTGTAGCAGCAATTTGAATGAAGAAATGTTAGGCAGCAAAGTAATTTTTATTCGATTTTTTAAGCTGCTGACAGGAAGTGACATAGATAAAGGTAAAGTTCCAGAGCAGTTTGACTCATTTCCCACTGACTTAATATGGTCGACAAGGCAACAGTTTTACATTAAACTAAAACATGCAGGAGCGCTGCTTGGATATCCTTGTTTTTTTCAAAAATCTAACTTTGGTGCTCTTCAGTGCAGCGATCTGTAAATGATACAAAACTGAGGTAGGGCAGTACTGCCCTGACGAAGGCCTATACGGCTGAAACGTGTAGGCAATGTTTTAATCTAATGGCCGTGCTGCAATAAAGGCCTTTTACCAGCACCTTTTCTTTGAGTGCCTCACTTTTGTATCTTTTTAAAAACAGTTTTAAATTGTTTGCCTTCATCTATGTCACTTCCTGCTGGTGTCCATTAAGGAAGTGAAACTGTTCACTGTCTTCCGCTGAGTGCCGAGCATGATTCACGTCCAATAAAACTCTTCTAATGCCGCTTTGATTCTGTGAGTCTTTTCAGGTTGAAATGACATAATCACAATGAAACACGCAATTAAATAATGTTCATGACTCTTTTCATTCAGTCGTGTTGTCTCCAGTTCAAAAGCCTGTGCCTTTCCCGCTGTTCTCTTCTGCATCTCGCAAAGCACTGTTGTCTACATTGGCTCATCCAGTGCGCATCGCTGTCCACAACTTTTCAAGGTGCGTCACTACAAAATGCCGTGACCACTGGACATACACTGTAAAGTTCATAGTCTGGACATTCGGACACAGCCCACCGTTGGTCAGCCTTTGGGAAACTTAACACCAGCGAGTGTGGAGAGTGAATAAATAACTGTGCTCTGGAGCACCTTGTCAAGCTCACACTTCAACCTGAGCTATTACTTACTATCTTTAGCTTTAGCATAGCATTATTTGGTGTAAGATTATGAGGGATGGTGGAATAGACCATTTTCACATTTCAAGAATGGGAAGGCATTAGTGTGCAAGAACACTCACATATGCATAAACGAAACAAAACACAACTGCATGTCTGTATGTCCTTAAAGGGGCTAGATGCAAGTTTGCCATTTTATGCTCACTACTGCCATCTCAGGTCTTATGCATAACTGCAGCTTCTATATTAAGCTCGTGCATGACGGCACTTCGGACCCGAATTAACCCCTTTTTGAGTGACAGTGCATGATTTTAGAGGCAGTTGTGGTGAACAGGTCTGGGCTTATTCTACACATTAGGACATGGCTGAAACATGTAGGGGGATGAAAATACTTAGTTTTAACATTTTTAAACTGCGCATAGTCCCTTTAACAACAATATTGCAACAAGATAAATTTAATCCAGGCCAGCCTTAATAATGCATTTACTTAAACAAACACAAGAGATTAACTGGCCGCTGTCTCTCTCCAGTGAAGGGCAGATGGAAATTACAAGGAAAGCACAATCCTTTCATGGCAATGTCAATATTAATATGAATCAACCTGGGGTTCATTGTGTAGGCAAACTCCAATACTTCCACCACAGTAAATTCAAACATTATACATTCATAGACAAACACCGCGCAAGGGTAAAAGCCATGGTCAACCTGCGAAAACAAGATGAAAGTAAAGGTCGCGTATACACTGGGTCCTAGTGGCTGCAAATGTCTGACCCTAAAAATAACAACAGGGAGCTTTATGGAGGGCCAATTAAACACCCCCTAAAGGTCAGCGAGTGCAATATCTAATTCATGTTGTAACATAGCAAATATGAGACCTCCGTGGAACACGAAGTTAAGCATGAAACTCCTCATCAGCTTTTAAGCTCAAGTCAGTCCATTTGAGATATTTCATTAAAATCAGTTCAGTGGAGCTCAGCAGTCCTGCCCACCTCAAAACAAGCTCAGGACCCTGAAGCAAATATCCCATTAATTTCCCCATGAACATCCCACCGGGCCAAGCCATTGTAGACAGTGGTTATGTCAAAGATAAAGAGATGGTGCGGCTAAAGTTGGCAGTGTATAGGATGAAGTTGGAATCAAAATCTTTCTGAATGAATGCATGTCATATATTTTTTAAATAATACTGCTCATCCACTTTTGCACGTGCTACTCGTTTTGCACATGAGCAAACAATTGGTCAATGGCCCCCAGATTATACCGATTATACTGGATGGCGTATATATGTTAGCTTGTTATACAGTTTCCAGTTCCAGGTCAATTTCCTGTTAGCTTATCTTGGAAACTGCCAGTAAAACCCGATTCTGGCTCTTTACCCAGGTGATTTGGCCACGTGACATACTGGGGACAAACACCATGCTGGTAAAGCCATGCTTAACATTTCCCTTGTAGTCCAAGGCGCTCCATGGATGTCAGCCTGTCAGCCAGCTCCACACAGGTTGCTCGGATTGATGCCCTGAAGGAAGTGTCACCTCATCCCGGCTTTGCTCCGGCTTCCCTGTGATGGTTGGAACGCTTGTACATGCCACCGCGAATTGAAACCTGTCAGGATCCACTCAGCATGAAGTATGGCTCTTGACTTGGCAGGTTTGAGGCTCCACTGGGCCCATTTCATCAGCATCTCGGGGCCTTATACAATGGGTTGGCTCAGAGTGTTCGGCCATCCATGGACGTCCTGGAGCATGGTTGGCAGGCCGGTTTGGCTAAGCTAGTGCTGCTTATCTCAGGGGATATCACTTGTTTGAACCAGGAGTGGTGTTTTGGTTCATTTGTGCATGTTTCAGCAATGCTAGTCCCGATGTTCTTCAGTGTTTTAAATTCCAAAAACGTCGCCTAACTTGCTCTTTAAATTCACATTCACTTTATGTATCCGTTAGGAACTTCACTTGCAGAGGAAGTGCCAGTACGGGCCCATTAAAAAAACAGCACATGCACAGATATAAAACACCACAATCAACATGTGCAAAAATAAATACATTTACCACAATACAGTGGGCCTGTAATAGACCAATGTCCACATGTCAATCATTTAGCAGGCGGATGGAGGTTGGGAGGAAAGTGGAGGTCACCCTCTTTGTCCTCAGGGGGAGGGACCTGAACCTGCGCCCGACGGTAACAGAGCATAGTGAGAGTGCAGAGTGTGTGAGGGGTCTGTGGAGATCTGGATGTGTTTCCTCAAAATTCTGGAGTCATAGATGGCACTGAGTGGTTGCTGTTCCTGACCAATGATTGTGTTGCTGATATTGATCATTTTATTATTAAAGGCTGGTACATCACAGTCCTCTGTCACGACTGATCTGGTTCTATGATTACTGTCTTTTTGTCTGATAAATTCCTCCAAGAGAGGAGGTCAAATCTTTACCTCTCTCTTTCTGTTGGGGCATTTGAACTTATATTTGCTGATGATTGTTTTACATTTTGTCTGATGAATGAACGGAGAGACTTCATGCACGATGCCTGTGCGTGTTCTAGAGGTTAGATTTTTGGCCCGAGCCCGAGCCCGGCCCGAGCCCGACCCGACATTCGGGCCGGGCCGGGCCGAGATTTCCCGCATGAGAGTCGGGCTCGGGTCGGGTCGGGCTCAAGTTTTTTTTTTTTTTTTTCCTTTTTTTTTTAATTAATGTCATTATAATCTCTAATAAAAATCTATGCAATAGGCGGAGTCTATTGGATACAAAATGTGGCAATACGCAATATAAAATAGAGGAGTCCGGGAGGGAGGTGGTGCAGGTGCGGGGGGCGGGCGCACGTGCTGCTGTGTTGTCACGTTTAAGCAGCGTGGTCAGGCTGTGATACCGGCGCCACACAGAGAACATCACTCTTCAGTCTTTCTCTCAGGACAGCGTTTCATTAATAGTGGATAAATAAGCAGTTTGGTTCCTGTTACTGCGAAAAAAGTAGCTTTTGTAGAGCGCGATGTTTATGAAACATGAAGGAGGAGGAGAGAGAGAGACGGAAGAGGAGACAAGAAACATTGCTGCTCCGCGCCGCGTGCTGCGTGCACGTATGCCGTGCGCGTAGCCGCGTACCTCGCAAACATGGTGCTGCTGTGCAGATGCACCTATCTGAGCCTTAAATAAATAATTATTTACGTCGGGTTTGTTTCGGGTTCGGGCTGACAATTCACGCTAATTGCTCGGGCTGGGTCGGGTCGGGCTTTATAACCGCGGGCTCGGGTCGGGTCGGGCTTGATTTTTTGGGCCCCATCTAATCTCTAGCGTGTTCCCACCTTTTTACATGTTTCTTTAACTCCTCATCGTTCTCATTGAAAACCTTTTTTTTGTCAACTGCATAAGTAAAGCAGCGGCACAAATACTGTTCAAAGCCATTCTTTCACAGTGGCCACAGTGTGGGCACATTTGAGGGCAGACTCACAGTGCGTTATGAGCATGTAGCAGGCGGTGGCACTGGGAGAAGAGACAGTATTTGTGCTGCTTTGCCGAGATGCAGGGCATCCATGTTCAGAGGCAAACACCGGTGAACCTGTGTCATGCTTGATGTCCACTGTTTCATCAACTCTTCGGATAAATGTACACACTTTTATGTTACAGAAGAATAAATAAAACGGTGATGAGACTTTGAGAAAACAATACACTACAATAGTATTTTAAGTGTATGTTGCTCTGAACAGATGAGACGGAGGACATGAGGACCAGAGCAGAGAAATAGACGCCCTGACGTGAGGTGTGAGTCCACCTTGAGAGAAACAGTTAAAGAAGTTACTCAAGTACATAGAGTACATGTGGTCCCAACATGCCTCAAAGCAACCACAATCATTCCGGTGCCATAGAAGTCACCACCCTTCTGCTTTAACGACTACCGCCCAGTAGCACTCACTCCAATTCTTATGAAGTGCTTCGAGGCATGGACCACATCAAGTCTGTTCTCCCTCCCACCCTGGACCCATACCAGTTTGTTTATCGGTCCAATCGCTCAACTGAAGATGCCATCTCCACTGCGCTTCATACAGCCCTCACTCACCTTGAAACAAAGGACTCCTATGTTAGAATGCTGTTCTTAGACTTTAGCTCAGCATTCAACACTATAATTCCACAGCAGCTAATACACAAACTGCTCCACCTGGGGATCCACACATCACTGTGCAACTGGCTGCTGGACTTTCTGAGAGACTTTCTGGGAGACCACAGCCTGTACGTGTCGGCGGCAAGTCTTCCAGAACCATCACTCTAAACACGGGGGCTCCCCAAGGCTGTGTGCTGAGCCCCCTCCTGTTCACTCTATGACCCATGACTGCACTCCAAAACCTATTCATCAAGTTTGCAGACGACACAACAGTGGTGGGCTTCATCAGCAACAGAGACGAGTCAAACTACAGGAGTGAGGTGAGCAGTCTGGCCATGTGGTGCACACAGAACAATCTCTCTCTAAATATGGAGAAGACAAAAGAGATTGTGCTGCAGTGGAGACAGTGCTGCAGTGGAGACTGTGACCAGCACTAAGTTCCTGGGTGTGTGAGTAGAGCCAGAGTCCCAGCCTCCGTTATGTCCAACTTCTACAGAGGGACTATAGAAAGCAGCCTGACCAGCTCCATCACTGTGTGGCACGGCGCCAGCACTGCCTCCTGCCAAAGGAGCCCCCAGCGCATCGTGAGAGCAGCGGAGAAGATCTGTGGAGCCCCTCTCCCATCCATTAAGGACATGTACTCCACCCGTCTCACCTGCAAAGCCGTCAAAATTGGCAGGGACCCTTCGCACCCATCACACAGTCTCTTCAAAGTAATGCCTTCAAGGAGCAGACTGCGGAATCTGCGGGTCAGTTCCAGTCGACTGAATTCAGTTTCATTTACAAGGCCATCGGGAAGCTGAACTCCCTGCCCGCCCAGCCCTCTTCCCCCAACCCCTGCTCCACAATCAAGGATGAGAAAAATATAATTTGAAACCATTCAGATGGTTTGACAAATAAAAAATCTGAATCTTGAATCTGTGTCACCCGCCTCTGCTTACTAGCAGTCACTCATCGCACTCAAAGCAAGCACCAGTTACAGCCTTCGTTCACTGGGTCAGTTCCTAATGTCAGTTCCTAGAATGAAGACTGAGGTGGGAAAAAGGCCTGACTGCAAAATGAGCTGAGTATTCTCAGTATTTGTGTTATAATGTAAACTGTTTGTAGTTCTCCGTGCTGCCGCCTTATGGCCATGTTACTCGTGTAAAAGAGATTGTAAATCTAAATGAGTTTTTAACCTGGTTAAAGAAAGGTCAATAAAATAAATAAATACAATAAAGGCTACAGTGTCTAACATACTTTAAAAAGCCACATTATTCACTGTAAGTATTATGTTGGCATATTAAGCACAATTTACATAAAACTTAAATTGCAAGTAATGAAAATCAGCATGTGTAATTTTAGCTTGTTACGCCTGATTTATCATTAGCAACTTTAGATTCTTTGTGGTGCAAATCTGATACATAAATGCATTATGGCATTTGTGAGAGACAACAATCTAAACTGAACTTGTTTGCACCAGTTTTGCAAGCACTATCTACTATCTAGAAAATCAGACCCATGATATTCACAATCACAGTATTTATTCAGTAATGATATATACATAGCAGATGAGATCATTAAATGCAGATGAAAGTGTCTTGGCCTTAAATCAAGCAGACAAGATGAAAAAAAACAAAGCTGGAATTGGACCTACCTTCTGAAAAATGAGCTGCTACATGGCTGTACCCACAGCCAATTTCATTAGTTCCATTTTGCTCTGTCTTATCCTCTGAGACCAAAAACATTCCTTCCCGGCAAAGTTTGAAACAGTTTCCTTCTGTGGCTCATTTGGCAGAAGAATGCTTGGAGAAAGGAAGAATATGTCTGTCAAATGTGAGTATAAACCGATCCGCACAATCGGAGTGTGTTTTGTAGCGATTAACGGCCTGAGCCAGGTACAGTCCCCAGCTCCTTCACGCCGCTAAGCTGCAGTTTGGGGAATGAGGCTTGAGATACAGACGCAGCAGAAAACACAGCGTTGGACCAATCCCTACAAGAGCTGAGACAGAGAAAGTTAGATAGAGAGTCGAACACAGGGAAATAGTAAAGGCTGGATATCTGGCAATGGGGAAATAAATACAGTTACCGCTGAGCTATTATCTTCATCTAGGCCTGTGGATGCTCTTGATAATGCAGGATACAGCGCTTGCATCTGATCAGCCTTCAGCAACTGTCTGTAGTGTTGTGTTGAACAAACAATAGAGTCTGTAACACTTGGATAAATATGTGTGTTTTGTGTTTTGCCTTAGAAATTGCATACACGATTTAATCTGTGTTCAAATAAAGATGCTTCATTAGTCTAGTTGAATACCAAGCTACCACAAAGATGATAGGGAACCATTCCGGTTTTAAATTTAAATTGTATACATTGTGTTTAATCGACTTTTGTGAGCTTTTAAGCAGATCATGGTGGTTTACCTGTGGTGTTATGAGCAACACAAGAAAAAAAAGACCCGCTCCCACACTACTCAAGACAACCAACACGCTCAGAGCTACTGGAATATGCAACCCTTTCACACAAACCAAAAAAATCTGGATTGTTAAAATGTCTCCAAAGGAAAAAATATGACTTGAGATATCAAGGAGAAGCCCCGTTTTCAAGTTTTCAAGCGACGGCACAAGCTGAGTTGGAGTTTGTCTGTGGGGACCATCCCTTGCACCAAGATGCTCTTATTTGAGCACGGCATTTTACCAACGAATGCTTCAAAAACAAGCACTTATTGGACAGCAGGAAAAAAGCAGTTTGTGCAAAACCTGCCGCAGTCCCAGCATACAAGACACTGTGGCTCCCCAAAGCCTGCAACGATGAGTAGAACTGAAAATGGTTACGTTTGGTTATGTAAAGTGCATCGAGAGGCTAGAAGTTCCAGTAACGACCTCTCACAATATGACACCACTGTGACTCATAACATAACAATCACTGCAAAACTCTCATCATGTCGGCATTTTGGTCGGAAACAGGGCAGTGGTGCTTTATTCACCATTATGAAAGTAATCAGCGTGTCTACATTGTGAGAAGAACCAGAGTCCCAGCCTCCGTTATGTGCAACTTCTACAGAGGGACTATAGAGGGCATCCTGACCAGCTCCATCACTGTGTGGCACGAGCCCTGCGGAAGCCACGGGCCAGGTCCAGTCAACTCAAGTACAGTTTTATCCACCAGGGGAAGCTGAACTCCCTCCCTTCCCTGCCCTTGCCAAAGACTTGAGAGAAACGGAAATCTCGATTCAAATGACTTGATAATGAAAATATTTTTCTTCATGTTTTACATTCATGACCCTGGTTCTGCTTTAAAGGGGCTAGATGCAAGTTCGCCATTTTATACTCACTACTGCCACCTCAGGTCAAACGTGTAACTGCAGCTTCTATATTAAGCTGGTGCATGACGGCACTTCGGACCCGAATTAACGCCTTTTTGAGTGATAGTGCAGGATTCTAAAGGCAGTTGTGGTGAACAGGTCTGGGCTCATTCTACATATTAGGACATGGCTGGAACATGTAGGGGGAGGAAAAATACTTACTTTTAACATTTTTAAACTCTGTATAGTCCCTTTAAACAAATAAAGATAGTTTTATGGTCAGTCCACAGAGTAATTGAAAATGGCTTACCCTCAAACCCTTGGTGCAAATTGAAATAATAGAAAAAACGTTGGTTACATATCTACAGCTATTACGACGGTTGGTTGGCAGGAGAATATATACATAAATATATCTGTCACCATGGCGTCTGTTGGACTAAAGTAACTCATGTACCTATCAGTGACATTGACAAGGCGACATGAAGTTCAAGGCTTGAGATAATGAGGCATACTCCGGTCACCCAAGCAACAAGAAAGAGACGGCTTGTTTTCTTGTTATTTTTTTACTGAAAATTATGTTTTATGTGCAGGGCGAGGCCAAATTAGAAACGAGATTGCATCATTTAATCTTTCTTGTTTACTCTTTTACTGTTTTACTTCAAAATATATCCATGGTTTGCAAGTAACGTAATGTTATTTTGGTGTCCTCCAAATAGTACTTATAACAGGAAAAAGGAGTAATATGAAACTATGGATAGAGAATCAGTCAGAAATAGCAAACAAGGCAATCTGAACTGCTCCCACTGTGTCTCCACTGGCCCAATTAGCTGCAATACAAGCTTGTTTTCCCAAATTACATATTAATCAAATGTGTCCTCCGCGCAAATTCATCTCCATAGCACATGTTTATGATATGATATCAGACCGCCTTCACCGCAAATTATCGGGGTTGGTGAGTAAATATCAAAATAAAGACAAAACACAAGTTCTTGTAAGAATTGAGCATTCAGCTTTAAAAAAAACAAAAAAACGTATGTTCCTTATCAAACCAGTAACTGCATTTCTCTTTTTGGTGCAAGGCACTGGCTCATTCTCCATTCTATAGTCACTTCTCCTCTGAGGGAAAATATCAGAAAAGAGAAAACATGTCATGCGAAGCAATGTCAAATGCTGTAGATGGATGGTGTGATGTTTTTTTTGTTACTGATATGGCTAGAGCCGCAAAACAAAAAGACTTGCCTTTACTTATAATTGAATACAAGCAGTACATCATGTAATTTATACACTCATTTACATATTCCCAATTCAATTCGTAAACTATTTCCGTTCCTATAGCAGTGGGCATCGGTTTGCTCATTTTACAACCTTAAAAACAAAAGTAAATCATTTCTGGGAAGAGTGAGGCAAAAAAAATGAGACATTTTCGTGAAACGATCAGAACAAGGCCATTCAAGGCTAGACGCAGAGAAAACATTGATTTTTAGCTTTAGTTTTCTCTCTTAACATCTTAGTTTACTTGTCAGAGTGAAGGAAAAAAAAAAAACGGAAATTATCCTGTACTATGCTTTTTTCACGATGTTTTGTCCGCTATAGATTTAGGGCATTAACTTTTCCTTCTGAAGGAATGTACCACTGCAATAATACACTGGATAAATCTGTGGATTAGGCAATGTCTTTGTGTCCAGGTGAAGAACCTCCAAATTGTAAAAGTTTTGTCCACAGTGTCTCCTTTCAAAATGCGTGTGTCGAAAAGGCAACTGGCGAGACAGTGGTGCTCACTTGCAAAGTCCACCGACGGCTTATGGACTTTGAAAATGAGGAGGACATTTCCAAGTTCTGTCTATGACCAAAAGTATGAGAATGAGGCAAAATGCTACAGTTATGTTAAGGAACATTATAGCCCAGATAAAAAAAAGTGGACTTTGTGTATACTAATATAAATAGGTATATATTTACGTTAATTTGCACTCTAACTTGGCCTCCTATATTGTCATCCAGTTTCTTTTGCTCGCACTTTTCGACATTCAGCCTTTGTTCTGTTTGGCCTCCCCCCATTCTGTCAATCCACATCCCTCTATGCCCTTGACATCCCTAACTACGACAATGGAGCGATTCTGATTGCTAAGCCCCCCCCCCCCCCCCCCCCCTCACCACCACCGCCACTCCCGCCTTACTTTGTGAATTTGCCGAGGCTGTTGTCGTTCTAAAGTTCATCCTTTTTCGTGCTCCGGCTCCGTTCTGGGCGCGCGTGTGTGGTTTGCCGCCATGCCTGCAGGACACCGACCGGCGGAAGCAACTGGCATCTTCAATGAGGACAGAGGAGAGAGCTGGGCGAGGAGGAGGGGGGGGGGGGGGGGGCTGGGAGGTGTGGGGGGGGGGCTGGGATGAGTTCACGCTCCGCTGGGCTCCTGTCTGAGAGGATGACAGCCAGGAGGAAAAAGGTAAGAGCCTGACAGGACAAAACAGCCCCAGCATGAATGCAAACACGTGAAGCCATTTTAGCAAAGAGCATATGGCCATTTGTGAATATGAAGTGACACCGAGCAAAATAACATGTCGGTGCAAGGTAACGGCTCAATTGTCCTTGTTTTTTTTTTTTTCATTTTCATTTTAGAAGAACAATTCACTTCCACGGTGCAAGGGCATTTTGTTTCCTGTGTGTATAAGGAAAACTGTAACAGCGATGCCGGATAAGTCGCCTACATTTCTTTTGCAACTATGGGCATGTGAAAGGGTGCAACTCGGAAAATGTCTGCCCTTACAAAGTTATTGTGGAGGGCTCGGTTAGTGGAAAAATCTGGGGGGGGGGAAAAGTGAAGTTGTTACATTGGAGACAATTCATACATTTGAAAGTACCAATTGTTTTTCTTAACATTAAATCTGGTCTCAGGTTTGGAGCATGTCTAAAGAAAAAAAAAGAGGCAGGAAAAACGTTTTTTGCACACTTGAAGACTAAAAATGTTCTTCCCCTGACTAAAATGTTCTTCCCTCTTTTCTTTTTTCTTTTTTAAACAAGTTATTGAATACCAATTATGCTCCCAATGGTAGTGTGCTGTTAAATTGTTAAAAGGCCTTCGAACAAATGTCTTACTTGTACTTTTCTGCTGCTGCAGTGGGCAATTTCTGGGCTGGCAAAGTTTTTTGAAGATAGCATCATTTGTATTTGTGATATTTCTCTCTGTCTCTCTTTCCCAGTTCTGTTCATCTAAAAAGTTGGAACATTTTGGATTTCCGTGGGGGAAAGGAAGTTTCCTCTGTCTCTTTCCTACTACAGGAACAGAGATACACCACGCAGTGCCAATGATAAGATGCCGTTCCACCACCCTGTGCCTTTGTCAAATCTTATTAGGCAAATGCCTATGGTCTATGTCAAGGGTAGGCGACGTCAGGCCCGGGGGCCAAATTTGGCCCTGTAGTATTAAACCTTTGGCCCCCAAGAGAATTTTGAAGAAACATTTGTTCATAAATCAGAGACCAAATACATGAAAAAGACTCTAAAATGTGGAAAATGCTGTCAGTATTTTCACGATTCCCAGCAAAACAACTCATTAGGTCATATGTTTTGTGCAGAACTTACATTTGTAGAAAAGAGGTACTTCACATTGGGCTGCAATTGTGTGTTACGGCTCTTGGTGTTTTGGCAATGAAGAAAATCGGCCCTGACACATGACACAAACTTGCCTACTCCTGGTCTATGGAATCAAGAATAAAATACAATAAACTTATGACAACCAAATGAAACTTTTTTTTTTTTAAAGTGTGCTGATTCAGCATTTGCAAATGCATAGGTTTCACAATAGTGATTTGTCCAAATCCATTTTGTTTTGTAAATGCATGTCTTGTACATGATAATATGTAGATTGATTTGTAAAATACACTCTGATTAAATAGAAGTACTTGACCCTAAGAATAGCCTGTGCTGTGTATAGACAAAACGTGTTTGATATTTTTCCAAACTGAGCTGCAGTACATCCCCAGTTAGTTCATTATTCATTGTGGTGGTAAGCTAAGTAGATTGATGGAAGCCAGGCTGCTGCGCCATTGGCCCCTCCAACCCACACCAACCATTCACCCTGGCACCTGGTATTCCCTCCCATCCAGGTTCTCCTCTCTCTCTCTCTCTCTCTCTCTCTCTCTCTCTCTCTCTCTCTCTCTCTCTCTCTCTACATATTCTTTCACTGAAAGAAAATACAAGGTGAATGGACTTCCACAGTGGAAAATCAAGTATCCCTGCTCGCTTCCTTGCCGTACAGTTCCAATAGTAAGGTGCCTTTCTCTCCAGTCTGTCCCACTGTCAAAGCTAGACAAAAGCCTTGTATGGGGTCAAGGACCAGGCAGCTTGTCCATGAACTTCCTCCAACTACATTTTTTTTCAGCCCGTCAAGTCATTATCCCTGGCAGCCAAGCTTCAGCCCCGCAGAAACCATTGTACCTTGATAAATTTAGCCTATTATGCAGATAAATTGAGGGGCTCAGCAGGAAGGCTGGTGCCTGGGAGCACAGTGTCCATCATGCTCCTGTCCAAATGTCATTTTCACAGACTGTTTGATTTGGAAAAAAAAAAACAGAATAAGAAGAAAAAGAAAGAACATAAAGACAGGAAGGATAAACTCACCCAGGGATTGCAGAAGGATATTGAGAAGTTCTGACTGGACTACGCGTGAATCAGGTCATGAATAAGTCAATTGGATTTTTTTAATGTGCTTGTTTTGTGTGTTGGTGCCAAGTCCAGATAAATGACACGTACATGACAGAAAACACCATTTTGATGCAAATTAAAAAATCCCGAGTGCACACTCAACAAAGTGGACGGACGTCTCTGAACATTGGGGAAACAGCTCAACCTTGGAGGAAAAGTCTCCACCAACACCATCATAAAATGCTCTCCCGGCCTCATCGTTGTACTTGTACGTGAATGAGAGGTGTCACTCTTTTGAGGACAAGGTCACGTGTCACAGATTATAAGTGACGTCATGTTTGAATATGGCAGGTAATAAATTGTGGCTGGCAATGTTATGGCAGATGTGAGGACACGAGACTAGTTCCCCTTTAAAGTGAGGAAAGGCTGCAGGCTTCAGGCTTTCCGTCCTCTTCGGCCTTTCTCCTATTCCCACGAAACCTCGAAAAAACAAACATACACCAGGAAGCGGAGTCTGCCTTGTTCTTATTTGTCATCTTTGCCAACAGCAGCAAGCAGTAGATTACTATGCACCGCCACAATGCAATAAGGGAAAACTCATTCATTTTTAAACTTGGCTTTTACCCAATATGTCTATGTTTATTGGCCCTTTGAGGGGAAATAAGATTGCTGATCGTGTGTGCCGAAGAAATCAAGCATACCGTAAACAGTGCATAAATAAGTATATTGTTTTTAGTGGGGCATTTTGCTGCTATTCAATATTCAGTATTTATCCCATTATGTAGTGAATTGCTCACATAGGGCAATAGTACATATTATGCCAGTGTGTTTTATTCCTCAAGGTACAGGGCGACTATAAACAAATAAAACATGCTGAGCTCAACTAGAAGCGAAAATGCATTCTCAACATCATTTTCATCAGTCACAAGCCCAAGGCGTTGCACAGTTTGGTAATGTAGCCGGATTTGAATGGAAATCAGTGCTGGAGAAGGTAGGGAAAGGGGAGAGTGTTTATGAAGATGAATGAAGAAGATCTGGCTTATATTTAACAGGGTCTTATACTAAATACGAGGGGCTCATCGGCTTTAAGTGACAAAAGTGCATACAGAGGTAAATCCTATTTTATCTACTTTATTGGTTATGGGATTGGAAAGATTTTTCTCTTTTGAGTAAAACATGCATAAAGCTGCTTCTGGTTATGTTGAAGATAGCAATGTTGTGTGTAAATGGGATTATAGTGGCTTATAACATGGCTGCAATAAATATATGACTTCTACTCTCTTCTTGCTGAATATCAGTTTTGAACCAGACGATTGGCAATTTTATAAAATTAAAATTGACAATTTTAGTTCCCTATATCAACAACATAGGGAACTAGTCTCTTTTTTCTCTCTCTCTCTCACTCACTTCACTTTAGCCACAGAGTTACTCTATGTTGTCGTAGGCTGGGAATGATGGCTGTCTGGTGTAGATGGGTATGTAGACTGACACCAACTGTAAAACTTAAAAAAAAACTTAATTTGCAGAACATAATTAGGAATTTGTAACATAAATTGGTTTCTTAATTTTTTGCAAATAAAAGTTTCATACAAGTAAAAATTTCCATATTTATATACTTTCCGAAGGGAAGCGCGAATGAAGATCTTCCAGGATTCCTGGCCAGGTGGATACCACAGCTGCTGGGCGAGGACAACTTCAGAACCGGCCCAGTGATTGAGAAAGCATGGAGAATACAAAACTCTGTGCAATAGACAGAGAAACCGAGGATCGTTCTGTTGTCTCTGCAGAACACATCAGAGCGGAAAAAAATATTGGACTTGGCTTGTAAAAAAACGGATGCTGCTCTTCAAAAACCAGCCTGTCTTCTTTTTCTCAGATTATCCTGCAGAGGTTTTGAAGAAGCGGAAGGAGTTCGACTGTATGAGAGCTTCCTTGAAGGTACATTCAACTTGAATCATGACTGGGGCTCAGGCCCCGGCGGATGATTGAATTGACGATGCACAGGGTTGATGAATGATCAGAAGGGGTGGAGGAGGGTCGTAGCACAGCTGGGTAACAGCTGAGTGATTGACCAGAGAGCTTAAAAAAAAAAAAAATGCTTTCCGTCGCTCAGCTTGTTCTACTTCCTTCACCAGTTGTGCAGGAGCACGTGGAGGTTGGGTTTGAGATGCAGCTGAAGTGCATGAGCCAGTTACGTACAGGTGTCTGTCAGATATTGTTCTGTGGTTGGTGGTCGTCGCCGGAAATGGCTCTGTATTTGCATAGAGTTGGACTGATTTCAATTCCTTGCAGCCCGTATTGTGCTGCCCTTCTGGGTATTTGCGGTGGCTTCCGGTCGCCAGGAAGCATAGGGAATGAATGGAAGGTCGCAGAAGGGTATCCTGAGCGAGTGGCTGGAGCAGGAATGAGACCCTGCGGTGATTGTCTGTCGTGAAGGATGCGGCTGGCAAGGTTCTGATAATACTAGAAAATTATTCCATGTTTGTCAAAAGATATCTTTGAAGCAAGAGCAGTCATTGCGATCGATGTTGAAAAGGCATTCGATCGTATTGAATGGAATTATATTTGAAAACTCTACAGGCCATGAATTTTGGAGACACTTTTTTAAGGTGGATACAAATTTTATATAGGGCACCAGTAGCTATGGTAATGACCAATACATCAAAACCCTTTACTCTTGAAAGAGGATGTCGACAAGGCTACTGTTTATCTCTACGTAATGATGGAAACATAAAAGGATTAAACATTGGTAACCAAGATCTTACAACTTCTCTACAACGCAAATGATCTATTAATATATGTGACCAACCCAAAGATATACATCACCTGATGCGGCTTCTAGAAGATTAAAGTAAGGCTTCAGGTTATAAAAATAATTATGGGAAAAGCTAAATAATCCCCTTGAATGAGTCGGCTTTAAATCAAATCCCTTGTGTTATTTGTTTTAAATGGAGCCCCAAAGGTCTTCGCTATTTAGGTATTAATATTAGTATTGATCTAAACCAAATGTATAGATTCATAAATGGAAGGACCTGCCTCTCTCTCTAATAGGGAGTGTTAATCTAGTAGAAATGGCTATCCTCCCGAAGTTCCTCTATCTCTTTCAAACCATTCCAGTTAAATGCCCTGCCTCTCTCTTCACAACCACAGACTCGTTGATAAAAAAAAAATGCATATGGTCTTTCAAGCATGTTAGAATCAAATTGTCAAATCTTAAGGCACCCCCCAAAAAGAGAGGTTTCAATCTGCCCGATTTTAAATGGTACTACAATGCTGCACCGTTGTGCAAAATGTGGATGTGGTCCCAGCCTCATAATGAGGATTATACTCCCTATTGGGTAAATATTGAGCAGCATATATGCCTCTCAATCCTAATAGAGAGGTAGACATATTTTTGGTGAGGTGGAGGATCTTAGAGAAATCCTGAAAAATCAAATCTTAAACCACACTTTAGAATTGTCCAGAGAGAATAAGGCCAAATCATATAATGTATACTGGTACTCCACTGTGGCAGAACCAGGCTTTACTGACTTTTCAGATGGAATTTTGCACAGATGCAAACAAGCTGAGATATGCACCGTTGGAGATCTTTGTAAGAATGCTTAGTATGCTTAGAGAGTTCTCTGGCATTAAGGATAAATATAATCTTACCCCTGCTGACTTTTATAAATATTTACAGCTAAAAGCTGAAAAAGGGTCAGGATTGTTAAGTCTTTTCCCAAAGTAAACTTTGTGCACAAAAATAGAATCCATAATATTATCAAAAAACCTAATCTCAAAATTGTATTTAATGATTAACAAATATTCCGAATACACTTATTTAATCCAAAAAGAAAACTGGGAAATATCCAACGAAAGAATGGAAGAAAATCCTCTGAGACTTTGTTCTCGTTGATGCTAATGTGAACTCCAAATCTTGATGAAGTTGATTTGTGATTAACATCAGCTCTGTTGTTACTGTTATTGTTTTATTCATTCACACTTTTTTGTGATGGTGTTCTGTTTTGTTTTGCTTCCTTAGTTTTTGTTTCATTCTGGAACTGGAATTGAACTCATTATGACATGGACTGTTTGGTGAGATGGACGGTGGGTATGGGAGGGGTGGGTGGATGGCTTATGTGGGGTAGATTTTTATACTTGAATTGATATGCATTTAACTGAAATAATTATTTTCTATTAAAAAAATAATAATAATAATAAAAACATAGTAAAACTTCCTCGCTTGGCGACCCCTAAACGTCCTTTAAAAAATCACAGACTTTCTACCGCAAAAGGAACATGGATGGTTTATATTTTGTTCCTACAGTCCAAACACAAAACCATGCACTATTACAGCCTCAATGCCCCGAGCTAATATCTGATTGATTCAATAAGCATTTGATTTCTATTTAATAACAGACCAAAGTCAGATTTACATCAATCTGGGTTTGCTCCAGTGCAATTTGTTGGGGGAGAGGACGAACTGAATCCATTAAAATGTTGTTTTGAAAAATTTGATGTCTTTGATGTATGTTTGTAAATCTGCAAACCATGTCATTCCGTCTTTGTCACATTGACACATGTTAATTTGTATCCATTCCAGTGTCCATCGTTGTTGTCAGCAAATGTTACACCATTCCTCTCAGGTGATTGGCCCAAACCTGTTGGGGGTTTGTTTTTCCAACAGTTAGGCATGTGAAGCACAAGATTGATTCTTTGGTGTTTGTGAAGTCACAAATACTGAGAATTCAGCTTCAGGCAAGGTTACCCGAGTTTCATGATTTAATTAGCAGATGTTTTAATACCTTTTTCTTTACCACTGAATGGTATCATCTATTCATTTTGTGCTGACAATAGAGAGTAATGGACTGATGTTTTTTTTGTTTTTTTTTCCCCCGTGTGCATAGTAAGTGCTTCTAGAAAGAGTACAGCAAGTATCTGTGCCTGGACCGAGTGACATTCACTCTTGAAAAAGTGATTGTTTTTTTTTTTTTTTTTTTTACCTGGTTATATAAAGGTGAAATAAATATATAAACTGTGGCTAATAGCCATGTTAGACAACCTTATTTGTTTCCTCATAATTCACTTAACTTAAATTGACAGTAACACAATTGTTTTAGCTCACATATATTGAAATAATGACATTGTTTTAATTTATATATGTTTTCTATCTGTCTGTAGGTCGTGGCACGAGCTCGATCCATTCTGCAACATCAGTATTGAAAAGTTATCCCTCAACTTTCAATGTGGTTTCATAGTGGTTCCTCTCATCCACCACAGGAGTTTGTTTTGTACATTGATCATCACTTGCAACATAACCATCATGTTGTCATTTATCATTTTAATACACAATGACATACAGTACAATGGCACAGTGGGGTCAACGAGAAATGTTGCTGGTTCAAACCTCATCCAACCACTGATGCTCTTCCTGTGTTCCCACTTGCTTTCATGACACCATGGTTCCCCGACAACCAAGACTGACAAAAATATACAAAAACAATGTGGATTTTTTTTGTCTCCCTTTACAATTTCACATAGTACGTAGCATCAGTCGCATCAGAGCACACGAGTGTGTCTTGGGAGCTTTCACATCCAGAAGAGGCACTGATTTAGACCACAATGCCCGCAGTCCAGAGAGAGAGAGAGTGATTGTCCCCCATGAGAGAGACTTGCAGCGGCTCGCCAGGGAGGACACTGGGAAGATGCACGACAGATTGGAATCCTCCGGCGAGACATGCTCGACACAGCTCATTCTTGCTCGTAACAATGAGCGCTTGTGTTTGCTTGTGGGAAATATATACCTTGGCAATAAAGCTAGATTATGTTGTGTTAAGTCAAGGCTTTGCGATCGGTTCAGCAGAGCTACTAGTGCACTTTATCACACATCTCATTGTGGAAATGCCCACTCAGTTCTTCCCTGAAGTACATTTTGAGCTACAAATGTTGACCTTCAAATTCAACAATGTCATTTTCTTGAGGAGAGGAGAAAGTCCAGATTATCTTTATGCCTAGATTTCCAGGCGGTGTTGTGTTTTCCTTACCACCAGATGAGTAAGAAATCTATAAAAAAAAGTATGACATGTTATGTTGATGTTCGTAATATTTGTTCGATGCTGGACATATTCTGTCACAACAAATCCTACGTTGACACAATAACGTGAGAAAATGATTTTTTTTTTTCTCGCTGCATTTTTCGAAGCTCATCACTTCCAGAAGGGTTTGTGAACTATAATACATTTTTCATCGATGTGTTTATTTGGCTGTTATGTTCACTTATTGCAAATCTAAGATTAAATCAGAACCTTAATCCAAAAGATGATGCTCTGGGGTGCTCTTTCTTCTTCTTTTTTTTTTGGTAACCCTTAGCTCTATTTTGGAAGATAGGTCAAAGGAAAGACACAATGCACATGAAATACGGTGCTTGTGGGGATGGCAAAAGGACAAGAAAAAAACAGCAACCTAAAAACCTTCGGGTGGAATTCTACTTCCAAGATCCTGAGCGTGCGAGAGAGCAATAGCAACGCCAGGTCAGCTAAGGACAAGACATTAAAAGCTGTCCCCCAGGAGCACTATTAGTTACAGTGGAATGGTGAATGCGAGGGTTAAAAGTCCCATAGAAATGTTGACCTGGTTAAAATCACTTCCAGGAAAATTGAAAAGAACTGTAGGATTTTCGGTGCCCGCTATTAATAGTTGCACACTGGGCAAGCAGGAGCGAAAATAAAGGCTTTTAAACAGGTAAAAAAATGTTCTGTTGCCTTGTGAATGGTTGATGTGGAGGTTGAAATCACCTCAAGTATTAAAAAGTACAAAACCATTTGCATATGTGAAAACACTGGCAGATATGAGCAAAAACAAGGTCTTAATGATTGGGTTTGTTGTTGCATAGTTTGGATCTTTTTCATAATGCTAACAGTGGGTGAGGGATGCAAGGGTTAAAGCTCCCATAAAAAAACATGGATTGATTTTATTAACAAAAAACTCCAGTAAAAGAGTCCAGTAAAACTGAAATGTGTAAAAGAAGTACATTTATTTATTTAATTCCGTTGGACCTTTGACGCTTAATTTAATCCTTTGTGAAAAAAAAAGAAAAAAGACCAACGCTGTCGGTAGGAAATGAGGACACAAATTGGATAATCACAAGTGTGGCTCTGGGAGGCATATACTTTCTGCCTTCGAGCCTCTCGATCCTTGCCCCGGTCTTGCTATCATACAGCAGTAAAGGTCAGCTGGAATCAGACGGTGCACACTTAAAATGCCACCTGACCCGACCAATCAACTACCAGCCAGGGGCATTCTCACACACCACCATCGCCACTGGCCAGTCTGTGTGCAATCAACCGAGAGCCGCGCACCCCAGAGCCATGTCGGACCTTATTTTTAACCTTTGCACAAGAAAAGCTGTTACTTTTTCAATTTGCCAAGTGGCAATTGCATGCAAGTGTTTTTGTCTTCCAGGGGACATTGTGTCATCAATGGCTTAATATAACTTTAAACCACTAGATTCCCACAGGTTTGAGTTTTGTTGTTTTCTGAGTGAACGTGTTACACTTTAGGTTTTATTCTTTCAAAAATACAAAAAAAGAATCAGGAATCTGAGGACAAGGAGCCCTACATTTTATTTTGGAGCTTGACTCAATGCAAGTTCAGTTAAGAGAGGCTTCAGCGTTCCAAGGACTGTATGTAAGTGCTTCTACATGAGCATGTATTTGTCATGCAGACACTACTCACAGCATGTTGGAAGGGCAGACCACTCAGCTATCAAGCACCAATTACTGAATAGCAGAAGTCTTCAGCCTTTTCTTCTCAGCCACAAGCTACTTTTACAAAATAAAAATGTCAGAGCTATTTATGCTTAGAGTATAATTGAGAAGTCTGGGAATTATAGGTGCAGCATTCTGGACAGACAATGCAGAATTTCAATGACTTTAGTTTCATTGTAATACTATGTTTAAAAAATGATTAAGTGTTAGACTCATAAATCTTATGCAAATGAAGAAAACACTTGGCAAAAGGGCTGGAAAGATCCCTGCTCTATTGTATTGCATCAAAACAATATTCCGTACCTGCTTTACTAAAATTGTTCATGGAAAATGATGTTGTTTTTCTAAGCATGTACAAAAAAACATGACATGAAAAGTAACATGACTGTTGGCTAAATACTGGTTTAAAGTAGTACATTTTAGCAAATATTTTTCCTTTGAAAAGCACTGTTTTTCAATGTACTTGCTTTGTAGATAAGCCTTGGGGGGCCCCTGTAATGCCTTTGATGCCCCCCAGGGGGCCCTGGACCCCACTTTGGGAACTACTGACCCACATAAACAGTGTAACAGCCCAATAGACATGAAAGAAGATATCCACATTTGCTTGGACAAAATTGGAACATCTTACTTTGCACCACAATAAGTCAAGAGAGTTCTACTCGCAACAATGTCTTTGAAAAGTTTGTGAAATAAACACTCAGAATGTAGGTTATGTTGTGTCCGGTGGTGTCCTGCTTTCGCTCTTCTGTTCACTACCTGACAGAGGGTGTCCAGAAGCTGGGGGAAATAATAGCTGCATTGTTTCTCAAAGACAAAGGACATTGTAAGTCATGTTTCTCTGGGAGTGTCAGATCTATATGTACAGCGCCTCATGTGTCATTCAGATTGAACATTATAACTTCTCTCACCTCTGATTTGCACTGCTTGGGGCTTTGCCTATTACTTTGTTTCTCAGTGTTCTGTGCAATTAGTTTGTGACAGCCAACAGACTGTGCCCTATTTGAATTGGTTTATCCTCTGATCAATCACAGAAGGGGCTCAGAGAAGAGCTGGAGAAGGCCTGGAGGGTGAAGGGTGGTCATCGGGGCACTCGGGGCAGTGCAGTTCTAGGAACAGCAAAGATACTGCGCAGAACCCTCGAGCTCCCAGGCCTCTGGTAGAGGACCCGAGCAGGAGGAGAAAGAGACCGCTCACGGAGGGTGAGTATATAATACTGTACATACAGTGGGAACCAGATGTTTACATACACTACATACAAATACACATATGCATTTTTTTCTCACTGTCTGACATGAAACCAGAATTAAGTTTTACTTTTTTAGGTGAATTACAATTTAATTTTTTTTTTTTTTTTTTGCTAAATGCCAGAAGAATGAGAGATGGAATTGTATACATGGTTTTATAATACTTTTTACAAAGCCAAACGTTTAAGTACATTTAATTAATGTTTGCTAGCATTGCCTTTAAACTGTTTAACTTGGGTCAAACGTTTTGGATATCCTTCCACAGTAAATTTTAGTCCATTCCTCCATACAGAACTGGTGTAACTGAGCCAAATTTTTCAGCTCTGCCCGTACATTTTCAACTGGATTGAGATCAGGACTTTGTGACGACCACTTCAAAACATTGACTTTGTTTCCCTTAAGCCATTTTGTAACCAGTATTGTCAGTTTGCTTTGGGTCATTGTCCATTCAGAAGACCCATCAGCGCCCAAGCTTTAACTTCCTGCCTGATGTCTTGAGATGTTGCTTCAATATTTCCACATAGAGTTCTTTCTTCATGATGTCGTCTACTATGGGAGGAAAGAGTCAGCACACCGTGTGGATTTTCTTACATTTCTGCCTAAAACGGGCACTAAATGTGGTTCTATCTTTGTTAAAATCACAAAAATGATTAAACATCGTATCTATTGATGATATGGCGTTGTCCAGGCCCTGAGGCAACAAAACGGCCCCGCACCATGATATTCCCTGCACCAATCTTCACAGCGGGGAGAGGGTTTTGATGTTGGTGTGCTGTTCCATTTTTCCTCCACACATAACATTGTGCAATAAATAATTAATACAAAAAATCATTCATAAGTTAATCAAGGTATTTTGCAGAAAAACCTGAGACGTTTACAACAGCGTGGAATAAGTGAGTACACCCCTATATTAAATAGCTGCTGATCCTTCTTTTACAGAAATAACTGCTTCTCTGTTGATGCAGATTAGACGCTCACAATGATCAGGATGAATCTTGGACCTGTTTACAAAACTGCTGGAGTTCAGTGAGATTCCGGCGGTGTACTCACTTATTCCTCCCTGCCCTGTGAATGTTTACAATAAAAATATGATACACTGTAAATGTTCCAGCAATGGAATGAGCCCCAACCTATTCACCACAACTGCCTCTAAAATCCTGAACCGTCACTCAAAAAGTTATTAATTCGGGTCCGAAGTGCCGTAATGCACAAGCTTAATATAGAAGGTGCAGTTACATGTATGACCTGAGGTGGCAGTAGTGAGTATGAAATGGCCAACTTGCATAATAGCCCCTTTAATGTTAAATGTTAAACTCTTACCAGTTTCAGCCAGCATCTCCACCAGGTCTTTTGCATGTGTTTTTGGGTTGATATTCATATTTCAGACCACAGCACATTCATCTCTCTGTAGGATCTGTATGATGGCTGGACATTTCGGTAACGCCTTAGAATACAGCCCGCGTTCCAGGTGTAAGTACGGGGTAACAACATGTGTAACAAGGGGGAGCAATGTGTAACAAGGCAGTACAAAGTGTGCTGCCACATGTATAACTATGTGTCAAGATGTAGTAAAGATATTCAAAGAGCAATTAATGGTGCTGAGCTAACACATAGTTGTGACAAAAGGGAATGTGGTATTATAAATTGTGCATTCATTTTAATGTTGCTGGACCACAGTATTACTGTTGTGAAAGTGAAGACATGACTCCAGGCATTTTTATTGATTGTCGTTTATTTTTTATAGTGAGACACCGTTGCCTGTAACAAGCAGGAACAAGAGTGAACAGAGAAAAATAAATCGAAACAAGGAAAAGTAGCACGTTATCAATGTGCATGTAAACAGTAGCTAATGTGTAGGTTTAGGAGAGCATGAGACAATGAGACAGTGAGACACTATTGCCTGTAACAAGCAGAAACAAGAGTGAACAGAGAAAAAATAAGTCTCCAAAAATGATCACACTATCAAAGTGCATGTACACCATAAGTACAGTGATATGATGATGCAGTGGTTAGCACTTTTGCTTCACAGCTAGAAAGTCCCGGGTTCAGTTCAGACGGAGCCTTTCTGTGCAGGTGTGCATGTTTTTCCTGTGCCAACAGAGGTTTCCTCCTGTTTCCCCGACAACTACAAACAATAGGCTGCACATCAGCACAGAAAGGCTCCGTCTGACTTAGAAATGATGATTAAGCGTGATCATTTTTGGACATTTGTTCAATAAAAATGCCTGGGGTCATGTCTTCACTTTCACCACAGTACTACTGTCCTTCAACATTAAAATGTACGCACAAAACCACATTCCCTTTTTGCCACAACTCTCTGACAGCTCAGCACCATTAATTGTTCTGTTTCATTCATACTGTATTGGCTTAGTGGTTTTGTTATGATTGTATGATGTTACTTTTGAATGAAATAAATAAAAAAATGAAAATGAATACCCTGACGTAGTTAAACGTTGTTACATGTTGTACTGCCTTGTTACACATTGTTCTCCCTTGTTACACATGTAAGAGTACCTGTACTTACATGTGTAACTTTCTTGTTACCCCGTACTTACACCCGGAACACGGTCTATCTATCTATCTATCTATCTATCTATCTATCTATCTATCTATCTATCTATCTATCTATCTATCTATCTATCTATCTATCTATCTATCTATCTATCTATCTATCTATCTATCTATCTATCATGCGTTCAATGCTATAGCCTTTGTTTGTGTGGCCTTGGATATTAAGTTTGCATTCATTACACGTAATGTGAACTTCACTCAGTTCACATCATATTTGGCTTCAAATTAATATACCTTTAATCTGCAGGGGCCAGCAGAGGGACAGGGAGAGTTCAGCTTCCTAACAGTCTGGTAGATGAAGTTGTCCTTCTGTCAGATCACCATCCTCTCCCTGGGGCAGGACATCAGTGTGGTATCTCCCTCTAAGATAACCCTGTCCGGTCTGCCGCAGGATGGCTTGTCTAATGGGCCCAGCCCAGAACACAGCAGTCTTAAACAGTTTTCTGACAAGAGCATTGTCCAGCTTCATTTGAAATGGTGCCGCTCATCACGAATTCCTGAAAGCGACTTCTTAAGGTGGCTGGCTTTGTCACAATAATACTGACTTTTATATACAGTGTGCCTATCAGCAGTCTATCACTAGTTCTTAAAGTAAGCATCCAGTATTTCTATAATACATCACATTATTTGTGATCATGGGATGGCATCAGCAGCCCCTTCCATCCTGCAAAGTTATCATCTCGTCTACAACTATTGGTCCGTGTCGTCCTTGGTGGCCTCCTCAACCTGATCTGACTCTGATCCTGTCTCATAGAGTCTTCTCTGGGGCTAGCCTGGTCGCTTGTGTAATGAGAGGCATTATTCCAGGAATTAGTTGAGGAAGTGCTGTTCCCCGTTCGGTGTAGAGTGGGCTCTTCCATGCGTGGCTGGTAGGAGTGTTTTTGTCGGCTTGTGGTGGCGAATTCTCTGCGGTGCTTTCCCCGGGGTGCAAGTGCTCCATCTCCCAGAGGCAATTTTAAGACCTGTTTGCATCTGGCTGGTACGTGCGCAAGTCAACGAATATAGCAGACCCCACTCTATTCTTTCAGATTATTAAGTCTAATTGTATAAAGTTAATTGTCCTTTTGGGACAAGGCCTCGTGGAAGACCCAGGACACGGTGGTGGGACTATGTCTCCGAGCTGGCCTGGTGTCGCCTCGGGGTCCCCCCAGAACAGCTGGAGGAGGTGTGTGTGGATCGGGAAGTCTGGGCATCTCTGCTGAGACTGCTGCCCCCGCGACCCGGCTTTGGATAAGGCGGAAGAAAATGGATGGATGGATAATTGTCCTTTTGTGCAAATTTGTCATCTCCATTTGACCCACCCTTCAGTATTGCTGGGACAACCTTATGCTTGAGATGGAGACAGTGTTTGGAGGCCTATATTGTACATGTTTGTAAAGTACTTTGCTTTAGTTTGACTTATTCCATTTTGCATTTTTAAAATCAAATATTGGCCTTCATTAATTGCTTTGTTCAATATAATCGCGTGGGGTTCCATCCAGCAGCTAACACATGCTTTTACCTTTAAAAACCTGTGTATATATTAGTGGTGGGTTAATTATGGCCTTTGTAATTAATTATTCGCAATTAATCGCATTTAAAGATTATTTAGGGGTTGTAATTATTTTTAGAGGTATATTTTAGATGCTTCTTTGTATATTCCTGCATTTGAACTCATCTGAATTGGAGATGTGAGGCCTGTGTGAACACTTTTTGGAGAATTTTCTTTTTAAATGGGTTTATGTTGGCGTTTAAAGGGACTATACAGAGTTAGAGTTTAAAAATGTTAAAATTATGTATTTTCCTCCCCTAGAATGAGCCCAGACCTATTCACCACAACTGCCTCTAAACATGTATGTATGTATGTATGTATGTATATATGTATGTATGGAGGAATTGACCACAACGCGCCATATTTTCATCGTGAGATGTTTATTACTGATATCATCTTCAAAATTTTTACAAAACATTTTTCTGACAATAATATACTCAAAGAAGAGCCATATTTTTGCGCTTGAACCAGGTTTCCACAAAAATGCTTTAGTTCTTAACACAGTAATAATAAAACAGACAAAAATAAATCTCAGTAAACCAACTACCAAAGAAAACAATGCAGCACTTATTTACACCTTACAGAAATCAGTGCTTTCTGAAAGAAATGAAGGAGACAGCTGGCATTGTGACTTAGATGAGCTACAATGGGATTGATCACTCTCTCTTGTTTAAGGCAGCAAATCATATAAAACCCGGGTGTTTGTGGAGGATTGTTGTATTGCTTGATATTGTTATTTCTGCCATTGGGATTCTTTCAGTCGTCTAATGTGGGGCGTTTTTTCTTATACACTGCAAAAAAGGAATATGAAACAAATTGAAACAAATTAAAACATTAAAATGTCCTTCATTTGAGAACCCTCCACTAACCTGAATAACTTGGAATTACTTAAAACAAACTTTTTTTTTTCTTTTCTTAATCTAACAATCCAAAGGTTTACTCCCCCACATAATAAAGTATAGCTGCCCTGGGGCTGACTAACAGATTTGTGGCTGCCGATGGCAAGAAACTCTCTGGTCAAAACAAAAAAGCAGGCACAGATCTTCCTGGGAACTGCCAAACTTCCAATTCGAAGGCAACTGAACCGCTGTCGCCCCAATAACAACAGACAAATTTTACTTGACTCAATTGAAATCAGTCTTGTCTAAATTCAAATAAATTGCTCATATAGATATTCCTTTTTTTTGTGTTTTCACTTTCAATGTGCACCAAAGTCCAATTGGGACCATAAAGAGGCTTTGTCAGAAAAAAAAGAAATTCCCCAACAAAAGGTTAATGATGCTCCGTGCTCCCTTTGACATGAGCACTGGCAGAAACACACAGTCAGGACAAAGCAGGTCACCAGGTTAAAGACTTACAGCTAATGTGAAACAGCATGGAACAATAAGAATCAGTGGGCTATTGGTGACGCTGCAGCGAGGTAGACCAGTACAGGAGCGGCTGCGGATTTTTGCCCAAAACAACAGACGGTAATGTTCAAGACAGCGTTTAGGACATCTGCTTTTCACAGAGTAAGCTTGGTAAGTAGCTATATTAACACTCTAGATGGGAAACAGCGACTGTTGCCATGGCAAATGTGACGACTATAATGTAACAAGAAGGACATATTGTGAACAGAGAATATCACATTCAGTCCATCTGACTTTGAAATATAAACATGAATATTAACCCCTCAAAACGCTCCAATGGTCTCTGTCTTATTTATCGTATCTTTGTATGTGCACATTGTATGGATTTGTTTTTGCAATATTGCAAATTATGTTTCCAAGTTAAATAGCTATTAGTGTGGTTTAACATGGACATCGGATGAAGGTCAGTTGCAGAAACCATAGTGATAATAAGCAGTCTCAATCGCAATCACAACATGGCCGCCAGATTTGGACATCACTTCCAGTGGAAAACAATGGCCAGATCACATCAACCTCTACTTACATGTACGTACTATTTAAGTTGCACATTTCCTGTCTAATTCGCACACCCTGAGTGTTTCTTGAGAGCTGATAAAACAAGTGAAGTTCCCCTTTGTAAGATCAATAAAGGATTATCTTATCTTATCAAGAGTTTCATGGTATATCTGTCTTGACTTGCAGAAAATGCATTGCGATGCAAGGAAAATGGTCTTTTGAATACCAATGTCATGTTATTTTGAATGTATTGTTACAATGTGAACTACTACAATGCAGAACAATTGCTGTCCAGTCAAATTCAAAGAATGTATGCAGCGTTACGTGATCTTGACTTCAACACTGCTCTTTTCTCACTTACCCCTTGACTGGCATCACTGTATTCCCGTCTGATGTTATGAGAACAAAAACATCAAATCATTCCTTTCAAAGGAGTATATGGGGAGATTCACTTTATCTTTCGTATGACATATCCTCGACCGGCAGCCTCTGGAGTCCGTTTGATGCATGTAAGAATTGGTCCCTGCGCTGCCGCGGGGTAAGACACACATGCGGATCCACGTGTGGCTGTAAATTAATTTTTCCAATCTATTTATCAGGTAATGGATTAGAAGCCAGTGAAGTGTGGCGGATGGCCTTGGGTGAACTGGGATGAATGGAGGCGGCGGGAACCTGAACTGCTTTATTAACATTTACGAGAGCTCTTTAGAAATGATTTTCCATGAGTGCGGGTCTGTCTGCTGATGGATTAGTTCTTGTTAATGGAATAAAACGAAGGAATCAAAAGTGCACGGTGTTGGGTGTAAGCCGTGAAAAATTGTTGTGAAAACCTGCGTTGTGGAGGTGAAATTGCTGTGAGAATTGTAGAATTTTAAATAATTGAAAACCGTTATACATGTCCATTTGCTTTCTTTTATGTCATATAACAAATACCGGCATGTACAGTCGAATGCCCACATGTGGCCACCGGAATCTGAAGACCATCAAGAGATTTTTTTTTTTCTATATGGCCAGAAGAACCAAATGGGTTCATCAGAAAAGCCTTTGCATCAACTCAATACAAAATCACTCCTAGAAGCGGATTATTTAAAGCAGTACTAAGTAACTCTTCCCCCTAGAGGCCATAAGCGCAACTGCAGGTGTAGTAGCAATTTACGATTTTTTAACTTATTAATTGTCTTGGAGAGTAAATACTACGCTGACAGGAAAGGCGAAGGGAGAGAGGGATACTGTGCATCCAATTATTCAATGGAAATATTTTTTTTCACTCAAACTTTGCTGTAAATACTGTTTAAAGTGACGTTAGCCCGCAGTTAGCTTTGCCCGTTAGCATGTTAGCTTCTTCTTCGTGATTACATTGGTGTGTATTGCTTTCTCCGCACCGGTGGCAGTCAAGTTGCAAACATGGTTTTCTGGCCAGAGACACCTGGGGGAGATGAAAGACCCTCCAATCATCCCATTAACACTTGTATTACCCCCACAGGGACTACGGGACGGATTTATTAAGGTAAACACGTTACTTAGTACTGCTTTAACGTACAATGAAATGAGAAAGATGAAATTGAGATAAGATAATACTATTTATCCCATTTTCACAATCTTTGTTTGCACAATATCTGTCGCTTTTGCTCTCATTTGCTACTCACACTTTAAACATAGACTTTGCCGGGGATAAAATACCGTGATGTTACTTCATTATTCAATCTCATTTTTCAATTTGATCCAAAAACGATCAGAAAGACCATTGTTTTGTTTTTGTATCTCCTTGAAGTCTGTCGCGAAGATGTGAATGTGATGTGCAGAAGAAGAAGAAGAAGAAAGATCTGCTGACTATTGAACATTCTGAACGACCAGGTTATTTCCTTTTGGCATGCATATTCCAAAATGCCAGGATTCATCAGGCTCGCATGTTGAATGAGAGTCCAGATCTTAACCCCATTGAGAATCACAGCTGTAACCAAAACTAAATATTAGAGCGTGTGTTTGTGGTGGACACAAAATGTAGTACAAATACATACAAAATGAACAAAACAAGGACTTGCTGATGCCCCTGGAAAAGTTTGAAAAGTGCAAAGTGAACTACGGACTTTCAAAGCAAAACATAGACATCTCTTCTCAATAAAATCTTTGAAAAAGGAAAGCAATCATTTTACTCAATTTTCAGTGATTTAAACTTTTAATTTTTTTGTCAGCTGAACTAGAAACGAGAGAGTATTCACAGATGGGTCAGCGAACACAACAGAAACCACGGGCCGTCTGCTGGCACGGCGAGGGGCGCCCAGACGGTTAGCGGAGTTCACTTCAAAACGTGCCCCATTAGCATTCAGCCTGGGCGTTTGTTTCCCCTCTCCGATGACACCGAAACGGACAAAAGACTAAATGATTGCTGGCAGCGGGACGGGGCTGAGGAGACGCGATGCTATCGGGGAAGGAGTTGCGATTAATCTATCAATTACTCTTCTAATTCTGACAAAACCACAATGTCATTAGTGCGTCTGATTGAACAAATGACGGAATGGTATAGCTTTGATCAATGGCTCGAGAGTGGGTTCCTGTTTAATTCAGACTCCGCAAACTCGTGTAATTACAGCTTATAGAGCGCCAGTCAGCTTTTATCCCCCAGGGGTCAGTTTCATAATGGAGCCATAGACTGAACGCAACGCTACATTCAGACCGAATGCGTCAAAAGCGCCAGGTGCGGGTGATTCCGGACACGTACCCATGCACATAATGAATCGGTCTCATCAATACAAGCGCTTGGACCAGCCCACTCACTTGAGCGAGAGGATGTGATGAGCTTCCATCACTCTCGGCTGTGTGAATCTGGAGCTGCATAGCCTCATCTCTCACGCACTGGATTGTAATTATCATGGCATGCTGGGCTGGACAGACAGGTACCAAAACACACTTCTATTATTGGCCTAAGGTAATGTAGTAATGTTTAGGCCAGGGGTGTCAAATATACGGCCCGCGGGTCTGATCCGGCCTGCGAGATGATTAAATCCAGCCCCTGCCCTGTAGAGCATAAATTCCAGAGTATGTCAAAAAAAAAAGTAAGTCTCTAGCCCAATCCTGTGCGGAGTTATGAATTTTTAAAGAATAACCAGAATGCTCATTCTAGCCACTAGGGGGCATTAAATAATTTTTTAAAAAAAAGGATAGAGTTCCACACGTGTCCAGCAGAGGGCACTGACATAATACGAGCTCAGGATATGAACAACACATTATATAGCCATGTGGTAAATGGACAGTCTGCCCCAGGGCGGCTGTGGCTTCAATGACAGTTTACCACCACCAAGTGAATGAATAATAACTAATAATAACTGCACTTTCAGGACCTTGTGAAACAGGCTTGTAAAGTGCAATACAAGTGTAAGCTGTTGTCATTAATGAAGCTACAGTCAAGTTGGGGCTTTGATCAAATCACAGCTTATTATTATTCATTTATTGGAAACAGTTTGTCTATTATATATGCGGCCCGCGACCCACCGTGGGAGCTGAATTTCGGCCCACGACCCAAAATGAGTTTGACACCCCTGGTTTAGGCTATATGTGTCGGGCGTGTGGGTTTGCTTGTGTAAACCGGGGGAAATCTCGCACAGTCAAGAGCAGGATGCTACCAGGCCGTGTTGTGCAGGAGTATGTGTGTTTGCTCAGTGCTCAGGCCAGGGAGGGGGGGTCTGGAGGCATGGTGTCGAAGCCGCCTCCGCACCGCACGGGGCTGGAGAGGGAATGGGCTGCTGCGGGGGAGGGCGTATCCGAGTTTCCGGGAGAGGCGGGAGGCACAATCAAGGAATCCGGAAACAAATTTTCATTCACAACTCCTCTGCTCAGGAAAAGTGCATGGGGGAAAAGCCCAGAGAATCAAAATTGCGCAGTAGCGGAAACACGAATGAAGCGACTCGAGTGACCAACGAGAGGCGTGTGACGCGAGATGACACATTTGGAGGGCACACGCCATCAGGCTGGTACATTCTTATATCGTGTAGAGACTGTGGTTGTTCTGTGGGCTGTCATTCACTGAAGAGATATTATTACATTTGGAGGCAACACTTTATTTTACGCTACCCTTGATATGTAACACTGCTATGTAGCACTGTGTAATAACTTGTACCTACAGGTTACATACACAATGGAATAATGCATGTTATTGGTTTATAATGTAATAAGACATAAGAACAAAATTCTTACTCTAACCTTAAAGGGACTGGATGCAAGTTGACCATTTTTATACTCACTGCTGCCACCTCAGGTCATACGTGTAACTGCACCTTCTACATTAAGCTCGTGCATGACGACACTTCGGACTCGAATGAACACCTTTTTGAGTAACAGTTCAGGATTTTAGAGGCAGTTCTTGTGTGAGTCTGGGCTCATTCACATTAGGACATGGCTGGAACATGTAGGGGGAGGAAAATACTTAAAGGTACACTGCGTAACATTTTGGACTATACTGTTGCCGGCAAAACAAAACATGCTCCTTATGACCAGCTCGACACAGAAAATGCTACTACTGCAGTGGGTAATCAAAGAATGGATTTGGATGAGAAACTACCCTGTTTAAATCCCATATTCTACTGCCTTTTGTCACATTTCCATGGAGACGAGCTGGAGACGTACCCACTCCTGCTAAAGTTTGCTGGTCATATCTTAGGAGGGGTGAGCCTCATAAATGTTTGTTTATACATTTATGAGGTATTGTTCAATGATGAAAATATCTGTCGTAAAATTAATGCTTGTATTTCAATTTTATTTATTGGGTAAAATTCTACACAGTGTGGCTTTAAATGTAACATTTTCAAACTCACTATAGCCCCTTTAAGCCCTAACCCTAACGGTCTAATGTCTATTACATTATGTACCTCTAAAGTACTAATACACGTTATATTATTGTGTATGTACTGCAGAGGTACAACTTATTACACATTGTTACATAGCACATTACATTGCACTAAATGTAGTTGGGTACAATGTATCATCATAGTGTAAAATTAAGTGTTACCGATTTGGATATGTCAAAATTAGATTAAAAACACTCCAAACCATGGCACAAACATCACATTTCTTTAATCCTATTACAACCATACCATTTGGATTTCACTTTTGCTCACAAGTTTGTTTTTATCCACAACCTGCTACCTGCCATCTTAGGTAAGGGCTAGGTTTAGGGTTAGATTAAGGGTTAGCAATTATGCATATGCAAATCTCAAAGCGTATACATTTGAGAGCAGTGTCATACCTCATTTGAAAGCCAAGACCTTTCCGTTCCTAATCATAACCCAAACCCCCTGATCGGGGAGACGGCAGGTGACAGGTTAAATGAAAATGCAAACTAGCATAATAACCCTGTTAGTAGTGTTGCAAAAAATGTATTACAAAGTATGTCTGTAGAGTTAAGAAGATTTTTAGCATTTATCTCAAGAAAATGAATGTTGAACATTGATGCATTATCTTTAGGAGAGAAAATAGAGTTACCAGGAATCTATCCAGATATAGGTTTATGTTTTTATCTGATATAAAATCTGTCGAGACACTTCTGAAAGCAGCCCATTGTGAAACTGTCCCCTGCAGTGAGTGCTACATCTTTTCACCAGTGACCTAGGTTTTTGCGCCACGTACCTCCTCTGGGGCGGGAATAGGACTGGCAAAGAAAAGGACTCGTCTTTGACACGAATTCAGTTCATGAGGGTTTCTCAGGGACAACGAAAAATACCTCCTGCCTGTTCTCTGTGTGGTTCAGCGCTCCTCCCTAACCGGGCATAAAGATCCCGAAAATACCGGAATGCAGACAGAAATAGCACATCATTAAATAGGTTCAACCAAGTCACCAAGGCAGAGGCAGACGTGAAATCCAGGCCAAGGGGGAGTTGGCAAGGGGGCGGTGCAGAACTAGCAAGACAATACAGTACATGAGGTTGAGTTAGCTCCTTATCATTGGCAAGGTTGCTGCTGAGAAGTAAACTCCACCAGTACTATTAAGCAACCGCACCTTGTTTACAGCTCTTCTTGTAGAATTTAGGGTTGCTGCTTGTATTGAGCGCTAGACCTGGATTTTTAAAATTAAGATCATGGCACATTTAAGAGAAAAGAAAAAAAAACACAAAGAAAACAAGAACAATTTACATGTTACATCGTAAAAATCACAATACCAGAAAATGGCAGCGAGTGTATTCCAAAGCAATAAAGTCGTGGAGTTAGAAAACATAGAACCAGCTTTTGCCACACACGTCAGACACAGAGCGGGTCTCAAAGCACATCACAACGGCAGCGCCCAGAATCTTCCTAGTATAGTGTGATTCCATAAAAAGCATTTGATAAATAACCTCAGTAACATAATGCAATGGCAGAATCGTGATGAGAGCAGATACAAAAATATTTATCATTGAAACAACAGGAGCATCCAGGCAGGAACCGCTCTCTCTTCTCCCGCGCCATCGCCTTGTTTTGGGTTCCCACCCGAAACGTGAGTAAGGCTCCCCGTCCTCCGTCCCACAAGCAATATGTGTTTCAGAAGATAACATTTTTAAATTTTCACTATTTACAGGATAAATAAGTTCTATTAGAGTTTGTCTCTTTTCGCAAGTCTGTCCCAATAGATTTTCTTGACATCATCCTCGAAAAACACAAAAATTGTCTTTTGTTTTCCGAGCAGAGAAAGAACAAAAATAATTCACTATATCTTGTCCATTTTTTATATATTTTTATGATATATCCTCTTGAGATTTGTACCCTTTTCAGTTTTTTTTTCTTCCTTTTCTTTTTCTTATCAATGGATTTATCGGTCCCACCTTGAGAGGACCAAGCGCTTTCCGGCTTCCCATAACTCTAGGGTCGGTGACCACTGACAAGCTACAAAAAAAAAAACGAACCCCGGTGCGCCGCTCAGATAAAGCCTCTGATGATATTTGACAAGCCGTTTTAGCTGCGAGCCGAGGTTCCCATCGGCTCCGTGCAATATCAAGTGTGCCGCGGCGCTCGGAACGATCCGCCAAAGGGTTGCTGGGCGCAATAAAGAGTCCCTTCCCGCGGGCACACTGTTCTGGGAGAGGACGGGCCCGATTCCCAGTATGTCCCGCGGGTTCACGCGTAGGTCAACAGGAAGTCAACGATCATCATCATGGCAACCGCTGAGGCACTCTCTCTTCTTTCATGGGGCAAGCACATGGCCCGACCCAGCGTTGCCGTTTTTACCGCTCCTTTTCTTTCCAAAATTGTCCGATGCAAAGCAAGCCAAAAATCCAGACTCGGCAATGTTTCCAGTGGCAGATTCGGGCAGTGAGAGTGGTTCAGGCGTCGGGGGGGGGGGGGGACGAAGACCCCTCCAGGAATATGTACAATGCTCTCCAGTCAGATGTGCCCTTTTAAAGCATCGGGTGTAAGCGTGTGCACAGAGACCTGGCGTGACCGAAACATGTAAGTGTTGGACAAGCTGCATCCGATGCAACTCGATTTTCAACTGTTGGAGAATCACACAGACACTGAGCAATTGCTTTCGAAAGACCGCAATATAATTTACAGTGGACTGACTATTTGGAAATGTTTCGGAACAAAAGAAAAGAATAATGTACATGTAAAAGGAGGTTTAGAAACACAAGTACACTCTTTGGTTCGACATGCACGTTAAAAAGCCATTAAAAAACAAAACAAACAAAAAAAAACGAGAGGAATAAGATGAGTCTTGTGTTGCGTCACACCTCGCAAGTGGCCGCCTCTTTTTGCGCCTTCCCCGTTGTCCGTGTAGACCGGTCCCTTGGGTGTTCTCGTATAATTGGATATCGAAGAGGTACCATTGCTACTGATTATCTCCCAAGAGGCAGTATAAAGGGCTGTTTTATGACGTATGATAAAACAAAACGAGTTACATAAAATGGCCATGAAGGCATGTCTCTGAACTATCAGATCGCAAGTGTTCCATCCTCACACCGCCTTCAGGTTACTTTGGAGGAGTTCATCCGTACAAATCCTTTCCAAAAAGAAACGAAAACCACAAAAAAAAAAAACAGAACCACCTCATCTGCCCCTTTTGATCACCATCTGGTAAACGTTCACCGGATGCGCTAAGGCTAAGCGTCGCTAGCGTCCAAACTTGAGGGTACCAGTGCGTTCGGGGGGCGGGTAGGGGCCGCTGCTGGGACCTTCCGCCGGAGGTCTGAGCGGGGGCGGCGTCGAGCGAGCCCCGGGCATTGGGGCGTTCATGCTGGAGGCCGGGGGCACCGCAGGTAGAGCCACTGTCTGTATGGTGCCCCTGTCGCACGCTCCCAGCTCCTCCAAGCCCTCCAGGCCCTGCGGGGGTCCCTCATAACCCATGTTGAGCCGGAGTGGTTGGTGCGCCTGGCAGTAGTCCACGATGGGCTGCTCGTAGCGGTAGAAGGTCAGCGCCCCCATCTGGTGAGGGACCTGTTTTATTAAAGAAACAGAGAGGAAGAGGGGAAGGGTGAAGTCAGGACAAGGGAGGAAGAGGGGAAGGGTGAAGTCAGGACAAGGGAAAGGGAAAAGTGGGTTGAGGAGAGAAAAAGAGAGGGAAAGAAAAATGTTAGTTTTAATGCATTTTAATGTAAAACACAGTGGTCTTGGATCGATACTGTCATAGCCTGTGTATGGGAAGAGTCCAATATGGGATGAGCTTTCAACCAAGCATAATAATTATAATTATGCATTTATAATTCCATATAAACAACGAGGTGAGATTGATGTTTTGTTTTTGTTTGTTTTTTTCTTATGGGATAGAACAAATGGGCCTAGAACACAAAATAAATATTCTGTATTCACACAACCAGAGGTGAAATAAATTTAAAAAAAAAGTATACTGGCAATCAGGGGAACAAAGCTCGCCTGTCCAATTTTGATTCCAACTGTGCCAAAACCAGTTCATGATATACTGAGGATATAAAGTATCATGTATCATAGGCAGCTCTTCCACAAGGGGTATATCAAGAGCGAGACCTGCTAAATTCACTTTCGATATGCAAATGCGGCTTGTTTATACCGCTAAGTTGCATTTAGTGAACAAGGCATTTCCTCATTGGCAGCTAAAAGATATACAGGGGAACAGCCGAAGAGATGATTGATAATAAACCACACAACTGTGCATTATTCAGACGCACAAATGCAGTCTTAGTCATAATTCATAAACACACAATGCACTGCAAGTGTTTCATCTTGTTCAAAAATCAAACACAAAAACATCCCCAAACCTCGATGTCTGTCAAAATAATTGTGCGGTATATGATGTACTGATTTTTTCTGTTTTTGTGAGAGTTTGTCGGGCCTCACTACACAAAAAAAGTTTTTCATAAAATTGCAAAGTTCACAAATGCGACAGAACATTCCTGCTTTGCTTTTTGTACTTTCTGTTTGCGATTGCTCAACACAAAAGGAGCTGATAACATTCTCCTCCCATTAGATGCTGACAGCTTAGTTGCACAAAGAACAACTTAATCCGATGCAAAGCTCTGTAGAGCTAAATACGGCAAACAAGCTTTTGTTTAGGTTTAGTGTCGGCATTCCAATCTGTTCCAGCAAACAAGCGCTTTTGCCAAGTGTTGGGCAATGGCCAAGCAAGATGTGGATACAGTATGATTCTGTGTTGTGCTTTTCAAGAAAACGTGACTGAATGCAAACATCTATTTTATAAGAGACACTTTATTATATCATCATTGTCAAGGAGAATTTGAGAAACTATAAAATGTGTTGTTGAGAGGAAAAATGTGTTCGATGCCAAATAACCTTGTTCAGATTCCTTTTGTTTGGTTTTGTTCAGAGCTTTCGGTCTGTGGGTTTGGTTTGTGAGAGAAACATGCAGCTAATTGTCAGAGCCGTGAGTCAAACCCAGTAAGGCTGAAACAGTGTTCCACATACAAGGGCAGCCGCTTTACCCACAAGGCTATGGAGGAGCCAGTCACGATTGCTTTAACCTCTTAACCCCCACCTGAACTGAGGACATTTTCTCTAGTTTGGCATTACCCAAATCTAAAAGCTTTGGGTAATGCAAACGAGGATGAAAAAGGCAAAAAAAAAAGCATCAAGGACCCACCACTGTGATCTTTACGCTAAAGTGGGATGGCAATATCGAGAAGCAAGGAGCGCTGTCAGCTGTACAAAGCTCTTCTTGGTGTCCTGCCTGATTATTTGTTACATTTAATAAATGTTAAGTCAAGTGCTTACCAGCTGAGGTCTCAGGACATTCTGACTATTGAGTTACACCGTGTAAAGACAGAATGGGGGAAGAAGCCCTTTAGCTACTTTGCACCAAAAGTCATGGAATGAGGCACAGAAGATTTTTGTGTGTGGATAATCTTGTGACCTTTGATCAGTTTAAATCCCTTGTAAAGGAGTATCCTCCATGTGACTGCTCTTGTTTTGAAGTTGTATACATTTTCTAAGCATTATGTTAAAGCTGTTGTCATTGTTTTACTGTTGTCTTATTGTTGACTGACCGCCTGTATACATGAATAATAATAACAATGAAAAAGTAACCAAAAAAAGCCACAAATGAGCAAAGAAAAGTAACTAAAACGCAACAATAAAGCAATGAAAATACAACAAAACACTGACAAAAAGCCACTGAAGAGCAAAGTGACAAAAAACAACACAATGTGACAAACAAGTGATGAAAGTGAGGCCAAAAAGTGGCAAGATTGTGACAAAAACGCAATAAAAAAGCAACAAAAAAGCAACAAAAGAAAGAAATGGGTAAAAGTTAGATGAAAAAGAACGTGAAAAAAGTGATGACAACACGGCAACAATGCGAGGAAAAAGATCCATTAAGGTCAGTTTTGCAGGTCTTCGCTTTCAAAGTAGCCCCAAAAATACAATGAAAAATAGAACAGGTCTAAAAAAAAAAAATCAAGTCTAAAATAAGCCAACAATAACAAAACATCAATAAAACAATCTTTGTTCTCATTAAACTTGTCACACATTGTCGCATTGTGCATGTTCCTTTGTGCTGCTTTCAACTGCCCCCGAGTGCAGACCCTCTCGTGGAAGCCACCTGAGCCCCGCCACTGCACCCTGGACACATTTGTTTGAGGAATGTTCCAAAATATGAACTGCACAACATTTGTTTCAACTGAATCTAGTCCATCTGTGACCAGAGTCGTCGAGTTTGATTTGGTCTGGTTTCATTTCCGTTTCACAGAAAGATGGTGGGATTTTAGACCAAAATAACCTTCCCATTATAGCCACCTACATGTACTGTTACGGGGGGGGGGGGGGCAAAGTGACTGGCCAAGAGACACAGCCTGTGCCTGTGCAGTCGAGGGAGGTTTGAATTGGCTCAACCAATGGAAAGCATCTAACATTAAACCCACTTCCAAATTACACTCCTTGACTAAAAAAAAAAAATGATGCCCTCCACCTCACTATTAAACTATAGGCTCTTTAGAATTGGCCAGTGTCCAGATCTTAACCCCATCAAGGACCTTTGGGATGTGCTGGAGAAGGCTTTCCACAGTGGTCACACTCTTCAATCATCAATATCTGAAGATCTTGGTGAAAAATGAATGCAATGCTGTATCTTTTGGGATTACAGAAGCTTATTGAAACATTGACGCAGCACATTGTACAATTGTACAACAAGGTGTTGCGTTCAGGTGTTGGGTTAGTCCTAAGCACCGTTTCCTGGGATGGTCCCTGTTTCAGAGCATGGTGTCCTGCACTGGTCAGCTTCTCCACCACCTCCTCTTCCTCCTGCCTAGCTTCATCCGTTTCACAACAGACGTTCAGCATCTTCTCCTTGTTTGTCCCTTTTTTGTTTCCAGTAGCTCCCCTTGTGCTGCCTCCACCGTGCTAGAGGTGTGGGGGGGCTCTTGGTGCCTCTTTACTGTTTCAGAAGTTAGAACGTCTGAAATGCGTTAAGCTCATTAGCTAGCTGTTTGTTTACTGTCCACAGTGAAAAAATCCACTGAACCTCACAAAAACACTGCAAACACACACAAAAGTATCTAGCAACACAATGTGGAACACAGCAACCACAAATGCAATACACTGCTGGGCCAAGAGAGGGGGAGGTTGCTGCTTGTCTACATGTCGCCATGACACCATAATGTGTTCTGTAACCAAAGCTAACGGCGCCACAGCAAAAAATACAGTGTGTGACCTGTCTTTTTGTGGCGAGCTTTGGTGTTGGTCAGGCAGTATATCAGTCACATTAGCATACTGCATTCTAAAGGCAGAGGATTCTGCTGAAATAAATAGTGCCTTTTGAATTTTTCATGGTCAAATGTTGGGTAAAAATATAATGCAGCAAATGTCTCTCTGAAACACACAGCAATTATCGATCTCTTCACAACTGTGCATTGCGAGTTCACACTGTGGATCTTTCAACTCAGTTATTTTTCCAAGGCAACATCAGCATACCACAAATTATGAAACATTTCTTTCCTCTTTTTTTGAGAGAGAGCAGTTGGTTAGCAGGCAATAGTTCCCATGGTAACACATCATACGTCCTTGGTTTGCTCGAGGGTGTGGAATATAATTTTGGCAAGATAATCTTTCTAAAAGAGACTGTGATATTGACGTTAAATGGAGCTTCTATGGGGCAAAATCCCAATGGCCAACGTAGAGTGTGAATACAGAGGGCAGCGAAGAGGAGGGTGGGAAGCTGAGGCAAAAACTCAACACAAAAGGCATTTCCAGTTTTGTTACTGTTGCAGTGAAACGTGTTGTCAGGGGAGGCAGTGCTTCACTGGTCATCTTAAGGAAAAAAAGAAATCCCAATATCAATACAAACTAAAAAGGATACAATAAACTCACAATGATTATAGTGAATTCCTATGATTTTTATCAGTTGTGTGGCTAAAAACACATAACTCTTCAATTTGTATTTAGTTCACTTTTTTTTTTTTTTAAATATATATATATATATATATATATATATATATATATATATATATATATATATATATATATATATATATATATATATATATATATATATATAACCAAGCTTTGAGACTTTGCTCAATGAAGAGAAAAAGTCTCCCTCATTATTTGGACTTTTCATTGTAATAGGAGCATATAAACAAAATCCGTGACCTTTTACTTTTTGGACTGAGAGGAATGTTTGTTTGCTCTTCCTCCTCTTTGTGAGACCTGACTCACTGATGATATCATTAGGTGTACAAACGAACACTGAGTCACGAGAGTTCTGCTTCTGCTTTATGCCCCCTAAGTCTGCCATTGAAATACGACAACACGGCACCATATCAGGGACTTAGAGTATAAATACTCCAGAAACAAAACGACACTCACACAATTCTCTAGATTATCATGATCAGTGAAGTCCAAAGAAGCATCAGAGGACGTTTTTCTTTGTTGCTACACTCCGACCCGGGAGTATCACAGCAAGTAACTATTTTGTAACAATAATTTATTATAACACCACATGTAAAAACTGTCAGGGGCCCTTCTTGCATCTGCCACAGCCCTAGCGCTCTTTTAAAAAACCTCTAATACATGCAAAACAAAACTGATGAGACTCTTGTGGCAATCCATCCAACTTCAAATCACGCGTGTCATGAGTGGGTTGTGGAGGGGGGAGGCCCAATTAAGGGATTTTTTTCCTTTTTTTTTTTACCCCTTTACAAGCCATAGAAAGCAGCGGGGATGTGAAAAGCAGGCTGACCTGGATTAAAGAGGACTGCCTGGCTCAGAGGCACGGCGTCAGATCTCTACACTGGGGCGTCAAGGAGTTCACAACAGCTGCGATGACACCAACATGGAGGACATGAATAATACAGGTGGCACGGTGAGGGGGTGAGAGCTTTCGGAGCGGCAGTGCCTCTACTGGTTCTACGTCCACAAACGGCCGTGAGGAGTTTTCAAGATAACGTTCAACAGTTGACGTGGGTTGTGCTTTCAGCTTGTAGCAATTTTGAATTCTGAATAAGGTGGGTTTGCACATTTTGTTTACGTTTGTATGCCTTCAGGGTGCTCTGGTTCCCCCCATCAAACTCATGTTATATACATAGAGACTTAACATTGATGAAAATGTTGCAGTAAGTAAATGTGCTCACGAAACATTCTTGTCCCTATTCCAAAAAAACTTTAAATGTGCCATAGGCTTTTCCTCCACCTTGGGAATAATGGAGCTATTGTTACAGTAAAAGAAGTGTGTATTTGTGAAGTGATTTGTTTGTAATGACAAGTATGCATGTAAATAGGATATCTCCCAGGACCACACAGGACTCATTTGAAAGCTTGAAAAACCTACATTTTCGGAGACAAAAACAGATGGTAAGACTCGATGTTTTGTCTTTCTGGTGTTTGAGACAGGTTTATGAAGTCCAGCTCGATTATTGTAGCAATGCAAAGGAGGTGAAAGGTGGTGGTTCAAATCCCGGGCAAAGATGGGTACAGTAGCCGAAAATATTTACTACTCTAAGAGTAAAACATGGCGACCCATAAATACTCAAGTAGAAGGTGAAAAAAAAAAGTATGTGAGTGCTGTGAGTGCTGAGTAACTGTTTGAGTGTGAAAGTCTGATTTGTGTTTCAGTTGTGGCATAAATGATGGGGTAAGGTAAAAACACACACATCCCTGGCCTGTAATTGGCGTGTTGGATCCAAGGCAGGTAGTTTAGGGGGTAAAGGAAAGATCTGCATAACCAGATTTTCATTGCTTACACCAACAACGTGGCATTTCAGGCTGAGCCCTTTATCAGACATGATGTAAATTATGGCGTACAACACTTAATACTTAATAAATAATGAGAAAATCCTAATATTTCCTCAAAAAATACATTAAAAAATACATATTTCTGAAGAAAAAGGGGCACAAACACAAACTCCATATATTTTAGGTTGACATTAAAGCAGTACTAAGTAACTCATGCCCCTAGAGGCCATACGCACCACTGCAGGGGTCGAAGCATGTTGCATTTTTTATTCATTAATTGTCCGTGAGAGTAAATACTACGGTGACAGAAAAGACAAAGGGAGAGAGGGATATTGTACATCCAGTTACACAATGGACATAATTATTTTCACTCAAACTTGGCTGTAAATATTGCTTAAGTGGTGCTAGCCTGCAGTTTTGCCTGCTAGCCTGTTAGCTTCTTCTTTGTGATTCTATCATAGTGTATTGGGGCCTCCGACCCAGTGCAGGCAAAGTTGCAATTGTGGTTTTCTGGCCGGAGACACCAGGGGGAGATGAGAGACCCCCTCAATCATCCCATTAACACTTGTATTACCCCCTGAGGGATTACGGAATGGATGTATTAAGGTTTTTTTTGTTGGTTTTTTTACTCAATACAATACAATATTATTCAAGTAGAAGGAAAACGTACCGAAAGATATAACTATTCTAATACTTTAATACATTTACTTGAGTAAATGTAACTGAGTACTACCCGCCTCTGATCCTGAGGTAATCCTTTGGCTAAACTTTGTTGTTAGTGACTATGTGATTGGAGGTGGTCAATGGAGCCAAGTCCACCAGAGCAGCAACGGCCGCCCTGTAATGAGTGAATGAATCATGCTTTTTGAAACAGAAAATCGGAAATTGCTGTTTAAGAAGAAAATGTGTTCACTATACTTTCGCTAAAAGACAAGCCTATACGTTAATTATAGCCCGCAAGAATTACTGTAATTTAAAACCCATTATGGACCGCATCATCTTGCCGCACTGCATTGCACCTAAATGCATGGTTACAGCCATTTACTGTGTGAAGTACAAGTATGGCAACACTGAATAACGACTACAGAAATCCTTGTTGATGGATTTTTTTCTCTGTTTCACCAGATGATGTTAGAAAATGACATGATGTTAGAAAAAAACAACAAAGGCACTGGCCCTGTATAGAAAGTGTGGACAAATACACATTGCCCAAGAATGTAATGCTGACTTTTCACAGTGATAATCGAGACACCAAAGACCATCACACCCATGAGTACGTTCTTGACACATAAAGGTGTATAAAGTAGTCTTAAAACCCTGAATAAAGCGTAAGGTAGGGGCATTTTATGTGCTGCTGATGCCCTGATACAACTGAAGTACAACATTTCATGCACGATATCGTCTATACAGTTGGGTATGCAAATGTTTCAATAAACTGCACAATATAAGCCAGTAGACGAGCAGAGGCAGTGCTTTGTTTTTTGTTTTTTTTCTGCGCTTGATAGCGAGCGTGTTCTGGGAGTAACAAAAGAAATGTGGATCGTGCTAATGTCGCCTGGCAGTATAGGAATTACCCTGCCGAGATAAAGCCACTCCGCGAGCCTGAGTAGCAGTTGTGTTTCAGATAACTGCGGTGTTATTTTGTAGCCCGGAGTGCGACTGGCTGGGCTGTAACACACACTCGCATACGAGAGAGCCCTGCCTCAACAACTCAACAACAAACTGCAATTCCACAACGTGTCATGTTTTGGGTCGGGAAACGGCTGGAGCTGTCTAAATGTACATTTGCATTGCAGGGTAGGGAAGTAATGTTGGTTTGGTCTGTCATTTTAAAAGCCATTTGATTCTGTAATACCTGGTATAGAGTCAAGTGCCTGTCGGACATTCGAGCAAGTTGTCGGTGTGCAAGTAAAGACTATCATAATGTAGAATGTGAAATGAAATAACAATAATAAATCAGAGAAGTGAATCAGGACCAGCCGTTGCAATTATCAGTTTGGATTTATGTCCAAATGATCACTTAGTTTGATAGGATAACGGTGATGTCAAGCATCAATCATAGTTTTTACGACGCCACTGAAGAGGCACTTTTGTGAAGATGAAAAACAACAACAATCTAAATTGTTTCAAGGATCAGATTGGGACTTGGCCCTTGTGCACAGTATGGTTGCATGGCGACAGATGTGAAATGCTAACCTCTTCTTATGGCGCATCCTGTGCTTATTTACAAGAAAGATGTAAAAACAAAAATGTAAGGATGAAGAGGGTGTAAATCCGCGGCACAAATACTAGAACAGTATAATAAACTCTCTGTTCCTACATCAATTACATCGATGAATTATATACCACTTAAGGATGGCATTCTAAGCACCATCATAGCTGTACTCTTTCTATAGTCACACCTTCCATCACCCTCGGTCCAGCGCTCATGACTCGTCTGTCTCCCAGTTGTGCTGTGACCCACCTCCACCCCTTCACCGCCTCTTCTATCCACGGCTTCACCCCGCTGCAATCTTCACCGGTCTCCCATACCACCACTAGTGTCCAGGCTCCGAGTGAAGACATCCCAAACGCTAATCTACCTATTCAAATTCATTTTCATCCATACATCGATACTGCCGGGGTCTGATCGGCAAAAATATATATGTCAGTAAATCGTCTGCATGTGGCCGAGTTCAAGACAGGTTTCCCAGTAAAGTTTATTCTTATCTTGTTTTGATATTCATTCCAACCAACAAAACACTTAAACTCAAGGTTTGAGTCTGTGATGGTATGTAAAATACTGTATTGTCCCACACAATTTTGGCGATTTAAAGGAACAGGCCACCGTTTTTCCATACTGAGATATGTTCTTACCTGAGTTTAGACGAGTGGATGCGTACCTGTCTGGTCTTTATGTGTGCCCTCAGTCACAACCAAGGATGTTGTTAGCATTTGGCCTCTCTCAGCATATTCCTATAGCTCCAAACGGGGGTGAAGTTGGAAGCGACCAAGGTCTTCCTCGGGGACAAACACCAGACAGGTATGCAGCAACTCGTCTAAGCTCAGGTAAGAACATATCTCAGTATGGAGAAACGGTGGCCTGTTCCTTTAAGCAATGACCTGAAATTGACATTATGATGAAAACACCTCACCATCATTTTCAGTAGTTAAATATTGAGAAAAATGTTCAAAGGTTCACGACCCACCCCAGATGTAATCCTCATAGTCAAAATCCAAACAGTTCAGACGCGGTGCACTTTGACAGTTGAAAATGCAGCACAGCACTGAGTTATAATCCGGTTAAAGATAAGTGAAAACCTATATCTCCTCAAAAGGTTTAGGAGTTTCGGTGTCTTTCCACCCTATCCACGTGCCACCATTTCAACCATTAACCCGGGCCTGACTCATTACATTATGGGCACTCAGTGGATTATTCCGCCGGTGCCGTTCAGCTGAAACCCCCTCCTCCTCTTTCTCTATCACTCGCTCGCTTTCCTTCTCAGCGCGTCCGGGGCCAGAATTAATTAACCCATATTAACTCCCGACCGTTTTCCGTGGATTCGCTCAAATTGTCAAAGGCATAAATTTGGGCTCGTGCTAATCACTTGTGGCCATGTGGTGTAAAGCTACATCCACACGAAGATAAGGGGATGTGACACAAAATGCATAAATCGCCAGTAAGTTTTGCCATCTGCATAAACAATCATTTCAATTTTGTCGCTTTCTTGCGCTCTTCTAACGTCAGCCAGAGGAAATGGCAACAATAGGAAACTTACTTTTTCTTCTCAGTGCCCATCATTCAGCCCCTACTGCAAATCAAAGAACAAATACACTAAAGGATGTCAACCGATAACGAATTACTAGTAAAAAACACATTGCAAACCATAATGTGAAAAATTCGCTTTTCCTTTTGGCCCAGTCCTTGCTCCGTCGGTAAACAAGGACACACAAAAAAAGGATATGCTCTTCTTTTTTAGCCGGTGCCACCGTACAAGTTAAGGCGATCCATTTTTCTTATTTTCCGTTCTCCCCTGACAAAGCAAAAAGGATCAATGTTGCCGAAGTGGGATACCTGTGAAACAAAATACACGCTCGGATCGATGCGTGGACCCCTCAGAAGAGCCTTTGATCACGGCAGATGCATAAACATCGTAAGGATTGATCGGAGACGACGCAGCCAAAGTCCGCCCTGCCGAAACGTCTCGCGCCCCGGCTCGCATTGACATTCAGCGGGAGTGTGCAAGAGTGTCACGAGGTGCGCCGCCTCTCATTAGGAATGCCGTCGGCCTCCCTGCATTTGGAAATTAGGAATTCTTCGCACCGAGGAGACAGTAGTGAAGACAGCCAAATATGTAAATGCTAACATCTGTCTGGGGGAGTGAGTGGGGGAAGGGGGGGAAATAAATAAATACAAGCTGTAAATTTAAAGTTCAATTCAGGCCAATGACAAAAGGTGATGGAGCTGACATTCAGTGCATGTTAAAGAGGGGGTATTGTGCTTTTTTCTATCACATAGCACCAGTCTATAGCACACTACAATGATGACCAAACCATCTGTTGGTCTGTAAATGCAGTAAATTAGAATAACTGCCTTGTATAAAATTGCTCTCTCAAAATGGCTGTAGTGAATGTCTTGAAATAGGCCTCTGTCTCTTTAAGAACCTCTGACCCTTTCCGACACGCCCCCTCCACACGCTGTCTGTGGCATCAGTGGGGAGGGGGTTCTGCTGAGGAGCAGTGGTTGGTTACTCGGCTGGTGACAAAGGCTCGGAGGCGTCTCCAGGAGGTGGGGGCGTTCCTAGGAGGACTCAGGCAAACCTATCCCTAAAATGGCCGCCATCAGAGTTTTTACAGATTACTCAAAAATACGTGAATGTGCCGAGGCAACACTTCAGGCATGTTTTCCGGAAATTCTACTAATCCAGCCATGCATATCAATAAAGCACCGGCCTAATTATCTCCCGTAACCTTATGGTAGACAGCGCTGCAGAGAGATGTGAAAAGAAAGCCATTTTAATCTAAAATAGAGCCAACATTTGAAACTTCATAGAACATGTTTAAAGAGATGCCTAATTGCTTGCTTCAGCTGGCTCTTCTGTAAACGACATTGGAAATTGACAAACAAGGCTTCTTTGGTGTCGTGCTGCACAGTGGCTCGCATGCCGCAGTTGCCACTCTGACGCAGATTCATGTGCCTTGTTGTTTATCCGAGCCTTGCATTTCTTTGCATTTCAGCCTCAGCATTCATCATGCTGCTTTCAAGTGTCTGTATAGGGGCTGTAATCACAAGCTTTCAGTGGGTAGTAACATCTCTGTAGCAGGCAGTTTTATTTTATTCATCCGACCTCATGATATAAATACCACTGAGTTCACCACTGAGTGACAGTGAACAGGTCCTCAGCCTTTGCCTTGGGGACAGCGACACGAGCTGCACCTGGCAGCAAAAATACTAACAACATCTTTTGCCACCCATAAATGAGCGTAAAAATGAGAAGAATATCACTGCCGTTTTTGAGCAATCCACTCCTCCATTTTGTATGAACCTCTTTCTGCACAGTTTGTGTTAAAAGAGCACTCATTGGTTTCTCCTAAGGGGTCTTACATTGCGTAAATTCATTTTTTACAGCTTTCTGGTGGTCCTTAGAAGTTGTGTTTTTTTTAAATTCACGCTTTACGAGCAGCTAAGGAAGCAGTCACGTCGCCACCGGCAAACAATGCTCACGCCTCCCTGGGCTTACGGGGCATTACGGTTCAGGAATGCGGCAGCTGTGCCAAACACTTTGATCCCCTGCACGCTCTACAATGTAGCATAGAACAAGGGGGAGAGGAGGGGAAACATTCCGACTCAAATGCCGCATAGACTGATGGAATATTTTTATACGCTCGGCGAGGAGTTAGTCATATTCCTATAACATTTCTGCATGTATCGCATTATTATACAAGAAGAAATTTCCTCATGGTCCCACCTCATTCGGGGCAATTACTGCCACAAGTGGCTGTTTAACTTCCATGTTCTTTGATGGACTCCTTGTGTTTATGTTGTGCTTTGTGGTTCACATATTTACCAGCAAGTTATATGGGCCATGTAACTTGCAGTATTTAAAGCAGGCTGTAATGCATATTTGATGCACGCATTCAGTGTTTATGCTGAGAACATGTAATAATAGCTCTCATGGCACTATGTATGTTGCCTCTGAGAGCGCCTTGTTAGCAAACAATGGACGAGAACACGAGTGAGCTGTCTCCCTCCCGGTTGAGCAATTTTTCCAGGCGTGATAAATAAAATAAATTAAAACAAATTTAAACGGTCCAAGATCCCCATAAACACTGGGACTTCCACATTCAGACAACCAATGTGTGGTTTTGATGTTCCCCAAGTAGAGAGAAGCATTCAACCTTGACCCTAACCCTAACTCTGATTCCAACCCTAACCCTAACCTGAACCTCGCTCACACACTGGGCCACTCGACAAATGGCAATATCCCAAATCTTTCCACCCAGGAGACTTAGCTCTCCGGGAGCTGTGTGTTCTCACGTAGGCAATTTCATAAATATTCAGTTATTGAATAACTTAATAAGCAGTTACATATTAACAACCTCATGTGGGAGCGCAGTTTTATTGCTAACATAATACAAACACTGAAATTAAAAGTGTCTTTGCCAAATTGCTGTGAAACGAATGTGCAGCGTTGTGGTTCTTTCTGCATTCAATTTAGTTAAAGCCTCTACACCACATTTTTTCTCGTAATGAATTGCAACTTGTTTTGTCCTTCATTATTCCGTAAAATGTCATGTAAAAGACCCTTGTGCACTATCTAACAAAAAACTCATTAACCTAAACTATTGTTTTACATTACTGTAACAGTTGCTCCCATAAAGTTGTGAAACACGCTTCCATAATGAAGGATTTGGATGTTAGAAATGTGTTTGGAAAGTTTGGACAACTAACAATTTAAAATATATGCCACTGCTATGTTAGTGTATGTAAGAGCATGAAGAAAAAAAAAACAGTAGAGTAAAATTATAAAATGGAATTCATAGAAAAGTAGGTCACCGTTATGAATATGGAGCAGGAGCAAAAGGTCAATTGTTTTCCCACTTCATTGAAACTGAATCTGCGTTTTTAGTTGATAAACCAGAGGAAACCTACGCTGACAAGTGGAGAGGATGGACAAAAATCAACATTTAATCAAAGCCAGAATCACCATTGTGTCGTCCAAAGCGATACCAAGACCAACTGGTGAAAGTACGAGTTTCATCACTGGATCATTTTAAGTATTATTGTTTTGAGTTTGTTTTTTTCAACCTAAATCCTGTTCAAACGGGAAACTACAATATTAAATCTCAAATAAATTATGCACATTTTGAAGAAATAGGGCCCGATCTTGTGTTTGTGCAACGGCAAGATGACGCTTGTCTAATGTCACGTTTGGATCAGCGCTGTCCTTGCGCCAGGCGGAAGATCTGGCCCTTACTCTTTAATGGTTTAAACTATACTGTTTATGTTTGTCCTATTTTCTGATTCTAGGGACAAATATTTTAGTGTAGTCATGTTACACCCTTGGATTGCACTTTATGCTCTTATTTTTTTTTTCCCACAATACAAATTATACAGTATATTATACAGTATATACGTGTACATAATGTATGTATGAATTCAATTAATTTCAAAAGCACAAACACCCCTGAAGCATGAAAGGAGACCATTCAAATCCCCCCATATGTTTCATTTATGTTGATGCACACCTGGCACTGTATAGAAATAGGCGCAGCATCCCTATAGAACGGATCGCAAACAACTATCAGCTTATGCATGCAAATGATAATCATTGTCATAACTACAGCCATGACTCTTGGTTTTATGCCGCCACGCGTTTGCAGCGTGTGGGCGACTATCACACACTGCAGTCAACTGAAGTACTGTCCCCGCGAGGCGCTCTCTCCCTCACACATACCGACTCTCCGTGTCGCCGGCGTATCTGAGGCTTGTATACAGTAGCTGGAGAGCACAGATGTTTGCGAGGCGGGCCGCAGTGACACCAAGCCCACCAGTTAGCCTCTCAGCCAGGCATGGTGCGGGCAGGGACGCAGGAGAGGGGGCGTGAAGCTAAACATCGTCAGCTTGTTTTCAGACAAGAGCTTTCACCCCCTCCCCCGAGAGAGATGGAAGGAGAGAGAGAGAAATATTTCCCAGCTGCAAAGGCTGCTGGGAGGGTTGGGTATCTCTGACGCAGGGCACATCTGTCTATCCGTGAACATCTGTGGTGATGATGGTTAAGTCCTGAGCAATAAAACATGATGTTTGCATATCCTTCATATGATGTTAAACTGTGTCGCCGCAGCCTGTGGAACCGGTGACTGTATCAGCTGAAAACAGCAACATTCAGATCTACTAACGGTAATATTAAACTATACTAAAAAAAACATTTTAGAAATATCTATATTCAACCAGTAAAATACGACTGTTTCTTTCAGCCATTCAAAACCTGAAAATGAAAAAAAAGAAATACATTTTCCCCTTGCAGGTCATTTTGACCCGCTGGTATGTTCCGGGCATTTGGATGCAAGGTGACACAAGGGAGCGCCCTTCCAACCTTCTCTGTGTAAATGTGAGTTGACTTTCTTCAGAGTGAGACTTTAGGTCAGACACCATGAGTGAGAGAGTAACAACGCTAAATACAGTGAGCTCTTTGTTTCCAGTAAAAAGGCTGAGGCCTCATTGCTCTTCAGTCACAGACTGAGAAGTGAAGAAGGAAGTCATGGAGCTTCTGCTTTAGACAGAACTTCAGACTTCTGCTGCATGTAAGAGTCATATCATATTCTGAAACTCAAATATGTAGTACAAACATAATATATGGAAAATTATTATTACTATTACAAAAAGAAAAACATTTGAAAAAAGTTTTTTTTATTTACTCTCATTCTAAAAAAAAAAAAAAAAAAAAAAAAAAAACAGGTCATTTGTATCTGCTGTAGGTCATGTTTGTCCCAGTTCCTCTGCGCCCCCTTGTGTCACCTTGCATCCAAATGCCCGGAACATAACAGCGGGTCAAAATGACCCACGAAGGCAACACAAGGAGGACCTGAATGATCCTAGGAGCCCGATTAATTGTGAGGCCGTGCATCTGTGGACCTAACACCTGCAGGAGGAGCCATAAGGGGCTGGTGCAATGTGATTTGGGCAGCTCCAACAGCCGCCCCCACGACCCGGCAACGGAAAAGTGGAAGAGGATGGATGGATGGATGGATGGATGGATGGATGGATGGAAATACATTTTGACAAACTAAATATTTCCTTAGGATATCCTTGAAACCAAAATCTGGTTACAACCACATTGTATTGGACTTTCTTGGACTGAAACGGTTTTCCTTATCCCATTATTATCAAAAAGTATTGAATGTCTTATGTCTGGTTTATTAGCAATCACAAGAATACACCTCACCACAAGACGCCACAAACGCATCCTGCACTGGTTGGAGCTGGAATTGTACTGCTGCCCTCGAACTGTTTAGGAAATGCTCTTTGTAACTCATTGTAACAATCGCATACAGTGTTTCAACTTCCAGAGGCTCCAAGATACTTGATCCTCCAACTCTTCTTTACCCGCTATCCCTTTTTTCCAACACATCGATTTGGGCTACTAAAGAGCTGTCCCAGGGCAGCACTATAGTATCGGTCAGTTAAATTCACAGACACACGACTTAACACGGGCAGCCAGAGCTTTGTGCGAAATCGTGGCCGCATGTCCACAAAGGAGACAAATTGATTCTCCAGACGAGCCGTTAGCCACCCACTAATTCCTTAATGGCTGGTGGTCCCTTTATACGCGGTGCCTCTTGATTACAGATTACAATGTGTTGTCCCCTTTCGGTTTGCAAGTTAGGTTAGCGAAACAAAGTGTTGGACCGAAAATGGATAACAACAGACAAGGAGAAAGCAGCAGCCCCTTCACGCACCAGCGAGCGCCCGATCCTGGTGCGTAACCAGACCGTAACAGTTACGGCGTGCACGTGCACAGGGTTAATGGGCTGTGAAATGTTAGTTATTGCTCAAATTAGTAGGAATTAGAACTGAGAATGAAGGAATTATAGACCTCTTTACAGCACCGTGATGTCACAACACCAGCTAGAGGCAAAATAGAGGAACCTTTAGATTCCTTGTCCTGTTTTTGAAGTGTCTACGATGCTGTTGGATGGTCTCCGGTTATTTTACTGTCACATATGTTCGATATGGTCTCACTGGTTACGGTTAGGGCCAGGAGTTGGAAACAATGTAAGTTTAGAAACAGGAAAACAGGTTAGGGTGAGGAAAATGATTTGGATTAGGTTAGGTTTATTGAGCACTATATAATGACTGATCATTTATTTTATCATGTTGAGCTGTTCAAGACAACAAAACATGGTGTTAACTCTTGGTCTTTATGCATTATCATAAGGAGATGGCAAAATAGCAAAAAGAGTTTGTAGCCCTCAGACGGATCTATAGACACTAACGTCTTTTTTTTATTATTAACTTGTTTATAAGGCTCCAAGATCTCTGCCTCTGGTCTGGGTACAAGCATGCTCCCTGCTCCGGCAGCCAAACGCAAGGAGGAAGAGAAAGGAGATGGTTTTACTCACAAAATGAAACAATATAAATGAGCAGTACAAACAAAAGAAAAAAAGAAGCAGCATGTCACTTTCACTATTCACAAAACACAATGCAGCTTGTAAAATCTTTCTGTCATATCGAGAAGGGTCGACAAAACAGTCTTCACAGACACCCCCACATGAATAAACGTGTTTGTTTGTTTGTTTGTTTGTTTGTTTATTATTTCACCTAGTAATTTCACCCAAGTAATTATGCTGAGAGGAGTAGAATGGTTGGTTTAGCAAACAATTCATCCACGTTTGGGTTTCCATCACACTATATTTTACAATTTAATGAGAACTTCATTGAAGGAAGTCATTTATTAAGGCTAAATAAGGTATAGTGATTATAAAGTGTTGCCATTAATTATATTTGGTGTATATCAGGGGCCTCCAACAGGCGGCCTGCGGGCCACTTCCAGCCCGTGAGATGATTCAATCTTGACCCTGACAAATTAATGAGTATGTAAAAAAAACTAAGTAAGTCTCTTGCGCATTCCTGTGCGGAGTTATGATTTTTTAAAGAAATAGGCAGAATGTTCACTGCAGCCACTAGGGGGCAGCTTAAATAAAGAATAGAAAGAATTCCACACGTGTCCAGCAGAGGGCACTGATGTATTAAGAGATCAGGATATAAATAACACATTATCACCACGTGGTTAATGGACAGTCCGCCCCAGGGCAGCTGTGGCTACATTAGTTTACCACCGCTAAGTGTAGCGTGAATAAATAATATCTGCGGTGTAGCAGAAACTTGTGACACAGGCTTGTTCAGTGCAATACAAGTGTAAGCTGTTTTTATGAGGTTACAGTCCTGTCAGGCTCATTATTATTCATTTATGGACAAAAGTTTCCTCAACAGTATTTTCCCAATCAAAACATATTTTACAGGAGCTTTTGTTTACGGACCCCGGCACTACACTCCTGATATATTTTGGCCCCCAGGGAAATTTACTTGGAGACCCCTGTTATATATGATGAGAGGGTGTAGGTTTACCGTATGGTTTTAAATAGAAGAATAGTTGGGTCAGCTGGACTTAAAATGACCATGACTGTCTGTGAACTGTCAGAGCTATTTGATTATTTAAAGCAGTACTAAGTAACTCTTCCCCCTAGAGGCCATAAGCGCAACTGCAGGTGTAGTAGCAAGTTACGATTTTTTAATTTATTAATTGTCTTGGAGAGTAAATACTACGCTGACAGGAAAGGCGAAGGGAGAGAGGGTTACTGTGCATCCAATTATACAATGGAAATATTTTTTTTCACTCAAACTTGGTTGTAAATACTGTTTAAAGTGACGTTAGCCCGCAGTTAGCTTTGCCCGTTAGCATGTTAGCTTCTTCTTCGTGATTACATTAGTGTGCATTGCTTTCTCCGCAAGTTGCAAGTCAAGTTGCAAACATGGTTTTCTGGCCAGAGACACCAGGGGGAGATGAAAGACCCTCCAATCATCCCATAAACACTTGTATTACCCCCACAAGGATTTATTAAGGTAAATAAGTTACTTAGTACTGCTTTAAATATGGTGAACCTAAATGAAATGATTTAGTTCGGCTGATGCAATAAATCGATATAATTTCATTAGTAAGTTGCTTGTGTTCAGGTCATTTTATACAATATTGTGTTATATTAACATACAGTTGTAGACCACCCCTTGCCTCACAGCAATAGTTCTAAATAGTGTGTTTTGCATTAGTTACACATTAACTGTATCAACATGAATACCACACGTATATTGTGAAATCTTTTGTATTCTACACAAGTACAGTATGCTCCCCTTCTGTTTCGGAGAGTCCACAGTTAGTTTGGATTAAAGCTGGAGCCCTCCTCTGTAATAGCTGTCAAACAATATTAAAAACCTGCACATCACAGCTGCCTGTAGCCCGAAGGGGACATCTTTGAAAGTGTACAAATATATCAAATTGACTATGACAACAGAGAAATGAACAAGACACAATATTTGGCTCGTCTGGTGAAGAGACGTGAAGAACACAGACATGGCGCCTCTTTTCGCCGGTTTTAGTGAAAGATTTGAGTTGCTCGGCGCGACTCACAAGGCACCGAGTCCTAACAATGCTCACTGGAAAGGGAGGTTTGGCAACACTTTAGATTACAGCAGCGACTATGAAAGTAAAGAAGTTACAGTTTGTTTTCTAGATCTTGGCTTTCAAATGAGGCATCACACTGTTGCTCTTTTGAATGCAAACAATGAAAGGGGAAGCCACTAAATTAAAATGTCAGTTGTGGTCCCAACTCACTCATAACTTGTAATATATCTGTAGTATCCAAGTGGTTTGTAGGCACATTTTACAACTGGCCTGAAAGTTCATGAAATGGATACAAATGTTTTATAATTTGATGAATGCAGTTTTTTACAATACATTAAAGGAGGACAAAAAAAAAAAGTAATTCCATTTCTACAAGTACAATCAGGTAAAGCTCCTTAAAGGCGGGGGTTAAGGGGTTTAATTGTGCTAAATCAAGGCCTGAAAATGATGATATTACTTTTTTACTGTGCAAGTTCATCGAAAATACAAAAACTATGGACTAAAACATATTCAGCTACCGTTTTGGCTGAAATTGGCATTCTCTTTCTGCTCAAATGTTTCCCGTTTTGTCCAATTCTATTCCTCTGTTTGATTAAATGTTTGCAAAAGAAAATACTATTTGGACATTGAAAAGCCTTTGTTACACCTTCTACACAGTTGTTACACTTTGGACACCTTTATTATAATGTGTAATTACCTGTGCTTACATGTGTAATTACCTTCTTCTTCCATGCGGGCTGTAATCCAAAGTGTTACCCGAAGTTTTTGTATCTCACACTAAATGGCCTTTTTTTTAATCTATGATGTTTATTTGTAAAAACATGTATACTTGTAGTTGTGTATGTAGTTTTCCAAGCAAGCTTTACCCAGGCCATTTTGATATTGAAAGGAAAAAGCATGATATTATTTTTTGACACGTTTACTGTTGAAATACATGTCGAGTCCTGAACGGTTACAATAGCTGTATGTGTGATATTTACAGTGACAGGGCTTCTTATAAAACATCGGGGCTATTTGTCAAACACACCAACGTAACATGCTATTGTTGGTGCATCATTTTATTTTATTTTTTTCCCCCAACATATACCCATGAGCCCTCCGTAACACAATTACAACGTTTTTAAAGCTTTAGTGTAGTTAATCATGGCGCCCCATGCGGCAACAAGTTGTGAAGGTCGGCCTCTTAAATCATATTTAATCTTTTCCAGGTCGAGAAAGAGCAAGAGATCCCTACACCAATGCGAGGCTTTAGGGGTGTTTGATTTCCACTCTAATAGTATTCGTCATTAAAGCTATTGAAGTTGAGAAGGCAATGATATTCCTTTCATAGTTTGAGTATGACTTCCAATTAAGATTGAAAAAGGTTCCAAACATGGCTACATCTTCTGATGGTGTCGAGGTGACGTCTAAAGCTCTTGCCAGATGATTCAAAATAATAGCCCAGTGGGTTTTTAAGTGAGGACATGACCAACACATGTGTGTCATATTGGCAGGGGACATATGACATCTGTTACATTCGTCTTTGACATTAGAATACATTTTTGATAGTCTTGATTAAGTTAAGTTTGCAACAAGAAGTGCCATTTATCTGCGAAAGCGCCCTGTTCCAATCCACCTCATTCAGTTGTTTTGCCAATTCTGCTTCCCACAATAGATCTTAGAAAGAGCGTTTTTTTGCCTAAAGGACTTTTCAAACAGTTTATCTACACTGGTGCAGGTGGAGATAAAAGGAAAGGACATAGTGTTTGCTTTAACAAAATTAAGAATTTGAAAGTATTTAAAAAGATGTTTTTTTTGGAAGAGAGTACTTTTGAGATAGCTCATTAAAGCTGGCAAAAACAGTATTAATGTAAGGGTCATCTAATTTTAGATTTCATGTTGTTCATGTGACATACAGTACATGCAATCCCTCAGAATGGACAAAGAGCTCTCAGCACCTATACTTTAGTGTTGTGTAAAGAACATTACCAAAGCACTCTCCATTCCATTCGCTGAGAGACCGACAAATGCTCGGTGGCTGTGTTTTCAGCTATTCATTTGATTATCCTTTTAATTTAAATGTTTTAAATTTTAAATGTATTGTATTATTCTTTAGACTTGATTGGTTGAACATGGAAAATGATGTTGGTTAAAACAATTTAAAACAGATACAAACAAGGGAAGAGCAAACAAAAGGAAAGACATTTAAAAACTAGTAAGAAATTTAAAAAAAATAACACAGTCACACACATTCGCACACACACAGGCACGGACAAAGGCTGATTCATGGGCTGTGGATACGATTCACTGTACATATGAAAAATGAAGAACACATTATTTTAAAGCAGACAGATATGGAGTCTACTGGACATAAAATGCATTAAAGTAAACAAGGGTAGGTTAAACTTCAAGTTTAAAAAAGAAGAAGAAGAAAATCATGAACCCACCGCGTATAGGTGGGTGGCAGAGGATCTTTCCATTTGAATAAAATAATATGACGGGCCAAAAGTGAGAAAAATACAATGGAGTCTGACTCTGCTTTAGACAAGCCCAAAGTGTGGGAAACACCAAATACAGCCAATAGTGTCGCCATTTGTGTCATTTTTTACATGTATGTAGGTCCCTATAGGCAGTTCTAATCTTGTGCAAATAATTAATCGTAGAGAATAACTTTTTTTAATATGGCCAGGAAAAGCTCTCTATACCTCTATACCCTCCCTTTAACGATTAATGGATGAATTTGTTGGCTCAAATAAACTGCTCTCCTTTGGGCATTTAAATACATAAACAAAGGCCGATCCCTGCGGTGCACTCTCAATCTCGCACTTGTCATTAACTCATGCGTCTCGGCTAAATCCCATTCGCCGATATTGAATTTCGCTCCCCTCATATTTCCAAAGCCAATCGCGTCAACGACCCAGTCCATTCTGCGTTTTCTTTTTTTTCTTTTTTTTTTAAGTTTAATGTCCTCTATACATGCAAATGATCAAAGTCGGGCTGTTATGTTATTCCAATGCTTAAACAAATCTCAAGCGCCGTCAGCCTTCCACTTATATAGTAAATCTCCCCGCGGCCACTGCGGAGAGCCCCAATGCATATAAAGGAGGCAGGCTGACGGTTTGCAGGCAGCGGAGAACAATTTGTGGATCCGTTCTTGTCATCCTGTAACGCCGTCAAGATTTCCAAATTGTCTTTCAGGCTCTTCTAGCAGGGATGGCTTTACTTTCCTATTCACCTTATTCCGGAAGTTCCCACGGGTGCCGCCCCCCCACCCCCCTTCCACTTGTATTAGTTTACATAGGACTGCAGGGTCAGGAGAAAATCAGCTACTACACGGACACAGAGGCATTTTCAGGCCGCCCAGAGAAACAGTGCGGCGTTTGATTGATTGACTTGTTGGTGCAAATGAACATCGGACGTTTTACACAAATCAATCTACTGTACAAACATTTTCCCTCGTTGCACTCTACCGGAAGTATCACTGTAAACAAAAGTGCTGATCGGTGGCAAAAAGAGGCAAAAGTGGGCGGGGCGGAACAAGGTGTTTTTAAGCTTATGGACAGCTCGTGCGTTTTCTATTCTTGCCAACGATCCGAAAGTGTTTCTCTATCAATTAGAACAGATAGAAAAATGTATTTAAAGGGATATTTCAGGATTTTTGACATAGGGCCTCATTTCATTTAATTCATTTTCATTTATTTATTCATTTGAGTAGAAAAAGTATGTCAACATTTTACAGAAAGAAAAAATACAAAACAAAACTTTGTGCGCAAAAGGAGTAGGAAGTTCAAAAAACGTATAATAAACCTACCCCTTATCTCTCATTCAAGTAATCATCACATAAAATTTCCGCTATACTCATGCAGGAAACCGATGCATGAGTCTGTGCTTACTTATTGATATAAATCGTTTATGATCGTACAAAATGTCAAAGAATTTCATCATTTACAGTATACCAAAACAAATAAAATAAAGGATTTATCATTTACAGTCGTAAATAAATAAATACACCATATGGTACATAAGAGTTATACTCCTAGTTATCTACCTACCTAGCTATTCCTAGTTATCCAGAGTGTTGCTGGTACCTGGAGATATTTTTTTTGTAATTCATGCAGTTCTTATGTTTGAAGAGTTTCGTGGCGCTAGGCTAATGCAAGGCTAGCGCATTTCTATGATGTCAGCTAGCCTGCATTAAAAACAGTCTGACCCGCTCCAGGCAAATCACTTATAACACCAGACTAACCATATAAATGTCTGTGTCAATAGAATTATTTTTGGAATATAACTGACCTGCATCACATGAATGATGCATTTTGAGGGACTATTTTCTAGCAGATCACTCCGCCGATGCCTAGCTTATACAAACACGAAGCAGATGCTGCTCAAATATAAGGTATTTTAAATGCAAAATGGTTCAAATTATTATATCGACACGGACATTACTGTAGAAATGCACTAGCCTAGCACAAGCCTAGCACCACGAAACTCTTCAAATATAAGAACTGCATGAATTACAAAAAAAAATATCTCCTGGTACCAGCATCACTCTGGATAACTAGGAAATGAGGCCCTATGTCAAAAATCCTGAAATATCCCTTAAAACATTCAAACAAATGAGTAAAACCTTCAAGTCAAGGTTGTAAGCTTTGGATTAATGTATGTTCTTTAGATGAGACGTGGAATAATGTGTGACAACCCATCCCCAGTCCCCCCTGCTAATGTGCAGAACATTTCTTCATCCGGCCCCCCCATGCCATGCTCCGCCTTGACAGCATTCAGGCACAGATGGCCTTTTAACAGAGTTAGATATCGAGTTATCTGAAAAAAAAACTCCAAACAGCGGGCGGTCTTCATGGTCATCATTTAAGCTTAGTCTGATATTTGGTCTCTGATGTTTTTTATCCTTGGCAGACAGTTCTAAAAGTGAGGTCAGTTACAGCAAAATATCCTTTTGTCTTGAACTTTTTCCAACATAGTTCTTCGCCGTTACCACGACAACAGCTCCTAGTAGAGTGAATCCACCTATTATTATTTCGGCTTTTTAAACTGTTTTGGATAACTGTATATGAGTATTTGCAGTATTAGAGATGTTTTTTTTTTTCAAATTTACTGATACAAAACACAAGCAAGTGGCTGGTATTTTGTATCAGTTTTGTATCAGTTTAGCTTGTTATGAACAAGCTAAATTTGAGCATAATCATAACAAGTTGAAATAGATACAGACGGCATCTCGTCATTGAAGGGGGCGTGGATTCGCCGAGGGGGAAAATAGAATGTTTAGAGAAACACAATTTTTCACTCTTTTTAGCCATTTTCTGGTGGAATATCAACTTATTTATCACACATAAATAAAGTCAGGTGTAAATCGGGCCCATATGGATATTTTCTCACAACACATTGTTCAGTAGAAGTGAAAAAACGGCAGGTGTAGCTTGCGCAAGCTAACCGTTAGCATTAGCCCGATGCTAACATGTAGCATCAAGTTAGCATTCTCTGTTTTTTTTATGTATTTATGGGCTGTTGAACCACTTTGCTCCTCTCCATGTCTTTGTATCTTTATTTAGTAGAAACTATATTCATAATTCAGCGTTTGTTGCGTTAGTTTTTGAATAATTAGAGAAAGTTTAGATTTTTTCAAAATTGTTTTCCCCCTTAACTGTTTTCAAACATGACCATATATGGGCGATTCCAGAGATGCCGTCTGTATCTGTAGGTGTATACAGGAGCTTTATATGAATTGCTGTATTTTAAGGGGATTATTAAAGCAGTACTAAGTAACTCTTCCCCCTAAAGGCCATAAGCGCAACTGCAGGTGTAGTAGCAAGTTACGATTTTTTAATTTATTAATTGTCTTGGAGAGTAGACAGGAAAAGGCGAAGGGAGAGAGGGTTACTGTGCATCCAATTATACAATAGAAATATTTTTTTTCACTCAAACTTGGCTGTAACTATTGTTTAAAGTGACGTTAGCCCGCAGTTAGCTTTGCCCGTGAGCATGTTAGCTTCTTCTTCGTGATTACATTAGTGTGTATTGCTTTCTCCGCACCGGGGGCAGTCAAGTTGCAAACATGGTTTTCTGGCCAGAGACACCAGGGGGAGATGAAAGACCCTCCAATCATCCCATAAACACTTGAATTACCCCCACAGGGACTACGAAAAGGATTTATTAAGGTAAATAAGTTATTTAGTACTGCTTTAAGCAAGTACATGCAGAAAAAAACATGCACACAAACGTACTGCATCATGAATTGTTGAAGCATAAATGATGGAATAACCATTGGTTCCATCTTTAAGTTTATGAATATGTAATGTTACTGCCTCTTTTTGGAGCGCTGTAGATAACAGTACAAGAAGCAAATCAAATTGAAATGCATATCTTCAGCATGAGACTTCTATAGTACTCCTATACAATGGTACCCCTTTGACTGTGACGCCACTTTACATAATGCTCCAAGCCCCACTTTTGTACTGGCTGAAATACTCTTAGACTCTGGCACCTACAGTTACAGTCTTTAGCGCTTGCTTTTCAAAATGGGGAGGGGGGCGTGGCCATCACCGTCCACTGTGGCAATAGAGTGAGAATCGGTCCCTTGTGCCATGCCACTTCAAAGTCATCAGCCTAAAACCGCTTTAAAAGAAAATTCCTTTGAGATGAAAAAAAAATAAAGAACAAAATATTACAAGAAGGGGTAAGGTACCTTCTGCCGGGGACAATGACACCAAGAGATTTGAAAGCTATTTTTACACACCGTTTATCAGGAAAAGGGACAAAAAGTCCATGGGTGTGGAAAACCTATGGTGAGGTGTGATGTCGGTAACTGCACAATGCTTTAAATATTACCTCAAGACCAAGGTGTGTTTAAAATGTCATTCATATTTCACCTTTCCTGTTCTTTTATGCAATAGTTAAATGGGAGGTTAGTAGGTGATATATGTAGATAGATGATACAATAGATAGAATCGTCAAGGATGCCAGTCTTGGTACAACGCAGTTTATGTCTTGATAGATGCTTGCAAATGCATTTTCGAAAACCCTATCACAGCTCTTAATTTAAATTAAAACGATAACAACAACTTATTTGGCGGTAATGATGATCGATTGTGCAGTCCTAAATTAATGTGCAGGTTTTCATCCGTGCTGTAATTAGCCATAGGGCTTAGGTAATGACAAGGAAATCAAGGCTGTTACATGTGATCCCGGAGGAGATGGTTTCGCATTAGCATATACATACACAGAGAAGCAGCCTGCACCCCCTCAGGATGTAGGACTCGGCGAGAAGGAACCTTGACCGGCCGGTTCCTCTGAGACTGGAACATTTCAAATCAGAAAGAAGAATCTCAGTGATGCAGCCGCAAATATAACTAACCTTCAGGACGCTAAGAAATGTAGCTACAGCGTCGGACACAAGGGCTTTCCTTTAAAACAAGTGTACACGTGTCACATTCTTGAATTGCTTCATGTACTTTTCTCTATTTTCTGTGTGACTTAGAGGGCCTACACTAGGAACATTGTAATTTTTTGAGTGCTAACCATGTTGTATACATAATCTTGAAAATCAGGAATTTGTTACATCAATCCTATATATTTAGTCTGTGCCCATCTTCTGACCAGCCCACACTCTGGTGTACATCTCACTGAACAATCCATGAAGTTCAGAAACATTGATTTTGCTTGATATAGGCCAGGGGTGCCCATTACATCGATCCGCACACTGGTTGGCTCACATTGTCCTTTCTCTCTAAAACTGTCTTGTTCGCATTTAGCACTAGATTGACACACGGAACAGATCGTCTGATACGTTCTGTTTACACACAGGAGTGCACACTGGCACGAGGGACCCGCAAGCTACAAGCAGAATAATGACTGTCACCAGCAAAACAACGGCGGCATCTCTGGTGCATTTATTTGGCCGCCTGCACGTACGGTCAGCTGTTGCTGAGGCGGCTCCACGTGAGAGACGCTGATTATGTCACACACACACAAGGGAGGAAGAGATGAAGACGAGGAGACAGATAGTCCCATATAATGCATCTCTCCTACCTGTTCGCTCTGTTTCTGTCCTTTGAGTAGTCTGTTGTTGTTAGCTGTGAGTCAAAACAGCGGGGTTTGTTCAAGTCTGAACGTTACCATGGTGCTCCTGTCGCTCATCAAATCATACGTGAAGAGCGAGAAATGAAAAGATAATTAACCTCAATTTACATTTATTTTTGGGATCGTTTTTTAGGGACTTTTCAATGTAGCTCGCAAGTCAAAAAAGTGTGGACACCACTGTTATATGCCCTTTGACACACCGAATGCATTTAAACACTGGGAATTATAACAACGACCTTTTTGAAATGGCATTTATCGGTAACCTTACACATAGTTTGAAGATTTGGAATAAACACAAGCCTTAAAGGAACAGGCCATCGTTATTCCATACTGAGATATGTTCTTACCTGAGCTTAGACGAGTTGATGCGTACCTGTCTGGTCTTTGTGTGTGCCCGTGAAAGAGCGTGGTAGCTTCCAACTTCACCCCGTGTGGAGCTATAGGAGAGGCCAAATGCAAACAACATCTTTGGTCGTTTTGCATGACTTAGCACATCAGACCAGACAGGTACGCATCAACTCATCTAAGCTCAGGTAAGAACATATCTCAGCATGGAAAAAACGGTGGCCTGTTCCTTTAATATCAAACATTTTAAGGAGTCTAAAAATCGAGCTTCGCAAAGTCATTCAAGTCGGACGTTTTCTTAGATGTAGCAAAACACTGCAGCTGAGCTCGAAATACTAAGGGAACAGAATCCAATCGGTTTCTTTTGTCGCCTTCTTGTGTTCTTTCTCGTAATACAGTCCCCAGAACAACCAGGCAGGCTGCTACTCGCTGGGGACAAGCCAACACTGACTGACAGCACCGGTGGCACCGTCAAACAACCTTCTGAGACATAAATTTAGCAAATGGTAATTAAAACCGCCTGGAAGCTCAAATCCCTGATAAATATTTCATCAGGTGGCTGCCGGTGATTGCTTTTGTAATGGAAGCAACAATATTCTAATTCTCTTTGGTGAAATTACCATCACGCTGGACCGTTATATCCGCAACAGAGGAGTGGAATATGGAGCTTGTGCAGCAATGGGGGAATGCCATCTATTGACGGTATAGGAGGTATGCAGATAATGTCACAGAATGGCCACACTGTCCTGGAATAAACTGACAATACCTGCATAGTTAAATAGAGATGGCATTGTAATGCAGTGGTTCTCAACCTGGGCGAGACAAATTTGGGGGATCGCCAGATCATGTAGATAAAAAAAAGATATTTTATTATCTTATTGGGGCATGTGTGTGCCATCATTTGTTCTTAATTTGATCAATTTTGTTTAGTCATTAGTCATTTTCCCCCTTTGTTTCTTAATAAATAAATACAGGCTTATGTCCCCGTCTCCCATGATGTGACCCGGACGGGGGTCACGAGCCCAGGTAACTGTTATAATCGGGGTTGTGGCTCCAAAAGGTTGAGAACCACTGCTCTAATGTATTATAAACCTCCTTTTCAATTTAAATATATTAGTGATACAGACAGCACATACACTATATGACCCCGAAGTCTGGACTGTCATGGCCCCCCTTGCCGATGTGAAGATCCAACAACAACCCCCCACCACTCTGTCCACTCAGGTCCCGGTGATCCAAGATGGTGGTATACGGATGCAACACAAACATTTTGAAGCAAGAAAAGTCCATGATCCATCCATCCATCCATCCATCCATTTTCTTCCGCTTTATCCGGGGCCGGGTCGCGGGGGCAGCAGTCTCAGCAGAGATGCCCAAACTTCCCGGTCCACACACACCTCCTCCAGCTGTTCTGGGGGGACCCCGAGGCGACACCAGGCCAGCTCGGAGACATAGTCCCACCACCGTGTCCTGGGTCTTCCACGAGGCCTTGTCCCACTAGGACATGCCTGGAACACCTCCCGCGGGAGGCGACCAGGAGGCATCCGGAACAGATGCCCGAGCCACCTCAGCTGGCTCCTTTCGACGTGAAGGAGCAGCGACTCTACTCCGAGCTCTTCCCAGGTAACTGAGCTCCTCACCCTATCTCGGAGGGTGCGCCCAGCCACCCTGCGAAGGAAACTCATTTCAGCCGCTTGTATTTGCAATCTTGTCCTTTCGGTCATTACCCAAATCTCATGACCTCAGGTGAGAGTGGGAACGTAGATCAATCGGTAAATCGAGAGCTTTGCCTTGCTTTGAAAAGTCCATGATGTTCGAGCAAATAATGATCAGAGTCAAATTTTAGTTTTTTTTTACATGGTGCAGTGGGAAATCCTTCATCGACCCAAGGGATTCTCTGCTGCAGTACCGCAGAGCAGCCACAAACCAAATCGGCGCCAGATCAGAGGGGGGTGCTGTACCCTATCCAGTTCTTTTGATACATCCGTGTGTCCGCTCTTGTCCAAGGCTACGTTCCGCCTCTCTCATCTGCAGCCTCGAGCCATCCCCCAATCGTCAAGCACGGGGTGCACGACCACGCATGCATTAACGGAGGCTGCAGAAGACCCACAGAACACTGAGTAATGCCCCTGTCACCGCAAACACATACAACACATTAACCTTTCCGCAGTAATTGGAACCTTTAGCCAAAGCAAATAGATGGTGTCGCCCATATGTCCACAGGAGGATTTTGTCCTGCGCTCTTCGTCTTTTGGTTTTCGTCTCATTGCTCATGATGGCATGGAAAAGATTTTAAAAAAAACAACAACACAAAACTATGTTGAAGCGTATAAAGGCAATGAAGTGGCAAGAAAAAATGATTTATTGCCCCCTCTTTTGAATATATTTTTAAAACTGAGGCGTGACAGTTCCCAGTTTGAATTGTGCACTTTATCCGTGGCTTCTGATCTGACAACAGTGTTATATTATTACACCCTCATGAAAAAAAACATGTAATACGTGTCTTCAAAGCGAGTGGTTGTGTGTTCGTTTCCGAGAACTGTGTTGGAGCTAATTCTTCCTCGCTGTATGTTTATGCAACTCTACAAATGTTTGCATCATGTGCCCTTAATGAGCACAAAGGTGGTTTAAATAAGCAACTAAAAGAGGTCCAGTCTCCCCATAATATAGTGCATGGGGAACTGTGGAATCACAAATTGTGTTCCAAGGTTTTGCTGCAAAGTCCTGAATGGAATTAAGTCTCATCAATTGAGAAATCCCCAACTATGCACCGTGTCACCCCCTTCTCTCTTGAATAAATAGTTTGATTCATGCATTTTTTTTTCCTTGCTCCCTGAATGTGCCTTTCCACAAGCTAAACGTCACATGGAGTAATTGATGAAGCTCCCGAACACCTTCACAAAATGTATAATTAAACTGTCTTTCTTGCGCAGATTATGATGTTTGCACACAGCCATTGTTGTGAATCATTGGACACATTTTGTCTGTGGCGATCCCTGAAATGACATCGCGGCAGCTGATTTCATAATTTGCATTTGCATGTGGAATATTCTTTGTTCAGCGCCATCTTTTGGCGAACTAAACAGCGGTCTTTAGGCGGTTGAATTCTTGGCTTCTTTTCCATATTAACACTTGAGTGATCACAGCTTCGAATCTCCATCGCTTTTATTTTTTTTCAAATAAGTGCTCTTCGGAGTGATTAGCGAGCCACCCGAGGTGTGAGAGACAGGCAACTGCGGGGCTCAAACGGCTCGCTCACGGATGAGCTTTCGCGAGTGAAATCCGTCCGCCTCAGGGAGACCGGAGCTGTCAGGAGTTATAGCGGTATCAATCAGGCAGGTTGCGTCAGGAAGCATGTACCGCTCCTGTTTGATGCAGTCTCTTTGCTAAACGTTTCTGCAAATCTAGCCGATTAGCTCATGGGTCACAATTTCTTTCCACAATTTTGATTGGCGACAGAAGGAGGAGTTTAAATAGTCAACAGCAGCCAAATGATTACACACACGTCCCAGTCCTTCGTGTGCATGACTCACAGACTCCAATGTGGAGTTTACCGTCACAACAGCAAATTGACAACAACAAATATGTCTGCACGATCTTCTGTGTGGTGTGACCTTTTCAAAAAAATAATAAAAAAAATAAGATGCAGACAACGCACAATGACTGGTGCCCTGACACACAATATACAACATACAACAGAGTTTTGTGGTTTGCTTTGCAGTGTTTTATTCCGCTCTGAGCGTGCCAGTTTTGACAACAAAGTGCACTTTTGATGCAACAGCTACGTAGTTTGTAGACTGAGAGATGCATGCTATATGTCTGGAACAGTGCCTTGTTACTTAAAGGGACTATACAGAGTTTAAAATGTTAAAACTAGGTGTTTTCCTCCCCGTTCATGTTCCAACAATGTCCTAATGTGTAGAATGAGCCCAGACCTGTTCACCACAACTGCCTCTAAAATCCTGTCACTCAAAAAGCTGTTACTTCAGGTCCGAAGTGCAGTCATGCACGAGCTTAATATAGATTGTGCAGTTACACGTATGACCTGAGGTGGCAGTAGTGAGTATACAATGGCTAATTTGCATCTACCCCCTTTAAGAAACACTCCTTTTTGACATTTGACATTTTTGTCAACTTATTCGATTTTTTAATCTGTTCTAATCTGATTATTTATTTTTACGTTTGCCCCTTTTTTTAAAAAAAACATTTTTATCCTTTGTGCCTAAGACACCTTTATTTTACTTGTTTGCACATTTCCTTGGTCTTCTTAATTGTAAATGTGCCTGACTATTTGCTGAGTGTTCTCAAGAGTTGCTGTGACAAGCGAATCTCTCTATTGTGAGATCAATAAAGTCCTATCTTATCTTTTAGTTAGTTAGCCTCCATTTAAATCCACTGAGAGAGAAAGCAACATTCATTTAATGGCAACATTCATTTAATGGCAGTTATCTGACCTATTCTCTCAAACCCGTTACCCGGTTTACCTTTCAAAAACGTCTTCTGATTTCAAGCTCTCTTCTGTAAATGCCACATCGTCACATCTTTTTTCCGAACTGTCAGTAAATATTGATGTTTCATCTCAAGGTAAATAAAATGTCGGAGTTCACTTTTCAACGGTGCGAAATGACAACACAAGGCTGACTTGAGCGACTGGCTGGCTAATGAGCTGCAAGACTGGAGACACATTCATGTTGTCAGGAAACATTAGCCATGATTACTCTGCTACTCACGCAGCACAACTCAGTTTCTCAGTTTTCTCCCTTATACAGTGGGTTTTACGACATTTTCATTCTATGATAGAGCAATGTGATCTGAAAATAAATTATTTCTAAACAAATATAGTGCATTCCTTAAATACATTAAACACAGAAATGGGGGAAAAATATATATAATTTAAGCGGCATGGCATCCAAGCAAAAGTTCACCCAAAAAAAGTCAATTGGTCCAAGCAATTCATTGCCAATACAAAAAGATGTGTACTTTCCTTGAAAAATAGGACTTTTTTTTGCAGAGTATTTGCGCACAATTGTTGGAAAAAGTAAATGCTGGGGGTACATTCAGTAACCTGCAGGACATCTATGAGGCGCAGGTCTTGAAAAGGTCCAGGGAGATCCCTTCAGACTCTTACCCATCGTGGGCTAAATTTAAGTTTCCCAACAGGTACAACATGTGTCTTTGAACTTTGGGTGTAGATTTATTACTGATGAAAAATACAATAATTTGAACGGTTCAGTATCCGACATAATAACGTTGGATTAAAAAGAATTAATGCTCCCTCACAGTACATATTTCAGGCCTATAAACAATGACAGTTTGATTGCCCAATTTCAAGCCGGGCATTCTCAGCCAAGTCAAGCGTCAGTCCAACCCCACACTCTGATGTCCATCTGGCGGGGAGCGGAGCTGTGTTTGCCAGTGTGCAGACCACTGATTCTGCCTATCTCGGCGCATTTGCCTATACCACAAGCAAACCGAGGAGTCATTGTCTTGTGTGGTGCAAATTGCCACCTTGAAACGGCATATTGTATTGTAAAAAAAAAAAAAAAACGTGACAACTAACAATGTCACCCTCACAGTGCCCTCTTGTTCCAACTGTGATTCAAACTGCCGCATATCGTCATTTAAAGGTTCTGTAAGGTTCTCCCATTTCATTTAGAATAACTGGAGCTCTGTCAGAGACCACCGGGTTCCTGGTCACCTCCCTGACCAAGGCCCATCTCCCCCCGGTGGCTCCGTCTGAAAGGGCCCAGCTCTAGGAAGAGTCCTGGTGGTTCTAAACGTCTTCCATTTGCGAGTAATGGATGTCACTGTGCTCTTCAGAACCTTCAACGCTGCAAACGTTTTTTTCTGTACCTTCTCCCAGATCTGTGCCTCGATACAAACCTGTCTCTGAGTCTACAGACAGTTCCTTTGTCTCCAGGGCTTAGTTTCTGCTCTGACATGTCAGCTGTGGGACCTCATAGAGAGGTGTGTGTCTTTCCAAATCAAGTCCAACCAAATTAATGAAGCAAAGGTGGACTCCAGGAGAGCTGGAGAAACATCTCAAGGACGATCAGTGGAAAAAGCGTAGGGGTGTGAATACTTCCCGGATGCCTCGTATACTCACAATCCAGTGGCCCCAAGAGCACTCCTTTATTTGCTACTGACTACTTCAAGTACATCCACCACACGCTCACATCTCTCCTATCGCCGCAGAATACTGATGTCTCCTCCGCTGTCCTTCACATTACATCTCGGTGATTGGCAGAACTTTTTAGTAAACACAGAGATGAACTAAGCACCATTTTGTGCCCGGGCTTGTACTTCAAGCTGACTGACAAATGTAAAATAACCACGGCTCTCTTGCACTGACTGCTAAATAAGAATGCAACATCGGTGCAACGTGTGGTGTCAAAAATGATAATGAAGACCTTAGGGATGCCTTGTGGCCTGGGTAGAATCATTTAGCGATATACAGATATTCATTAATGCGGCGGATTTTGTCTCTGGGCATGTTGTCTGCACATGCATACTAAAATGCGCCATTGAGAATTGAATACTTTTAAAGATTTGTATGAACAGCTTGCTTATTCCCATAATAGACACATAGATGAGTACTTTGTTCCAGTTCGTACATTTAGTAAACAACAACATAACATACAATTGTCATAGTGGCAATTCTCACCAGATCAGGTATCAGGTATCCTTAAAATGTCTAATATCATGCTCATTTTAAACTACATCATGGTGCTTCTTATGACTTGTATAATGATACACATAGTGGCAACACAAATTGTTGAAAAAGCACTTTGTGTAAGCTTCCAGCTGTACATAGACAAACATTGTAGAGCTGTCATATTCCTTGAAGGTTCCATGACTAATGATTGTCTTTTTAGCAGCAGGATGAATATGTAGTGTGCTGATTCAGTTGGAGGGGTTTCACTTGTAATTGGTACCAGCTATCATTATTCCAACAAGCTACTTTTTAAACAAGTTGAGTGAAGCAAGCTTTATGAGTGGGCAAGAAAGAAAACATGCAACATGTACGGATAAAACAAAGCACTACCCCATGTGTGTTTTTAATAAGCATATTTTACTGGCCTTTAATGCTGTTAATTAAAATCACCGATCTGATACAGCGCAAGGGGAGCCCTGCCCTGTTATTTATTTTTTGTTGTTGTCTGTCACATGTTACACTGTATACATGTTTTTTCAATGACATCACGCATAGATCTGGCCGCCATTATGAATACCGAAGTAGAATTATGCAGTACTACAACATGTAGTAGTATCTCTACTCTGGATTAAAATGAAGGACTGATTGACAGTGGCATTTGTTATGTTCTCGTAATCACTGCGCAAGAAGTGATTTAGCAGTTTGTCATGTCAACAGAGTCTCAGTTTGTCAACGTTTAAGCTCTCAAGGTGTTAGCATGCTACCGGTTAGCAACTGTCATCAATCAACTGTCAATGGCTTCAACACATGTGTGGCTCACATCTATGAACACTGAGGAAATACTGCAGTAACAGCTCAGCTCTGACCTCTGTCACATGTTGTATCCAAAGCTAGATGTTTGGAGTGTGTGTGTGTGTTCAGGGCATTCCCCTTGGAGAGGTCAGAGCTGAGCCGTTGAAGCTGAATGCTAACCAGTAGCATGCCAACGTCTTGAGCAGTTTAAACACTGACTCACTGGTTTCTTCACACAAACGTGCCGTGTTTTCGTACATAAAAATGCCAGTGCCAGTCGGTTGTCTTGCAGTTTCATCCTGAGCAGAGATATTGTTGCATGTTGTAGTCCTGCATAATTCCACTCAAAATGGCCATAACAACAATGTGACAAAAGTCACACGACTGAAAGGCATGTAAAACAACACAAAGTCTCACAATGCTGAGATTGGGAAACCTTTTATCAATATCTTGTTGAACACTGTTCAATTCAATAACACACTTCTGTATTTGTTTTTTTCCCCCACAGCAAAACTTAAAACCAAAGCAACCAAACACATATTGTGTTTTATTTATTTTAAGGAATTTTAAATATGTCTCTTAAAAAAAAGAATAGGAACAACGGATGACCAACTGCACTGGCACAAGCACTTTGTTGTTAATATAATCCTTTGTGAATTTCAGATGAAAGTGACTATATAAAATGTCTAGACACAGTTGCCCTTTTAATCAGGCCAATTCAAAAGCTTGATGCATCAATTATTTGAAGAGTATAATAAATAATGTATCCTTGTGTTTCTCAGTGATGCAATATGATAACCATTTTCTAGCAATTATGAATTCACAGCAAAATATTGTATCTTTTGAGTGGAAAAAAGTTTATAAAAAGTTGCCTATAATAGGAAAAAGTCACATCAGAAATTTAGTTTGAGTATTGGAAACTAGAACATAGAAATCTATGGAAATTGAAACATACTTAATGTCGCTTATGGAATTAATAACTAAATAAATAAATAAGTCAGATCAATGCTAAAATGAATGTGTTTTATTTTTTAACTTTGAATAAGAAAGTGGAGAAAGTAGTGGGGAAATTACAGATACAGGCAAATGTAGTGAAGTAAAAGTAAAAAGTATTCATCATTAAAGTAAAAAGTAAGTAAAATGCATCCTTTTTTTTTCTTTTTACTATTTGTCCTTTATTGCTTTCCATCACTTTTCTAGAATGAGCACTCCTTAAGGGGAGACACTACAGGCAAAACTCTATTTTTTCAGTTTTCAGGTTTTGGGCCAAATTGGTCTCTGAACATACAAGCTTTCACCCGGAAACCAAAAATATACCTAATCTTCACAAAAACATGTTCATTCATATTCATATCAATGTTCCCCCATAGACTTATATGGGAGAACACAATTTCAAGGGCCTTTTTCTCAAAACACATTTTTCTGTCATTGTGGCGACACTATGTCCACGTCAGTCGGACCTAAAGACTTCACATTTTCCAGCCTTGGACTGAACAATATTTGGAACAATTTTTCAGAGGGATTTTTTATTATTTAATCCCTAGCCCCATTTATTGAGTTTTGAATGTCAAAAAATAAGGCGAAAATTACATTTTTGGAAATTTTTTCACTAAAAAACAGCTTATTTTAAAACTAAACAAGAAATCCAAAATCCCCTCTGAAAAAGTTTTGGTAACTCATTTATCAATAAAATGAAACCATAAATTTGAATGTAGCTCTGTCCATTATTCAGATTTCATCACCGAAGAGATGGGAAATTTGGGGCATTTTTAGGCATAAAACACCTTGTTCTTATATGAAAAGATAAAATGACAGAAAACTTGCAATGTATTTTTTTCTCACATTTATGCCAGTGATCGACAGCAACAGTTTCAAATTGATATCTGTAAGTATACATTTTTTCCCTATTCACCTGCAGTGTCTCGCCTTAAGCAAAAACCACAAAGATTATTCTGTATTACATTTATTTTCCCTAATACTCTACCCACCTCTGCAGACAAACCGCAGGAGTCCAAACCAGTGGGCTGAAGCGTCTTCGATGTCAGTGTGTGTGCAGTCCTATGATCTGACATCTGAACACATCCTGCCGTGGTGACAACAAAGGGAGGACAATTTACTGTAAATATATCCAAGACACTGGCAAAACAAAGGCGACAGAATTGACTGGGAACCATTGTGTGGTGTGGAAGCTCCAAAGACAAAGGCTGTCTCTCAAAAAAACATCATCAACAAAGCAGGCGTCGCACTTAAAAGCACGTGGGTGGACAAAGCTCTGCAGTTTTGGAACAAACAACAAATGCAAAAAAAACAAAAAACGAATTCTTAAATTCACATCTTGATCAGGGGGAGGTAGAAGTAGTTGATTTTTTAACATGGTAGACTGTTGTTCCCATATATACAGTGGTGTTGAATCTTCAGCAGACACTCCTCTGGCTTACCCCAAGCTCCTCCCGGGGCCCTCACATAGAAGCCTTATGCTGGGAAAAGCCGTAGCACAGCATCTCACTCCTTCACACACTGCAGCCCGCTCTGAAACATGCCCTGGCTGAACGCACAGAGTCAGACGTTTGTTCTGACTTATGAGGGGAGTAAAGTGGTTGGATTTAGCTTGAAATAAGCGTTGAATTACTAAGCTATAAGATATGAAAAGATACGGCTTGTATCAAAGTGAGAATGTATTCACTCTATAATCTTTAACATGTACGTGTTTATATTGTGGACTTACGGTGCTATAGGATTTACTGCTCATCTCTATTATGCAAACATAGAGACACACAGGATAAAACCTGCTCAAGCAATCCAAGACCTATATGTAAACAATGTATATTCAATTTATGTTGACCTGACTGACCTGACACTGTTTAAAGCGAGGCTGAAAACATACTTGTTTAAAGCCGCTTTTGACTGCTAATTGCACATGTGTAATGTATATGTATTTTCTTAAATATTTTGTGCTAAAATTGTTTTTATTATATTGCACTTATGGAAAGCACTTTGGTTCAGCGGGTGCTGTTGTAAAGCGCTATACAAATAAAGGTTGATTGATTGATGTTATAATCAGGAGCCAAAATGTTTGCATAATCAATCAGGAGGATTAAAGAAGCGTTTTTTTTTGCATAGTTTTTTGGGGTAGAAGCGTTTCCTAACCTTTTCTACATTTCCACAGACATTTCTACTTGTTTCATTATTTTGACCGGTAAACTGAGTTATTTTTTGTAGAAAGGCGCAACCAGGGACAGGAGTGGAAAATCAGCACTACAAAACCCAGCTGCAAACCAGTGCTGTAAATAAGACTGCACCTTATATGATGCAGCTGAAAGTGCTCAAATGGTTCCTGCCTTTCAAATGTATGCCTCTCATGGTTATTGTTGTTTCTCCTTTAATCTCATAGTATCTGCAGATAGCATACATGCTTACAGTCCTAATTTCAAAGCAGAAAGAGAATCTTATTCTATTTCTCTTCTTTTCAACCTGGACTTTATAAATAACATGATTGCCCATCAGACCATCCTAATGCACAGTACATGTCCACACAATGGCTTAAATTACACCCTTATGCAAGGCACTGTTCTTAATGCGGACCGCAGCGCAGAGCAGGCCATGTGCTCATTAAGGCCCTGTTCAGACGAAGTCAAGCTGAGATCCAAACGCAAAGATACTGTATTTTATCAATCCAGTGCTTCATCCGTACGATCCCGGCGTTTTAGGGGTCTGTTAACAAACATTTTCCAAACTAGGTCCCAGAGTGGAAAGATCTCAAAAAGCTGTTTACATGGCTCTGTGGCTACAACATCTCCACAGCTTTTACTAAAACGATGACATCACAGCGCCACAGTGGTGTCTGTGATCCATAATCTATTGACCTTATAATGAGTTTTACTCATGGATCTATGATGGTTTTACTCCGCTCCTCTTTGCTCCACTGCAGTCCACAAGCCACAGGTGACAAGAAGAAAAACACGGCCGAGTCAGTCTGTGTTTTTGGACTGACAGTAAAAGTCACTCACAGGTTTTTCTGCTTTAGTCCCATTTTGTCTGAAGAATAAACTCGCCTCCTCATCTCTTCTGTAAATCATAAATCCTTGAATCCATTTCAAATTTTCACTGTTTACATTCCACAAAAGTTGACTGTGCATGCGCTAGCTACATCTTGTTCTATTATTGGTGTTACCGTCACAGCGCCACACACAGGCCCGGCAGTGTGTGGCACATTTACCAAGATGGCTTCATGCTTACAAAGAAAGTTTCTAAAAATATAAGCGTTTTGTCTTTCTAAGTGTTCACTTTCACTTTCCATAGACGGTCGTTAAAACACACACAGAGCAGCACATTTGATTTGAGGCTCATATTTGGGCAGTTCCTGTAGAGGACATTATGCTTGTACTTTTTGGAAATCAAGCTTTTGAGGCAGGATTATTATCAAGATTAAATCTTCAAAGCCCTATACCTGATTTTTATTGCAAACAATGAAAGAGAAAGCCTCCACATTAAAACGGTGGTCGAAACTCATCCACATTTGTCACAGGGACACATTTATAGACACATTTCACAACTTGCTGGGTCACTTGTTGGGGACACTTTTGCAAAAACTGCAAAAAAAAAATAGCCTGAAAGTTCATGCAGTTGATACAAAGGTTTTATAATTAGCTGTTTTGTTAAAGCAGTGGTATAAAAAAACAGTACCCATCCCTATTCACCGCAGCCTGGTCAAGTGCATGAGGTCTCTTTACAAAGTAACGCTCATTGCATGTGTTTTTGAATGTGTTTTAGTGATGACACACATGTACTCATTTTGGATGCATATACGAATGACATGCAGAGCTTATGAATAAACACAAATAATAGGCCTATAGACTAAAATTCACTTTAGATTGTTGCCCCACAGTGCGTTGTAGCATGGTGCATTGTCACAGCCCGAATAACCAGTGACTACCTCGTCACTCTTAATTTAAAAATCAAGCTCTGATTACTTTCATCTTTATAATTTAATTCATGTACTATTGGATAATGGCACAGGCCCGAGAACAGCGGGGCTCCAGCAAAATGAGACACAAAATCAACGAGCTCCCGTTGAGTGTGTGAGTAATGCATGCAGAAGTGTGAGCAGAGAGTTTGCGGCGCTGTGAGACTGTTATGCTTCTACTCATTTGTGGCTGTGAAATTCAGTTGGAAATCACACAACGCGGCGCTGTTGGAGAAGCTGTCGTTATTGCAGCGCCCATGAATCGTCGTGCCGTGTAAATGCTCGTGTTTCTCTGTTTGGAATCTGAAGATAATGAACGCGCAAACGTGAAGGAAGCTGACCTCGATTAGAACTTGAAACTAGCCTGAGACATGTGGCATGTTTGGTAATGTCTTTTTAGTTATTCTTGTTTGTTTTTTTTGGTTTTTCACCAGCAATCAGCTTCATTTCCAGACTTGTCTAATTCAGTTCAGTGCTTCTTGTATTTGATGTTCAGTTTTGTTGATATGTGTCACAATACTTATAAGATATGCAACAGTAACTCTTGTATTCGGCCTACCAGTCATAGGAGGAAAAAAGCTGAAGTATGGGACAACACCTCTGTTTATTATGAATAATAATAATAACAAATTATAATAAAAAAAATAATAATAATAATTTGTGTTTTGTCATGTTAGCTATTCATTTATATATGTTTAGTTTCTTTTTTAAATAAATGATCTAAAGCTTGAAAAAGTTCCTTTAGTAAATCACAGTAATGCCTGTTCTTCAATAAGTAACACTTTTCTGCTCTTGTCAGCATGGGGTTGATGAACCAACTCCAGGAATTTCATCTTCCACCATTTACACTGAAGATCTCAGCCCTTTAATGCAATTTCCACTTGATACTTTGATATAACATAAAAAATGTGTACTTTTTTCATCTTTCAAGTTATAATGAGGCGATTTATAATCCAGCCCTGATGAAAAGCATTGAAAGGAAAAGCTAATGGCATGGCCAACATAGCCTTATTGTTAGTTTAATGAGGCTAATTTTGATTAAAGTGCCTTTTTACAACAAAGCTCCAAAGTGTCGTCTTGAGACAAAACGCAGGGGCGGGAGTGAACAATTAAAGTCGAAAGTGACATTAAGTACTTGGGAGACTGAGAATTCTTGCACAGAGGCAGCAACTTTAAAACGCCTGTGCAATACAAAAAACGGGGCCTGTGTGCTTTCGGCAACCGTAAAACAAAGGGGTTCATTGGGGAGATCGGGGATACACAAAACTGATGCAGCACAATTGAGAGGACAGCTAGGCAAGTGCCTCCATACCAAGGAGAGACTGTCTAAAACTGTGGCTCTATACTTACACACAACTGGCCTGACAATGAATCGAGGTCAAGGCCAGGAGATGAGTCCCAGGGCGTTGTCCTGCAGTCGCCCACTGCTCTTAAAAGTTATCCCCATGGGCATACCTCTCTGTCCCACAAGGGGCTCTTAGTTATTCTGAGGCGGCATCAGACCCAGTCCACGATAAAGGCCAATTGAAAACAGTTGAGTAATGAGATAAATTTGGGAAAACAATAGTTCCATAGTCCAATAGTCTTTTTCACTAATGAAATAAGGCCTTTTGGATGAAATGGCCAACATTGCCTTTCAGTGATGACAAGATTTGAATAGAGCCAGGTTCAATTGTATGGGTTTATTTTGTTGAAAGATTTTGGGGATATCAGATTATCTTTTGTCTTTGAACAAACTAGTTACTACTGAAGAAACAATTGTCCAGGCTAAATGGATCAGGCTGGGAATTAGGTAAGGATTAAACAACGAGGAGTCGTGCATTAGACGGTTTTATTATACGGCTCTTCATAACGTAAGTAGAACGCTCCGTTGATTTGAATGGGATTTCCCAACGTTCTACCGGTCATTATTTTCTGATAAAGGACCTCTGAGAAAAATAATGACCGCTGCCAATGGCAACGGAGTTGGTGCTTTCATATCACTCCGCGCGTACGTAGTTGCGACACTATCTGTCCCCGTCACTGCGAGAGAAGTTGGGGGAATTGCTCGTGAAGTTAGCGTGAGTCTGACTTTCAACTTACCCAGAGATTCACCACCATTTCTCCTCTCCAACTGCGCCTTAAACTTAGCAGCTAGGCTAGCTACTAGCCTTGCTGCTTCTAGCCTAGCAAAATGTTGCCTAGCAACGCGCAAACTTTTGGGAACTATTTGTCGCGGAAGTCATTAAATAAACCTTTCGACCTTCATAAAAGTGTACAAAGTTTATGTTGTGTTCTCAGTTGGCAAATGGCCGTATAATAAGCGGGATAATGTATAGAATAAGCACCTTCAGGGCGAAACAAGACCCCTCCGCTTCGCGTCGGGGTCCGGTTCGCCCTGTCGGTGCTTATTTTCCCGATAATGACCAGCGTTCTATACATTATCCCTTACATAATGCACGACGCGGAGTCAAGAACACCACGACGCGCAGCGGAGTGCATTATAACCGTCTAATGCACGGCTCCGAGTTGTTTAATCCGCTTATACCATGGTCCCACAAACGTAACATTTATAATAAATATGTGTTTCATTTACTAAAGTCACACATATGCCAGACCACCGGGACTATTTTATGTGGGTTATTAGCCGGTCACTGAAGGCTCGTCTCAGAGCGAGTCATTCTCCGCAGCTATTACGAGGATCTCAGTCAGGCTCAACGACACAACATCAGCACAGAATCACAACACAACAGGACTAACCCGGCACTTTTCCGTGGAAGTAAACACCGATGTGCGGCACTCATGGGCAGGAGTTATTTCACTTTTACGCTGTTTAACCTGAAGCTAGCTAGCTAGCTCAACTGTTTATGGAAACAGCTGTGGTGGAGTCGCTCACACCTGGGCCCCACGAACTGAAACTTTTATGTTTGACTTTACTAATCCAGACAAATATGTTTAAATGCAGGATCATTTTATGTACGCCTGAAAATCATGAATAGTGCCTTAACCGTTTTCAATAGAAATGGAAAGCTCATATTTTATTAACAGTAGGCTAACCTAGCTGCTTCTCCTCTACTTCCCATTTATCAAACATTTTGTTTTGGCCAAAAACGTTGAAATTAAACAAAATCCATCTCATACGTTCCTGTCAGTCACTAATTACGTGTTTATCTGATTCAGCTGTGTCATGCGTTGCTATGGCGATGCCCACAGCGGAGTGATATCCCAGTGATTTAACTACCGGACTACGTGTGCGGTTATACCAAAATAATGCACGCTTGTTAGCACCCACCAGCCAATCAGAATCGAGTATTCACCCAGACCATGGTATAAATATTGATAATACTTCCCCCAAAAAAATAACTTGCAAGGGTGTCCGAACAACAACAAAATATGCAAGAATCAAATAATTTACATTTTGAAAGGTAAAAAGTCCTTCCATAAGTAACCATAAGGAGCCACCTCTGCCTTTGTGACAGACAAAGCATCACTCTGTGCTCTCATGCTTCACTTTGCACGTAAAGACCAGCACAAAAGCCACTGAAAATCGCATACGACAATGATTCCCCGGGAACAAAGACTGATAGGCGGCGGCCGGGGGTGCACTGTAAACGGCTCGGGTATAAGGACAGAGAATAAAGACAGATCGTGGGATATGGGGGAGACAGAGGGAGGCAGAGGACACAGGAGGATACCGTCCCGGGCGCACTGAGCCGGAGCGTGAGCGTGGCTCAGCTCTGCGCTTGTTATTGATGTAGGAGGAAATGTGCGTAGACAGGAAAGCACGCTGCCAGCTGTCCCCCCATTACAGCGTTATGGGAGAAGCTTGGCCCCTAGTGGAATAGAGGACTTCATTTCAGAACCTTGAGTCAAGTTGTTTATTCGGTTGCAAGTTCTTTTTTGAAATGTTTAAATGGGGTAGACGGCGAATCACTCACGACAGTCATTCTGGACTATTGTATTGTTTTTTAGTGGTCGGGGAAACCGGAGTACCCGGCGGGAACCTATCCACAATCCAAAGGAAAATCTATCCGAGGCTTCACTTCATAACTGAGCAGGTGTGGTGTCCCCTGAGAGAGAATGTGTCATTTTTTTTCGGACTGCTGTGGACGCCATGGAAAGCATCTTCACATTTGGGATAACTGTATGCGGAGCCATGACCGCAGAGGAAAACAGAATGCCGAACAGGATTACACACCCCAGCTGACATCTCTTTGTTGAATCTATATGGGGCTTGACTAAAAAGGAAACGTCTCGATATTTAAAATTGGCCCGTCCTCTCCTGCATATTGTTATTTGAATTAAAATAATAATGGTTCCTACAAATTAAGGACTTCCACTACTTCGTCCTTCTGCAGATCATGAATAAAGATTTGTATGGTAAAGACAAGTTTACGGATGAATATCTAGCAGGGAAGATCCAGTGACGGAAATGTCTTGGATTATTTCAAATCTTTGCCTGAAGAGGGAGGTTATCGACCATTCAGCTCAAGATATGCAGATAATGTTAGTGCCTTTTCACCGTAACGGCTTATTGTAAGTGGTTTATTCATCATCATGTCACACCAAGCGTTTGCTAGATTCAAGCAGTACTAAGTAACTCATGCCCCTAGAGGCCATAAGCGCCACTGCAGGTGTCGTAGCATGTTACGGTTTTTTACTCATTAATAAGTAGCGTTCACGTGACATAGATACAGACGGCATCTCGTCATAGAAGGGGGCGTGGCTTCGCCAAGGGGGAAATAGAATCTTTAGAGAAACACAATTTTCCCTCTTTTTAGCCATTTTCTGGTGGAATAAGAACTAATTTATCACATAAATAAAGTCAAGTGTAAACCGGGCCCATATGGATATTTTCTCACAGCAGATTGTTCAGTAGAAGTGAAAAAACGGCAGTTGTAGCAAGTGCTAGCTAACCGTTAGCATTAGTCCGATGCTAACATGTAGCATGAAGTTAGCATTCACCGTTACTCATGTATTTTTGGGCTGTTGAACCACTTTGCTCCTCCCCATGTCTTTGTATCTTTATTTAGTAGAAACTATATTCATAATTCAGCATTTGTTAAAGTAGTTTTTGAATAATTAGACAAAGTTTAGATTTTTTCATAATTGGTTTCCCCCTTAACTGTTTTCAAAAATGACCATATATGGGCGATTCCAGAGATGCCGTCTGTATCTATCACAACATTCTAAAGAGCCTATTGCTGGGTTGCAGGTGACATCACAGCGTTCTAAAGGCCTATACAATTATATAGAGGAAAAATTATTGGAGGGCAACTGAAAATTCCATTGCGGTAACTATGGTAACTATGGTAACTGACGAATTGCTGATTTTTTTTCTCCTAGTTTTTGGTAAATGTCTCATTCATCACTGGAAGAATCCACATGAAACACAAACTGTGTCAAAGTTCACTGTCTCCTCTGTCCACACATATAAACCAATGTCCAATTTTTCCTCAAAGAGGCGTCCAAAAGTGGAGACAATATTCAAAAACTTGAGCGTGACGTTGGCCAATAGGAAGGACTTTCAGACAAAAAAAAAATCTGTCAGGTTTGTGAATCCGATCACTGTCAAATACTAAAGAGGAAAATCAAATGTTAATTTTCGTTTTGGAGATTTCTTACAAAGACTGCATTTCTCCTATAGATACAGACGGCATCTCTGGAATCGCCCATATATGGTCATGTTTGAAAACAGTTAAGGGGGAAAACAATTTTGAAAAAAATCTAAACTTTCTCTAATTATTCAAAAACTACTTTAACAAATGTTGAATTATGAATATAGTTTTCTACTAGATAAAGATACAAAGACATGGAGAGGAGCAAAGTGGTTCAACAGCCCATAAATTCATAAAAAAACGGAGAATGCTAACCTGATGCTACATGTTAGCATCGGGCTAATGCTAACGGTTAGCTAGCGCTAGCTACAACTGCCGTTTTTTCACTTCTACTGAACAATCTGCTGTGAGAAAATATCCATATGGGCCCGAATTAGACTTGACTTTATTTGTATGTAATAAATAAGTTCATATTCCACCAGAAAAAGGCTAAAAAGAGTGAAAAATTAAGTTTCCCTAATGATTCTATTTTCCCCCTTGGCGAAGCCACGCCCCCTTCTATGACGAGTTGCCGTCTGTATCTATTGAGTTGTAAAGGCCCCGCCCTCCATCTGACATTATCACATCACATTTTAAATCGTGAACGCCACCTATTGTCCGTGAGAGTAAATACTACACTGACAGAAAAGACAAACGGAGAGCAGGATATTTTTCATCCAATTACACAATAAAGGTAAGGATTTATTAAGGTAAAGTTACTTTGTGCTGCTATAAGATTGTTTACAGTCATGTTGTGTCTAGTTCAAAGAACTGCTGTTGTCCTGCTGTTCTCCTCTGACTCTCACAAAGCATTGTGGCCAACATTAATCTGTCTCGTAACCCTTGGTGGTCTCTAGTTTTGAGAGTTGAGTCCACTGCTTTTGTGTCTCTGGTCTTTCCCTATATCCAATACTTGGGTCTCTGTACCCTCAGAACTCTAAAGCGGTTGCTATGGCCTTGTGGATGAAGGCATATGGAGACTGCTGGAAACCTCATAAACATCGGCAGCTCTGGAGTGCTCTTTAGTGCGGGGGCGTAAACCACAACAGACACATGTAACATAATGGAGCGCTGCCCGGTGACAGAATGAACCATGTCTCAACACGGTCCTTATGTGGCCAGGGGAAATAAGACACTCTGGGGCCAATGTCAACGCACATCACTACACAGGGGTTCAGCGTTCAACAACATTGGTATTAGTCGCACGCCTGTAATGGGCTATAATGGACATTCTGAAGCTACTCTTCACCATGATTGCTGAAAATATACATTGAGGGTCTGCAAGTTTCAGAAAAAAAAGAATGTTTGAAACTTCTGTAAGTCATCAAATCAGACTCAAGGTCTCATTTATAAAACTAAACGTGAGATTCTTGCTCAAATAGTACGTACGAACAAAACCAAAACCTTAACTTACGAATCATCAGTGAAGAGAAGATTACATGCAGAATTGTTTTAATTGTGAGGAATTGTTTTAATTCTGCATGTAATCTTCTCTTCACTGATTCCATGCTCATGGATGTGAAACTCTCATGACGGTATTACAGTATTTAGCGAAAGGCTGCCGTTTGTGGTTTAATTATGATGACTCTTTTAATAAAGTAAATACAGTGATGGACAGCTGTTACAAACATGCACCTAACGTAACTTCCTTAAACTCTCCTCTGAGTTTACTTACAGGTCCCACTCCAAGTTGTGTTTTTTATCAATTTTGAGCCCATTTTGTATGTACTTGAGCTTTATAAATGACACCCCTGGTCATATCCAAGCTGCAGCTTCAATCTTCTTTTCGAGCATTGACTTTCATGATATTCCTTTGCATTCTGTTGTTTTATAAACTGCTCGATTTTGAGTAAGTAATGAACGCCTTGGCGAGTGACTGCTCCAAGATGTGGTGAATTAGAATAAAGCTTTGCATCTGATAAGAGAACATGTTAAATATCAGAAATGTTTTTTTTCATTAGTTGTAACTGTACGTGTCAGTAATCCTCACGAAAAGACAAAGGAAGGACACAAAGCTCAATTAATGACGCCTTTTATTCATGCAGAGCCTCAAAGCACTGGCATGTACGCTGTGGTGGTAAGTTACAAGGGAAGCATGATTTTTGGATTGCATGTCCTTCAGACGTAGCGCCATTAGAACTGTATTTGCGTTTTCTATTTTAAAGTCAACATGCTGTTCATTGTACACATTTTTAACCCATGCAGGAGCAAACGTTTGAGGGCCAACAGCAATACAGGCTGCTGAACTTAAACAAGAATCAGCTACAGGGTTATGAGGTTTGAAACACAAGACACATGACATTCACTGTCTGTGCAACTTGCCAAAGACAAGCCAGGTTCCATGTGTCCATAAATGAAATGAATAATGAAAGCGGTATTCTATTTGTGTAGCAATGTCCAGTGTGTGGCAGCGCAATACCAAAATAAAGTATGATCATGTACTGATATCAAAGTTGATCACGAGCCACGAACCTTGTGAGGATGTTTCGCTGTTCCCAACAGCCCCTAAACTTCAAAACAACTTACTATCACTGGCTTAATATCCAAGCCAGTCCAGAATAATACTCCTGTATTATTTATACACAGCGATATCAGTCAGCCCTTGTTTGCTGCTCCTGCCAAACTCACACGGATCCGTGCAATCAGATTAATTTATTTGCATGTGTTGTTTGCGAGCAGTGTCACACTTGAAACGCGGAAGTCTCCTCCAAAACAATCTACAGTTGGCGCACGGGAAAGAACAGAATGACCAAAAACACATCAACAGCTAATAACCCTGCAATAATAACACACGTCCGCTTCCTGTTTGCTTTTGTATATACTGCTCCAGAAATGTAAATGGTAAATATGGCGCCTTTCTACCTGCTTTACATCAAGGAACCACTCACCCATTCACACAAACACTCGTACACCAGTGCACGCAGACAGTGGAGGCAAGGTGGGTGAAGTCTCTTGCCCAAATGTTGCTCCAAGTGTAGTTGATGCCGACACTGACCTGTTTTTGTTTTTCCAGGTAATCTGCAGATCGCCTCTGTGTCCCACAGTTTAGAAGCTGTGTGCCCAGAAAACTCATGTACGTATACAAAAGCCACGTCCCTGAAGGTGAGCGTAAAGTGATAAAAAGTTGCTTCTTCCAATTTGAATACTATACATTTAATAAGGCGTCAAAGGCCCTGCTGATATGCACATAATAACAGCACCTTGGACGAAGCTGGTGCATACATTTGTACACAGCGCGGGTGTCTTATGCATTATGCACATAGTAATAAGACTTCTCTTGCCAAGACAATGCAGGTGATGTTTGTAGCCAGTCTCGTTAAAACGGGGAGAGGAGGAGAGGACGCTTCTTGTGTAGCTTCGCTTTTGACATCGTAGCAAAAAAAAGGGAGATCTGGGGTCAATCAGTCCCTCAAAATATTCTTCTTCTTCAAGGCACAAAGTCATAATTGTCCACTCAATGACATGAATGGAAAAAGAAAATACATCACCATAATTGTGACTTTACTATACCATAATCATCTGCCCAGCAACCCGTGTCAGTTGAAACTATTGGTTGCAGTGTGAGTGCACATTGGAGGATCCCCTCACTCGTCTCCTGCAGACTAAGAGAGATTCCAGCAAACAGAATAACTGCGAACAGGACCACCTCCGCAGCAGCCCTCCACGCCAGCGCAGCACGACGCTCCAAATAGGAGGTTGTTTTTGTGCCACATGCATTCTTTGTTCTTTGTCAGTCTCGTCTCCCGACTGCACCAAAATACACGGTTTACAATAGGGATATGACAGTTAAAAGGACGTATTCAATAACTCTTGAATTTTGCGATAATAATATGGTTTGTGTGCTTTGTAGGATCCAGCCATTTCGATTCACCAGGATGCTTCATGTTCTACATGAAAAAATAGCCTGTTTAATCACAATTAAAAACATTTTCAGAAACTTTTCAGAAGTTTTCTGGTGGGCTTTAAGCGCATTTATCAAGTGTCTGTAGTCGAGTCAGACATAGGTCCCGTGAATGTTGCTGACACTGTGTTGACTTAATAAAGACAAAAGATTGCACACTTTTAGCATTCCAGGCAATATCTTGCTTTATACATGTGCAAATCATCACAAGCACGAGGCCTGTCATGATAACAAATTTGAAGTTCAATATATCGAGGCAGGAAAGTATTGCGATAACCGATATTATTGACTCTAATGATACTAGATACTTTCAACTCTCAGGCATAAAAATGACAGTAGTCCTTTGTTCTAAAAGTGCATAATCATATACTAAAATACCAAACAAGCTGTAATAAATATGAAATATAATGAAATTCAATTTGGTTCAGTTAGAAATCAAAGTTTTACAAAGAAAAAATAGGGGGCAATGCTAATAAATGTACAGACGATAAATATCAAGCTATAAAATGTATCGTTCTCTTTTATCTTTCTTTTATTGAACGATAAGTCGATACAGTAATTATCGTGACAGCCCTAACAAGCACCCAGCATTATTATCTTTTTGACCAAAAGAACATTCAGTCGCAGCAACCTCTCTGTGACTCGGATTGCTTGAGAGCTCACCGCAACATCTCGGAGACATCTACAGACAACATGACAGCAAAGTCACGGGGACGTCTTCACAGTTGCTGCGACGGAGTTGTCTGACGAGGGGATTGTGAGGAGGATGAGGGCAGTCATGCCGTTGTGACCCAGGAAAAAATATTTGTTGCAGGAGTGAAACTTTTATCAAAAAAGGTTTGAGCCCTGCAGTTGCGGAGATTTCTCCATGACCTCTCTACAACGTCCCCGTTACGTCTCTTTAAGATCTTCTTGTTATCCGACAGGTCTCGGAGACATTGCAGGAACGTCACAGAAACGTCTCACAGGATGTGACAGCAAATAGTGTCCGCAGTGTCGATACAACTCTGTGACCAGCGGTGACTCGAGTCGCCGACTTGTGTCCAGGCCGGTGAGATAAACACCAGCAGCTATAGCTTAAAAGTGTGGAAATAATCAGCAAGACTCTCGTGAAAGAGCACCTCTCGGAATATCAAACCCACTTCTTAATTTGCTCGATTGTGCAAACATTTGTGACTAAAATAAAACACGTCACGTAGGTAGATAATACAACAAACAAGAAGTAATTATATTTTAGGAATGTTTAGGTCACAAAGCAGTTTACATTACGTACAACATAAACTATGCAACATATCTTTACCGTTTTCATACATTTTTTCAACAAAACAACTTTCTTTTTATGAACTTGGAAACATCTCGCCCACAGCTCTGTCAACACCTCGGAGCAGTGTGAGGCCTGCCCCCTCATTAAATCCCCTGCTACATCTACATGGTGGCTTTGCAGCTTGTCAGAATGTCTCCACTGCCACAGAGGGCTTAGCTCTTAAGTGCAAACCCTGGTCAGGGGAGCACGGGGGAAAGAGCCTGACCTCGCGATGTGAAGGTGGAATAATCAGGCTGCTACAGAACCAGAGCGAAAGGTAGAAAATGCTTAACACTGGTATTGATCTAATTGATATGAAAGGACGAAGGATAATGTCTGCTATTACAGTTACACGACTCAAAGGTAGTATTCACTCAGGTGCATGCGAACTCTTGAACTCAGTGCTTAGTTTGTAAAGCAGAAGTTACAGAATGGCTTTCGGACTTATATTTCTATTAAGATAAGACTTCATTGGGCTCACAATCAAGACATTCATATATCGTCTCAATTCTCGTCTCAATAACTCCCAGATAGAAGTATATGACTGCTTGTACGTTCTTCGTCAGAGTAGTTTTATCGCACGGTTCGCCTAAAATTGCTTTATCAAGAATCAATTCATAGAGCTTGTTCTTTACTTTACAGCAATTCCTAGCTTTAGACAGAAATGTGCTTGTCTGTAAATGCCACGATAGATATCTGGGAAAAGAAACACACTGCATTGACTCATGTTGTTCAGACAGCGAGGGAAAAAGAAGAAAGAAGCCAAACAGAAATGGTTGAATGCCCCTTAGCCCCTTTTGATCTTGTTGAATCCATATTTACAGATGGACTCTCAAGGGGCCGAGACATAAAGTATATAAAAAAAAAAACACAACATATTGAAAAAATCACCCTTAAAAAAAGCGTTTCTCTTCAGCGGGCAGTTGACACGGGAGTTGCACATGGGCCGTTTTTTGACTCTTTTTTTTTTTTTTTACCCTTACGTTGCACAAGACTGCGTTTGGGGAGCACCGCTGAATAAAAAAAAAAAAGAAAATGACGGGAGAGAGAAAATATATACTCTCCGTGCTGTCAGTGGATTCTTTTTTTTTTCTCCCTCTGTCTTTCCATTTAAGAAAAAAAAAAAAAAGTAAAGAAAGTCCACCTTGCTCACATAAATTGGATAGGAGATCCGTTCCTCCCTTGACATTTCTCTGCCACCAGCCCGGGAACACTGGACCATCGCGGCTCTTCGGGAAGTTGACAGGGCTATTGTTGGAAGCGTAAGGAGAAGGCTTCACCGCCGTAAACCGCAGAGTATTCTTAACATATCATTTCTATACCCCCCCCCCCCTCTCTTCATTCTCTTTCTTGTCGCCTGTCAGAATGTGATGACAGCCACTTAAAAGGCACAAAAGCTCAAGACCGTCAATCTATTACCCCGTCACCTTATTAATTTAAATATCATGCTGGGTTTAACATATCCCTTGGAAGAGATAGAGGGGAGCGCACGGGGCACAAGCAGTAAAAGACAGATATGCGGCATCGGCGACATTCCCCTGGGATCCTCCCTCCGCTGTCTTAAAGCGCGTTTTATCGGGCTTTTGATCAAGACTTCAAATAGAAAGAAAAATGTGCATTGTTTTGAGGAGCGCCGACAGATGACTGCGACATTTACCAAGTGCAATCTGGCGGTAGGGAAGGGGGTTTGTCAAGTCAAAGGTTTGCCCGCGACGCTCTGTGCAGGGAATTCTGGAAAATGACAATATTCTATACGGGGAGTTTTGTGTCCCGTGGTGTTGCCTCGGTTTGTTTTAGTGTAACTTCTTGATTTTGAGTCGCTCTGACTTGTCGAGGTAACAACAAAAGAAATATCAAGTGAAAAAATGAGTGTGGTGGCTTTTGTTTTGCTCAAATCAAACAATCTGTATTTTCAGACTGAACAAGGCCCATAAAAACCTCTAAAAGAGACGAAACAGTAGTATACAAACAGTAGTATATAAATATAAACAGTATATATAGTAGTATATCACTGTTGTAAGCAGTTTCTCCAGTGCCTCCAAAGCATCAAGCTGTACCTGATTCGGTTCTGGTCAGGTTGTGTGATTATATTATATGAGTAACTTATAATAGGTCTGTGTAGAGAAAAAAAAAGAAAATAATGCACTTTTTTTTTAAACTAACCTTGATACACCAACCAAATTTTGTACAGTGTAACATTATGTATGTATACACAATTAACACAGGATAACAAAAGTGGTGTAATTATGTTAAACACATTACTCATGGAAACGGGCACACATTTGTTATTCTGTTGTATGTTTATTTCAAGGTATGTGATTACTATGATTACTATGATTACTATGATTACTATGATATGGCCAAACCGCATTGTGAACGCCTGATCTCGTCAGATCTCAGTTACACAAATACAATCCCTTTTCCCAATCAAACACCATAAAAAAAGACTGTTTTCTTCGTGCTGTAGTGTATATACAGTACTTGTTTGGGGGGGGGGTTATGTTGTACTTGTAATGTGCCTGTACTATTCTTTAGTGACCGTTTTTACCTGTCCCTTTAATTTTGTTGTATTTTTACCTTTTTTTTTTACAATGACAATAAATGAAACTAAACCAAATTGACAGGAAATCTGTTTGAAATGGTTGTGAAAAAGCAATACCTCTTGTTGTCTTACAATGATTACAATGCAATGTTCACCCTATTACCATGATGCCACTGAAAAATACAGTGTGAACCCCAATTAAATACTACAATTAAATGATAAAAATACTGGGCCTATCCGATACGTATTGCGATACACTAAGTAATTGTGATTTGTAATATGTTTACCTTAAAATTTGTAAAAAGAAAACCGTCATGTGTCTAAAATGTATAACCTCGATGCCATTTGAACTTAAAATGTAAGACAGACGAAAACAAAGGAGTGCAGGATTAAAATGCCTCCAAACACACAAACAAGTACTGAAAGTATTGATACTTGGTTTTGCAGCACAAAGTATTGCAATCCAAATCTTGTCCTAGCCCTAAAAATAATATCTGGATACGGTCATGTCCATATTGGATACAAGATATAACTTGCACCACAGCATGAACATGGTTAAACAAGACATTTTAGACACAAGTATTAATCAGTGAAACAAAAGTGACAGAGAGCTACTTATGCATCAAAAAGCCTTGTCTAATTACCCTATGTTTTGTCCTTATACTCTACTTTATGAACCTAAAAGTTTGCAGATTCTGTCCAAGAAAATGTGTCTAAATGTGACTTAGCAAGCCAAGAAAGGGCTGAAGAGATCCCAGTTATAAGCCGTTGGTCTTTTCCCATAACTATGAAACTGTGGATATTTGGTTAATGAAATGTGCAATCAATAATCAAATGCTTTAAATTTAAGTATATTATGCTGGACAAGTATTAAAAATGAATATAATGATTCACAAGTGTGTGTATGATAGCAATCCTCATATATCCCGCTGTAATCTCTCCATGTGTTCAATCTGAGGTCAACTCCGAGGTCTTTGTGCTACTAGGACACTGCGACATCACTACAGACATACGTGTACTGTACGACAAAAAACACACACACACACAAAGCAACAACGTATGCAAAAACCTGTTCACCCACGCCAGATTAAGAAGCAGAACGCCCTTCTAAATCCATCATCTGGGAGATTACACCAACATGACACAGCGCTCTTCCAAATCCCTTTAATCATCCAAGTGTTCTATTTTAAGCCAATCGTCCGGACGCTAACAATAAGGAGCAGAGGGGGGGTGGAAGAAAGGTGCAAAGGGGATATTTTATTTGGATGTTTATCAGTTCATTGTAAACACTGTCCTAAAGCATCTCTCTTTGGATTATTTTAGCACTATTTATATCTATGAAGTCAAATAAAAACAATACATGACAAGTACCATTTTGCTCCTAATGGATTTGACCCAAACTTCACCTTTGGCTTCCAGCTATGACTGCAAATGATTGTACTTGTGCTTTAATTGCGTGACTTGACCTTTTGCAATCCCTTGAAACTGGCTCAAAGCTCATGTGCAGCAGGACAACCACATATTTGAGAATATGAATCCATTTTTAGCCCAATGAAATTCTCCCAACCTGCGGAGAGTGTGAATGCAATTACCTGCCTCCTTTATTTCCCATCTTTCAGCGCGTCCGCCATATTGTTTTTGGAGGTGGAATACAAAGCAGATGACCTTTGCCCTCGAGGATGTGGTTGTGCACTGGACCGTAAACTTTCATAGCACCAACCATAGACCATATAGCAGTCTTATTGCATCTGGAAGGGGAGGGGGGCACAGGAGTCCACCCACTGCTAGGGGGCAGTGCACAAAAGTGATGGGGAAAATATTGGGTTTTGATACAATTTAAGCTGCGGAGAACTGTATAGCAATCGGGTTAGAGTCATTTGGATTTTCCAATGTATGTATTGAGTCTATGGTTGTTTGAGAAAAGAAAAGACAGGCCAATAGTGTTAACATTACTAAGTGACATGTTTATATCCTGGTGCTGTATTTGGTACGTTTGGACCACAACAGCACTTTACAATGAACAAGGTCAAACAATACAAATAAAAGCTCAGGTTTTCTGCTTGAAAACATAGAAAAATCTGTTTGAAAAGCCCAATATCACAACAGAAGTTGCCTCACACGGTTGCGCCATTATTACTGATTTACAAACAGGAACAGTTTTGGAAACCATTATAAACATGTGGCATTGACATGAAATGGATTGTATGAAGGGTGGAGAGTTTTTAATATCATACACAACACACGCCACTCTTTGAATAAGTTACCTCTTTTTTGATTGCCACATTTGACTTCACACTAATGTGTCCTTGCGCCGCTGTACAGAAGCTAATCAAATATGAAAGCTGTATAAAGTGCATCACCATCTGAGTGAGCTTGTTTGTCAAATACATCTATTTGAATTTGCTTCTTACAATGCAGTGCAGATTGTTTGTGTAAAGCGATGATAACCATATGATCGGCCTCCGCATTCCCATTAGCTTTATCTACAGCAGCGTGCCCAGTCGTCCATAATGCCACGGGCGCCCTGCACTTTGTCAGTTTTTGTTTTCAAGCCGAGCGCGTTGGAGCGTCCAACAGAGTCAAACTGCCTTGACATATCAGCGCCCAAATGAACTGTCAGCTTATGCGGCAGCAGCTTATAGGAGTGCAGAGCCGAGTGTGAGGAAAAAAAAAAAAAAGAAATAGGACAAATATACAGTGAACATATATCTCTGCAATCGCTCTTTACGGAATGCTTCCAATGGAGCATCCATATTTATGGGACCTATGAGCTTGAGATGGAATATGATAAATTTACTGTTACCATGGATATCTCACATGTTTCTGGAGACTCTCAAACAGAGTCCACGACAATGGCAAAACACAAACATGTAAAAGAGGGGGTATTATGCTTTTTTCAATCATATAGCACCAGTCTATATCACACTACAATGATGACCAAACCTTCTGTTGGTCTGTAAATGCAGTAAATTACAATAACTGCCTTGTATAAAATTGCTCTCTCAAAATGGCTGTAGCGAATGTCTTGAAATAGGCCTCTGTCTCTTTAAGAACCTCTGACTCTTTCCGACACGCCCCCTCCACACGCTGTCTGTGGCATCAGTGGGGAGGGGGTTCTGCTGAGGAGCTGTGGTTGGTTACTCGTCTGGTGACGAAAGCTCGGAGGCGTCTCCAGGAGGTGGGGGCGTTCCTAGGAGGACTCAGGCAAACCTATCCCTAAAATGGCCGCCATCAGAGTTTTTACAGATTACTCCAAAATATGTGAATGTGCCAAGGCAACACTTCAGGCATGTTTTTAATGAGGGAATGCCATAATAACATGATGTAAAGCTCGAAAAAGTTGGCCTGCAGGTCTAAAACCGGACCCGAGTTAAAGACATTTGAGACCCACAAATGTCTTGTATTTGCAGGCAGCAGCGTCGCGCACATACCTGGGCAGGCCGGGGTGAAAAAGTGGACAAGTAATATATATTATCTACATAACTTGGTTCTGATTGTACCAGGCTCAGACTGTGTGCACAGCGGCCCACCTGAAAAGAGAAATCGAGAGTGGTAATTGATCCTTCGAACTATGGCTTACGAATCCAGCGCAATATTGAGCTCTAACTCTGCAGACAGGTGGGCCAGTCTAAATCATTAAATCCCTGGGCTGAAATGAGGTCCCAGCACGCCCCTGGTAGTGTCCAGATGCTTTAATGTGAACAATAACTCCAGTGTTTTCCATTTTCTATTGTAGACTAATGGAGATTGTAAAAGTTATATACGACACTGTTATAAAGTGCCTGATCAAAAGAAAACTGGCCACAAAAACAGGGTTACATGTTCTTTGATTCCATTTGTTTCAATAAGATTCTGCTGTGTTAAAAGATCCAGTGTTGCATTAATGTTTCACCAAGAAATTGTATGGATGATGGGAGAGTGAGACCACTGTGCAAAGCCTTGACCAGCACACCCCAAAGATTCTCAATGGGGTTAGGGTCGGGAATCTGTTTAGTGCTTTAGCAAATCTTCTCTTGATAATCTATGTACAATGTTTACTAGTACCCAGAAACAGAGCAGTTATCCATGGTAACCGTGAATCTATGTCAGAACTGGCAATAAAGTATTTGTTTTATTTTGTGTAGGGAAAAAAAGAGAGTGAGTGTTTGCGTAATATATTTGTTTTAGAAAATATGCAGTAGCCAGAATGATGGAAAATGTGCTCATGAAGCATCAGGATGTTAAGAATGTGTTAGATTAGAATATCAGTTTTTTTTATGCTTAAAATTTTTAACGCAATATGGAACAATCCAAAAATTTCCAAAGGAATCACACAATCTAGGCACCGCTTCCCATATTATAGCTGGTCCCTAATGTTCTTATCAGTGGGGTACTTGGTTTAGCCTTCTCTATATGGACTGTCGTGGAGTGCTTTTTATTTCCACGATGTCTTAAATAACATTTGATAATGTCACGCCGGAAGAACTGAGAGCTTACACATGTTTTAAATCTCGCACACATGATACACAAAAGCTACAAAGCACAGGGTGATGAAATAGTAGAAGTAAAACCCCTGGATACTTTCCCTGCACTGTCAGTTTGCCACAAGCCACTGGCCAGAGGGTTTAGCTAATGTAGAGTGGCGTGTGTGGGCCAGTGGTGCTCTGGGAGAGGGGTACGCTCTGCACACCTGCGCTCTCATCTGCACAGCTCCTCGCCCTGGGACACCTCACATTAAGTCATTACTGCAGGCTCCTCCAGCACTATGGGACCACGTATTCAAGCAGAGAGCCCAAAACGGTAAGGATATAATAGCATGTTAAAGCCGACGGTGCACAGGACTGGGGCTGTGAGATTAATGACCAATGTCAATGGATGCAATTAGTACAGTTACAGTAAAGCTACGGTGATTTTGGTTGAACTATGTCGGGCTCAAACAGCTAAATATTCTGTGTCTATGAACTTTTATGATTAATAACATATTTTTTTTTGACGGACAGATAACACTCAATGGTGACAACTATCTGTCTACTGTTACGAGCTAGGTTTTGTTTCTGTGACTCTACTTCTACAACCGCGTAGATTTTGCTCGTCTTATAAAACAGCACTTGTCTTTCCCTTTTAATCCATCCGCTCTGATGCAACGTTCCTTGATCTTAAAGGGATATTTCAGGATTTTTGACATAGGGCCTCATTTCCTAGTTATCCAGAGAGTTGCTGATTTCTGGAGATTGCTTTTTTGGAAATTCATGCAATTCTTATATTTGAAGAGTTAAGTGGCACTAGGCTAGTGCATCTCTATGGTATCAGCTAGCCTGCATTAAAAAAACAGTCTGACCCGCTCCACAGAGCACCTGAGGCAAATCACTTATAACCCCAGACTAACCATATAAATGTCTGTGTCCATAGAATAATTTTGGGAATATAACTGATCTTGCATCACATGAATGATGTGAATGATGTCGCATTTTGAGGAACTATTTTCTAGCAGATCACTCCACCGCTGCGTAGCTTATACAACCACGAAGCTGATGCTGCTCAAATATAAGTTATTTTAAATTATTCTGTGGGCACACACATTTATATAGTAAGTCTGGCGTTATAAGTGATTTGTCTCAGGTGCACTGTGAAGCGGGTCACACTGTTTTTAATGCAGGCTAGCTGATACTATAGGCATGCACTAGCCTTGCACTAGCCTAGCGCCACTTAACTCTTCAAATATAAGAATAAGTTTCCAAAAAAAAAAATCTCCAGAAATCAGCAACACTCTGGATAACTAGGAAATGAGGCCCTATGTCAAAAATCCTGAAATATCCCTTTTGCACCAAACAAAAAGCCTCCATGTTAATCTGTCTAACCTTGCTACGATAACAGGGTCGTCTTTCTGATTCTGCAACATCATAGTTTGTTTTCTAAATGGTAAATGGACTCAACTTGCATTTTCTGTATACATAAAACAGCACTGGACTGGACTAATGCCTTGCTTTATATCATTAATATAGCTTAGTTGAGAAAAAAAACGAAAAAAAAAAACACTGACATGTTGATTTGCAATCACCAGAGGACTTTGAAATTTGCAGAATCACCCCAAGAAAAAATCAGGAACACTTTTACCTTGCAAATTACCAACATGGCAGATTCGCTCGGGCATAGAGACTCCGCGGATGTCAGTAATTTAACTTTTTACCTCCGGTACCCACGTAAATCTCATCCAGCAAAAGAAGGAATTAATAAATAACAACCTTCCATTTTACCAGAGAGTCTACAGCATACCTTCATAGTTTATCTTGCTTCTTTCCTTGTGTTTGGCTTGGCACTTTTGAATGCATTTGTAAACTCCATCAAAAAGCGACATTTGTCCACAGTGTCCCTGCTCATTTTTAGGATAAACATAACTCTATTGTGGTTGCTACGTACTGTATCTAGGATATTTCTGGTAGAAACGTCTGTGTTGGAGTAACTGGAGTAACCGAAAGTAACCGGAGGAGCAGTGTCGGGGTACAAGCTCGTAAAGCTCGAGTATGGCTCGATTTGTGGAAAAAAAAAAAAAACGGCTTAACTCCATGTACACCCCCTTATCCTGTTCCGCTCCCCTCAGCCCGTCTCCTGAGCAGGACAATAAAGCAAACCAAAGTGCTGTTGTGGGCACTTAGAGGATGCACAGTGCTTTGGTACAGACAAAGTCAAAGGAAAAAGCCTCCTTTAATCTCCCCATCAGCGGACCACCAGCTGATTCTAAGAAACATCTAAGCGAAAGCAGCATCTCATTATAATCACACAAGTCTGGGCACCTTAGCTTTGCACTTTTTAAAGATATGTTTATGTCTCCAACTGTGCCATTCTGTAAGAAGGGCCTTTCTTTGAGGAGTTTGGATGTGAAGAACTTGCGCTGTGGTCTCAGAAAGTGCATCTTGAACTTTTTTTTCCTCCCCAGATTTTTAACAGTCCCCTACTCTTCAAGAGGCAAAAAAAACACACAAAAATCCAAGCATCAGAGAAGGTGAATTGCAGTTGAAGAGGGACCACAACTATGCATACCATGAAGTTAAAGAAAATAATAGATAACTTTAACTCTAAGGACAGCAATGAATCCCTAAGTGCCCCGTGTCAAGACGAAGAAACTACAAAAATACGTACTGTGCACACGAAACGAGATGAGAGTAACAGACCGAGGCAACAGCTGCCGCCCAACTGAGACATATTAGCTTTACCTAAGGCATGCGTTTAAGACACACGTATTCACTCTCTGCAAATACGCCGCATGCACCTTGTACCGCCCCGGGCCAGCCGAGCAGCTGTGCCTTATCTTTAAGATGGTTAACGGCTCAAAATCACTCGATCCGCAAAGGAAACAAATATAGCTTGGTTGTAATGTAATTTCAAGGCGGGGCTATTAACCGACACACATGTACATGTACCTTTATCTTGCTTTGAGTGTGAAGGTTACTACTGAACCCAGAAGCAAAACACAACCATCACCTGCCAGCTGAGCCCCGTCACACTTGTCGCCACTATTGTTCTTTTCTAGAGCAGGAAACTCAATGTGATTGAGTTGTACGCTGTAAGTGCCTGACTAGTTTGTTTTTTTAGTTTCCAGATGTGTTTCCGTCACTTGGCCCCAGGGCAAGCTTGGCTACAAATATAAGATTACTGCCATTATGCATGTACATGATGATTTTATTAATTAGGTTAGTAACATTGCTACTGAAAACACTGAATATTGATAATAGCACCGACATTAATTTTGATGTAGTTGCTAAATCACCTCTGCCTTCTATCATCCCTAAGAGAGGTTCTCCAAGAGTGCTTTTTTTTGGTACATTTCCTGTTTACAGCTCTACCTCTAGCCATTCTCCAGCTTTATTCATGATGGTTGGCCAGGAACACAGGACATGAAACGCCAACGGACTCACCAACCACAGGATATAAATGAATGAACACAATCTCTCCTGCAATTTCCTTAACAAATCACGCCAGTGTGTCTGCAGCAGAGAAGCACAAATTATGACCCACAATCAACAAAAGTCTGTTCTCTACCAGAAACATTCACAGTGTTCTATATGGATACACCAGCAAAAATGTGTGTTGGATATACGCATATTCTTTTTCCACATTGGGGGGGCGGTGACACACATAATCTGGGCCTGACGCATCTCCACAGTCAGCGGACTGCGTTATACAAATGAAATAGATAATAAAAGCTGAAACAAATTAACGTTTTTCATGTCAGCCCCATTAAATGCAGAAAGGCCTAATAGCCCAACTGTGAGCCTGTGTTCTTTTTTTTTTTTTTTGGGGGGGGGGGGGGGGGTTCTTCTGGAAACGCCCCGACTCTCGTAATTACTGGAGGCATGTATGTTCAGGTAGAAGTGTTGTGTGTTATGTTATGTTTATGGGACCAATTCGGATTAGGTATATAGGTATAAGAGTTATTCCTGAACATTTTCGTTGTACAACAGTGCAATGACAAATAAAGCACTTACTGACTTACTTACTTATTCATAGTGATGGCAAGGCAAGGCATGTTTATTAATACCAAACATTTAGTACACAAGGCAACTCAATGTGCCTTAGAAGATAAAAAAAGAAAATAATTTTTGTGGGTCAGGAAGAACGATCGGCCATTGACCGGAGGGTAAGGCTGAGGAAATGTGCTGAGGCAGACGAAGGGGGGTATGTGTGTGCAGTTGTTGACAATCCTCAGTCCTTATCTGTCTGTTAGCCCCGTGGCTTGGCCTTGAAGGGAAAGTGTTGACTGTGTTGGAGAGATAAAAGTACCAGCTGCTTCAAACGTCCCCTCAGGCAGAAAAAAAATAAATTCTTGTAGTTCATAAATTTATTTTTAAAAATTGCTTTTACTTGGTCTCAGCATTAGTTCAGTTCTCTAGAGCAGGTAGTTCCCTCCACAGTTCATCCTTTTTCCTGCTAAAATATAGTCCACTTTCATTTGCCCGTCTCTACAATGACAATTTAACAGTTCATTGCTGTGCATTGCTTTCCCGTGTAATTCCATCACTTGGTCACTCACTGCTCCAAAGTGCTCATTAATTTCAGCAGTGAAGTGCAAGCTGTCCACTTCCCATCTTTCCGATAAACTAGGGCAATGCCTAATCCAATCAGCAGGTAATCTGTTATCAATAGTCCAAATAAGTGAATATCTTTGATGTCTTCGACCAACAAGACCGCTTGGCAAACGACAATCCACTTACACCACGCATCCATCGCATACCCAGCTGTGAAAGTCCAGTCAGGGCAGACGACCTCCTCCGGAGCCTCACTTTGTGAAAAAAACTCATCAATTGCGCTGAGAGACCAGTTAATCAATTCCACAGTTTAGCGGTTCGGAAGGACAGCAAGCAGGGGTTGGAGAGAGAAAAAAAAAAGTCAGACAAAGACACTCGCAGAGGCAGGAAAAAAGCACGAAAGCTAGGTGCAGTCAGAAAACATGTCTGCACTCGACAGAGACAGGATGTTGAAGTGTTTGAGAGTTTTAATGTTCCATTGTATTGACTACACTGACTGGACAGCATTTTAATTCCATTGTACATGTTATAATATAATAATAATTTTCACTGACTGGGTGTTACCATGTTAAGTGTGCATATGAGGAGCTCAATTGCAAAAACAAATATCCCCATTTAGACTTTTTTTTTTCTTTCAAAATGTCACCATTTTCAATACAGCACTCTTCATGCTCTCCCCCGTGTCTGGGCAGCCTTCCTCCAGGTGCACCAGTTTCCCCTATCAACCCAAACCATACTCAATTGACTAAATCCTCCAGCCAGGTACTCCTAATCAAACCTAGCACAGTTGGGTAAAATTCAAAGGACAAATTCCCCTATGGAGGCAGTAAAGTCCACATCAAACCATGGTGTTCTACTTCTGCTCCATATTCCATCTCCCTTTTAAACCCAACATACTGCTTTCACCCAGCCTCCTACACAATGGCATTCCCTTTTACATAATACTGTCCTGGATGTAAGTGACACACATTACCAGAAAACATCCCCCAAAGCAGATTAAAAACAGCCCTCCTGTCTCCCACCCCCGCTGTCCTCCACTGCCCCGCATGGCCTGTGGTGCCTGGTGGCGGCACGGCCGGTCTCGTCATTAGTGCCCTGATGACTTGGGCAGGGGATTATGTGTCTGTATCTATCCGGAAAGCGTGCTTAACAGAAAAAAAGTGCTTGCAGATGAGTGGGGTTTTGTGATGCTTGGCACGGTACGCAGCACACCGGCGCGGGGGTAACCGGGGGTAATGTGGGACAGTGGCACACCAGTACGGCGGGAGGAAAGGATTTAGGGAGGTGAAATGGGCTTGAAAATTGGAGCTGAGTAAGAGACAAGGACGTGTTGTGTGAGAGCGGGGTAGGGTGGTGTCTGGGGAAAGGCTAAACAAGCTGAAGTAAAGTCTGAGAGGGTGTGTAAGGACTTGCAAAAAGCTTAAGGCAGAAAAAACTCTCCTTGATGACACCACTTTACAAATGAAGTATATTACATTTAAAATTACAATACAACATGAATTAAAAAAAATATAAAGTGGTGCAAAATGGACCTTTTGAGCTTTTCACCAGTTTTTTTTTATCTGTGTTTATTCCGTCATAGAGGGAACACACATTTTTTACATTTTTCTACATTTGTAAACCCATAATCCATTACTGAACCTGCTTGTCTGTGTGTCCGTCCCAGTGTCACTGATTTGCATGCCGTGAGATGGAAATGAACATGTGTTTCTCCCAGGTCAATTAAAATTCCTTGCTAGCCCCATTTTTCAGTTTGTTTACTGCCTTTTCTTTTCAAAGATGTCATTTCAAATTTTTCAAGCATAAAATAACAATACTGAGATGCCTAACGGTAGAGCTGCTCGATTATAGAAAAATAATAATCATGATTATTGTAGTAATAATTGAAATCACGATTATTCAAACGATTATTTGTTGCCTTAAAAAAAATCTTTATTTATTCAATTTTAGAATTATTTTAAAAAACTATGGACTACATTTTCTGAACTAATCTAAAGAGATACCTGCCCCCTGCTGGCCAGCCCTCACACCTGTCCAACAGAGCCGCGCGGCCTGATGACATCATCACACAGCGCTAATGTTTTTATGTCGGACCAAAGCCTGAGCCTTTAGCTCGTGAAATGCGAAGGGAACAGAAACAATCATCTCAGCAGCATGAAGTAATAAGAGTTTGTTTGAGCTCCGTTGATCTGCTCCTGAAGAAGAGTTTTAGACTTTTCTACTAAACAAAACCAGTGCCTGAGCAAAGGATGTCGAGGCTTCTAAACAGCTGTTCTCCTTTCTGCACAAGGTGAGCACTTAACAGTGGCGTTATCTCATGAGTTAGGTATAAAAAATATTAGTACGATATTATTTACAGTTCTATCACGCTGCGCTGGTGTTTCAGCTGATCAGACGCGTCACATAAACCGCACAGGACGGACTTTTTGCGCTTTGGATGGACGAGCGGGAGGCATCCTTAATAATCGTTTGTTCTCGATTATGCTATTTTTGTGATCGTCTAGTGTAATAATCGAAATCGGAATTGAATTTCGATTAATTGCTTCGATTAATTGCACAGCCCTACCTAACGGGATATTTTAATGATGTTTTAATGTTTAATGATGTCCCCCTTTAATATTGTAGACTTTCATATAGATAGATAGATAGATAGATAGATAGATAGATAGATAGATAGATAGATAGATAGATAGATAGATACTCCACTTCAGTGTTAGCACATTCAGGCATCAAGCAGTGAAGTGTCTCGCCAAGGATGCAACAACAGTGTGTGCCTATCAAAGACGCAGCATTAAGTGAGCAGCATTTTCTCTCAATCACTTTGTATATGACAACACATCGTATTGTATTACAAAGAGTACATAAGTACAAATATCACGCTGACAGGGGAAGAGAGCACACTTGTTATTACGAAGTATACTTGTACATACTGTGCAATTATGATTATGGATAAATTGCTTCTTTTCATTGTACAACAAGAAACACTCCAACTGTCCCAGTTATACGTAGATTTGGTTGAAGTACGGACCTCTATGGCTTCTACTTTACATGATAGCTTCCGATCTGTTCCGCCCTGCCACATACTCAATTGGATTTGGCCATACACAGTCAACAAAGCTGCCCGTGCTGAATCTGAAAAGCCCATATTGTGACCAGCTCAAGTGACGGAAAAGCCATGACAGAGAAGGACACGTTGGATAATAATTCATTTGATTTGATGGCGCCTTTCTTGTCACCCAAGGACTCCTTACATTTTTAAAAAGAGTCCAACTGACGGACGAGGTTGAGGTAAAGTGTTGCAGAGCCGTCCATAGTGACCATTCGTACAGTGGGGACGGAGAGGAGACCAGCAGAGGATGATCGGGGAAACGGGCCGGAGTGTAAGGGTGAAGCAGATCAGACAGGAACGGGGGAAGGTGTATAATGTATAAGATTGTGCTCTTCATTTATGCGTTGGGACTCCTCTGGCCATGGCTGCTAACTTTACTGTGTCCATTGTGTCCGCTGCAAAGTCCCTGTGAAATGACCTCCATCTGAGAGATTCCACGCCACAGTCCGAGGTGGCTCCGGGCCACGCTCTTATGTGGGAGTAATGCTGCTCTATAGCCCACTGCCAGATGAGCATTCTGGCTATTCTTGGTAACAGAAGCGGACTTAAAAGAAATCCAGTTACTCAAATGATTGTGGGGTAGCTCCAATTTGACTTTGTTTGTAAATGGCAAACCAGATAAAGAACCACATCAATTGTATTCATTATTTTAGTGATGGGTCTTTTTTCTTACTTTACTGACCACTGTTCACCTGCCTCGCATTCATTTCCTCGTTTACACATCGGACCCTTTCTTTCCATGTCCTTTATCACGGACATCATGTGTCTTCAACTTCAAGTGAAAGCTAAATCTCTATGAGAAACGTATGCTTAAAGGAAGATGATAAGATTTTGTATGAAATATTGACAGGAATGTCAGACTAGGAGCTGTGAGAAGATGAGCTGAAGCATCGCGACATTTTGCTCTGCAGTTTCCTCCAGCAGAATCATCAAAAAATGTGGGACTGATGAAACAGAAATTCTACTCCAAGTCAATCAGAGAACAGAATAAACCAGAAAACCAACACACACTTGCATCCATCATGTTCTGAGAAATGCTAACATTGGTTGAGCAAACAAATAGCCTGCCAGTATTGTAACATGCTTCATAAACACAGAGCTCTATTAAGCATCTCTCTGTTACACAGTGAACCTAACGTCTGAACAATGGCACCAACAACACTGGGATAATGTGAATGTCAACTAGGCTACTTATGATGTTTAGTCAATAATAAATAACAAGGCAACAGGCAGAAAAGAACCCCACTAACAGCAACTTTATGATCCACTGTGCTCACGCTCATCTGCCCCCAGAGCCTGCTGTTCTGTTCCTCATCGCCACCTCTCCATTCAGCTCGCACACTGCTCTGCAGCTGGATCCGAGTCGAAGGAAAAGCATCAGCTCAGAAGCGCTAAAGAGTTCCTACCATTGGGCTGAAAATGTCCATTCTGACTTCAGACATCGCAGCATTGTTGTTCCAGCACCTTCAGCCAACAGCACCAATGTGGAGCAGTATCATGAGGCAAATAGAAAGCTGCTACTTTGTTCATTGCAAGAGATGCTTCAGTCATCGTGAGCACTGATGTCTGTATGTTACTTTCTTGGAGATATTGTCACACCAATCTGAGAAAAATGCATGTTGAGATAATGGCCCTTACAAATATAAGTAATAACCCTATAATATCCCTTATAAATTTGAATCAGTGCAATAATGAACATGTTATTGTGAAGATTAGATTTTTTTCTTGCAAATCTTGCACAGCTGCATAACTTTGGACCTTAAGATATAACTTTTCTTGCATTTTGGCTGATTCACCTCGACTTGGTAAGAAGATGTTGCAGTTTACTCGCTGACAGTACATCTGAAGCTTGATGAAAGTCGTCATTAAAGTTGCATAATGCCTCCTGACTGCCAGCCACAATAACTTATGACATCTGTCCTGACTCCCCATGTTGGCTGTCAGCATCGGTTACAGAGCCAGTTTTCACCGTAATCACACAGAAGATGATGGATTATGCTGGGGCTTTTTGGACGGCACTTCTGCATTGTTTGCTGTCGTATGCTCGGGAGATGTAACCGGCATGAATAGAAAGGTAACACTGTCAGCTTAGGGAGAATTAAAGACCGGCAATTTGTGCGAATTTATGCAGCGCTTGCAAGATCTGTTGTTTTTCGACACAATCGGTCCAGTTGTGGTAATTCCAAAAGACATATGGTGCTTTGAAGGTTTGATTTTATGCAGATTTTTTGTCACGGGAAATGTTGTTTTGGCTAAGAGTGGAGAAAGGTTTTGCTGGTGTAAAATTTTGCCTGGCAATGCGTATTTAACCATATCTGGTTAAAAAAAAAAAAAAGTTTCATTCTTTCATTTTGTATAAAGCAAGCTTGACAAGCTTTCCAGAGCCCAACCTTTGACTTATTCATTCATTCTCCACAGAGTGAAGAGCATTTGTCCACATTTCTAAAGATCAACTCCGACTACAGCCATGTCCTTCAACTCACCCACCTACCCTACTGTCCGTGTGGATGTGGTGGGTGAGTGATTGGTGGTTGTTGTTCAGGGCTGGTGATTCTGACAGGCAGCCTCGTTTCTGTCAGTTTACTCCAGGACATCTGTTGCTGGATATACTATATGTAGCTTAGCACCTGTGTGGAGGCTGGAGGAATAATGACTTAAGTGTAGCACTTTGCAAGCTTATAAAGCAAGCTCAACTAAATGACTAAATAATGATCTAATAAACCGCCCACGACCATTTACAAGACATTTTGCAGCTACTGTAACATGGGTTTAAGAACTAACACTATGAACCTTAGGGAGTATCACGGTGCATATTTTACTGGGCTCTAGTCCCTAAAACTTACGGTGGATAAGGGTTGTTAGTATATAAGAAAGAGATCAGCTCTTCGTGTATGCCTATTATATAATTATCTGACACTGATGTGAATGAATTACAAACCTTACAGCAGAGGGCATGATCTTGATCATGATGTGTAAGAAAAGAAAAGTAATATTTACAGCTGCACGCCTCGGCGGAAAGTGGGTGAGGTGTTGCCTTGGGTAAGACATCACCACGCCATAAATAAAGAAGAAGGTGTGATCCTGATACTTTGGAAATAAATAACAATGGCCATCATTAAGCTTACAGATGTTTTTGAACCCTGTGGAGAAAAACGTGTGCGCTCTGTCCTTAGCCTCTTAACTAGTCAAACTCCTCCTCAAAATCCTGGATATTATTCATCATTAATTGGGACTTGACGCCGTCTGCATTTCAAAGTAAACAGCAATATCTCTTAATGGTGATGGCTGTCGGATGTGGTTTAAAAAAGGCAATACAACTACAGCTGAACTTGGGAAGCCTTTAGCTGTCTGTGAGGACACAAGTGTGGGTTTCAATACTGTTTGTTACTCCTCATTTAACAGCTTTTAGAGTTCAGTCTCTGAAGCACATTGAGTGGGGACTAGTGTTAGGATTGAGGAAGTAGAAGATGGTCCCCTTATTAATTTTTTTCCCGAGCCAGGATCTGGGGCTCATCTGGCTTTCTAGTTGGAATATTGACTCAATACCATATTAATAGAAGATGTAAATATAAACCATTTGTATGTTTTCAGAAGGGTTTGTATCACTACAGCGATGGAAAAATAAGCTTTCAAATGACTGTGTCCATGAGCTTGATGGTACCATTTTGTTGTCAAAGTAATAGCTGTATTACTGCTCATTGCTCTTTACCGCATTTATGCCGATTTCTGGAAAGGGGAAACAGGTTTGTTTTGCATTTACGCAAGCAATTATCCTCTTTGATACCGCGCCCTAACACCGTGTGTAAAAGTAATCGACGGAGCGTGGAAAGTCCTGGTGAATTTGCATAGTAATGACGAGCTATTTGGCGATTTGTGAGAAAATAGATGCTTGGAAATTTGGAGTCCCCTTCTCTGGCAAGGTTAATTAGTCCAGATAAGCGCCTCATGTACATTTAGAGATGGGTTCATTTGATGCTGCTTTGCCTCCTGGTTTGAAATACCCATTAAGAATAAACAAGTGTGTTACCTTTTACATTCAAAGCCTGGCATTGTGCTCTGATGAATAGTGATTGGCTACATCCATCTTTCAATGTAAAACATACACAATGGGCTAAAATTCTTCAGCTACTGAAGATCTGTACGAGTCTTGAGGCACTGCATCGGCATTGCCCATTGACTAATGAAATGGCCTCAATTTAAAATACACTACACCAATTTTTACTTTCATCTATCTTAACAACAGGTGTTAAAGTTGACATACTGTAGCCTGGCTGTATCCAGATTGATGGGGACCACCATTTCATTTTAGGAGAGGTGTGGTTTACGATTGTCCATAGTCATTTATTGGGCGCTACGAGTGTCTATCATGTAAGTCTGCACGTAGCCACAGCCAATCGTATCATCGTATCCAAGGACGTGCGACGTACTCGCTGTAAACTTTCGAGCTAAACTATTTAAAACACTGTCTAAAGCTTGATCAAAAGATGGCGTCACATCTGCTGCTGTCATGTTGGATCCGTAAATAAACGTATATTTTTTTATCTGGAAAGAAATTACAAGCTTCCGTGTGTCGAATAGTGCATCATCGTCTTGCCGTCCCTCCTTGTTCTGTGATTGGTCCACAAATCCATGCGAAGATTGCTGTGCAGTTCGGAATGATTGGAGCGCACACAGCAGCATGGGTGCTCCCAGGCTTACTGCATCATGCATAAAGGCTTGAAAACATTGTTTTGGGTACATCAACATTAATATTTAAATGTGTACATGTACACTAATGACTGAGACAAGGGGCTAGAACTGGTGACAATTTCGTAAAGAGCTCCCTCTGCAGGCAGCTGTTAGTACTTCAGTGGGGCTCGATGACCACACTTTGAGCACAAAGTTTCTCAGAATGGATCGAATGTAGGATTATGAGCTTTGCAAATGCGGATGACCGTTTCATGTTTCATATATGATGTGATAATATAATCCAGGAAACACAGATTGGAGCGCCTCAGGAAAAACAAACAGGATGAACAGTATGAGTCAAAACTGAATGAGATTAATTACTACAAAAGAGTCAAAAGAGTCAATTTTGGCCAATATGTCTACTTTAAGCAATGTATAATTTCTATACACTTGTTCATAGTGTAGGATTAGGTTGTTGTTGTTTTTTTACTATTGTAATATAATCCCATTCTTGGTTACACATTCACTAAATGCATATGTCATTCCACAACCTGTTGCAATGCTTCACAAGCAGCTTGCAATTCTATCTTTCCCGATAAGAAAAATAACAATTCTGCCTCCTTACATATCTAATCTTCCACCATGGGATCGGGCCCTTCTCCTGTGAAGCACCTATATGTGAAGGAGTGCTCCTCCAGGCGTTCTGGCAGATGTCTTATTCACAATCTATCAGACTGTAATATCCCGGGGCAACTACTGTGTATCTGATAGCCACCGGAGCACAACCCTGGCTTCCTGTTCCATTTCCTGGGAGGAGAGTCTTCACACTGTGGCGCTGATAAAACTTCCACACACCTACTGTAGATAAAGATTGCCGGAGCAACCATCCATTGAGAAGGCGGGTGATTTTGAGAGTATAATACCGGAGGTAACAGCAATTCTTCCATTTGAGAATTGTCTGGTGGTCTGTCAGTGTCTGGTGTCCCATTTGATTGACTACTTCCTCACAGCAATATACATGAATACATTGGTGTTCTATTGCAAATAATATGGGCTAAAGTTAAAATAGCATTTTTTGGGAAGGGTTACATGCATCAGACGGGCACATTGTAAGTTTAGCCTTCATGCTAATATATGTCACATATCCTTTCTTCAAATGTCCTTTTGTTTTGCTCAAAAATGCTATGAACAATCCAAAATATAATTTCTACATCAACGTGGAACAAGCTAGTTTTGGTACGTTGCATGACACGGCCGTGTTCATACTTGCTGACCCAAGACGTCCAAGAAATGAGACGTCTGGTCGGGACAATACTGAAATCCTGACGGTTTCCCCTCCCAGATTCCGAATTCCTAGTCCACATTATTCCAACAATGATCCTCATTCTGGATCAGCAGCAGTGAGTCTGATAAAGGACCGACCTACTACAAACGTTGACATCTGTAAACCTGTAGGTTATGCACGCTGTGTGTTCAAAATAAAAAAAAAATGAGACAGGGGAACATTTTTTGTATAGATGCTACTGTGGCATTATGGATTTTTATTGCAAATTATTATTGATTTTATTAATAGTAATAGTAATATCAGAACGGTGTTGTGTAAGGCATGGCATGGTTATTGTATACTGTGCATTTTGTACACAAGGCAACTCAATGCGCCTTACAAAAGAAGATATGTGAAATTACAATTAGATTAAGTTAAGGCAAAGCACATTCATAGAATACACAGTACACCAGGTCAGGTGCCATTGACCGGGGGGTGGGGTTGAGGATATTGCCTCCTTTCTTAGATTTTGGAGGAGCCACTAACACAGGTTATATTTTAGTGTCGTGCACCACTGGCATCCACTGCTCTTTCCTCAGTGGGTTTTGATCAGGCTGAGGAGAGCTGAATGGGTGCTTCATAGTTTACCCCTCACTGTATACTGTATAGGAATAATTTCTTTTTTATGTAACTGAGAAAAACTAAATGGATATTGTAACAAAGATAGAAACCTAGATAAAGAATTTAAAATGTCCATAACATATGACTCAACCTAATTTGGTAGATGGTACACTCGCTCATAAATCTTTTGTTTAACGTTGAACTAGTGCAATAGTTCAACAAGGCAAAGATCCAAATTCTATTTCAAGAAACGGCAGCAGACACAGCATAGAAGTGAGCAACTTGAATTTATTTTCGGTCCAAATTCTAAAAAAAAGCGTCCTCCGGCTAGACAAATCCATTAGTTCTAAATAAAAACTCTATCGCTTGGGCACTAAAGTTTATGAGTAGTGTAAAACCCGGGGCCACCCTGACACAACTGCTTTTGTTTTGTTTATGATTTAACAAGTCATCCTCCCAAAACCTTTAAGAGCCAAACGGAGATATAAACGGCGCAGAGGCACGTGGGCCCACTCCAATAAAAGTTAACCCTAGATAAATACAGCCCCTTCAATAGAGTTTACGGGCAAAGTAAAAACACATTTGAGCTACAGTACATGGTCCATCAAATGGCACAAAAGTAAAAACCATCACCGGTAACGGCATCATATAAACACGTTCAAACAGTGGCAGGGTTCTTTCCACCTTTAAAATTAAGGTTTATTGTTTTCATACACCTTTTATTTGTGAAACTAAAGAATTACTTGTGACATAAAGCTGTGTAATGCGTAATATATTCAGCAGTGCAGTGAGCTCGTATGCTTTCAGGCAGGCGCCGAATCACCGTGAAATGTCAAACTTGCAGTGCAGAGAGAGGATGAGTGATAAAGGTTGAGTGTGTTATATTTTACTTAATCAGAAATCAGATGCGTTGATGCAGAGCCTGTGCCTCCCTGACGTCACTGGGACATCTGTGAGAATGCTTAATAATTGTTAGTCAATTAAAATAGTCATGATTCCCTGTGTGAGCATTAATCAGTTCAGCCAGTCCTGCCATATCCTCTGTAGGACAGTGAAGCAGTCTGAAGCATGAAAGTGATGAATGTCATGGATGTGATATAATCATTTCTGTCTCAAGAATGTCCAAACCACGCCGGGTGCAACCGTCTGGAGTTTGTTGGTATTGAATATGAATAAACATTGATTTCCTCAAAGTCTAAGTATTTGAAGATCTGGAGAATGGATCCTCAGTATTACTAGCAGCGTTAAAGGCAGGATCATTTCCAGATTGATCTGCAGGGATGAGGTTAAAGGGATATTTGAGGATTTTTGACATAGGGCCTCATTTCCTAGTTATCCAGAGTGTTTCTTAAATTCATGCAGTTCTTATATTTGAAGAGCTTAGTGGCGCTAGGCTAGTGCATTTCTATGGTATCAGCTAGCCTGCATTAAAAACAGTCTGACCCGCTCCACAGTGCACCCGAGGCAAATCACTTGTAACGCCAGACTAACCATATAAATGTCTGTGTTAATAGAATCATTATAACTGTTTTGCATTTAAAATAACTTATATTTGAGCAGCATCAGCTTTGTGATTGTAAGCTACACAGCGGCGGAGTGATTTGCGAGAAAATAGTCCCTCAAAATGCGGTAATTCATGTGATACAAGGTCCGTTTTATTTCAAACATGATTCTATTAACACAGACATTTATATGGTTAGTCTAAGTGATTTGCCTCAGAAATCAACAATACTCTGGATAACTAGGAAATGAGGCCCTATGTCAAAAATCCTGAAATATCCCTTTAAGGAGTGCTATATTGTCCCTAGAAATATGTCCATTGCGTTTAATGCCAGTGTGGGAACCTGTAATGGGGCCCTGGAGGACCCACCCCCAGATTTTGAGCTCGGGTCAGAATCGCCTGACTGAAGGATTGGCCTATTGAACATATTCATACAAAACATATAAAAATCCACCCAGACCAACCGTGCCGAGAAACACACAGTCCAGAGTGAAATGAATGCGTACACCGTGTCACTGCTGGCTTCGAATGCATTGCAGACATTTCAGCACTGACCTACTAGCTAATGGTGTCCATGCATGTCTTCACTTACAAGCTCGCTTCTCAGCATTGACCGGGCAGCCTGATTTGATCAGTCCTTAATGACACTTGACACAATCTCTCTGAGACAAACCTGCTTATTAACAGTGAACATGTTCGCTAGGCCATCACTAAACAGTCTAATTAGCCACTGATACTACGCACATTAGCAATAGCAAACAGTGCAGGGGGAAGAGGGAATGGCTGGTTCCACACTGAAGGCACGGCTTACCAACGTAATGAGAAGATATAACACCAAGGATTCAAAGACTGCAAATGCAAACATGCCCAGGCGGTGTTTTACATGCTCTAACAAGATTGTAACTTAGTAAAAAGCCTGAAAATTTAACAAATCATTGAGAAATGTTGAGGTATTTAACATATTCATGAAAAAACAATGTATAAATAATATCTTGGGCCCGATTTTACGCCTGGCACCAGGACACTGTTGCTCCAAATGCAACGGCCATCTTGCATGTGCACAGCTGTTGTGGGACTGTGCCACTAGCGAGAGGATGTCACGCAGCCTCACATTCTCTTCCTTGTTTACATCACGCTGCTTCAAGTTCTTCCTTTTGCATTTTAGGCTTTTAAAAGCTCTCACAGGTCAAACTAAAAACTTTATTCAGCCCACCGTGAGTCAAACACTGTCTGTATCCCGAGAGAAAGAGATGTACAGCCGGTGCTGCTATGGCACGAAAAGGTTACGCCATAGTCTGCGTTTAGAAACACACAACGCCCCGTGAGTCTTAAATTTTCCTTAAACCTTTTCTTAAGACATATGTGAGAGCTGGTGTGTCCGTGGAGCCCCTTTCGCCATCAGCAATTGCCCAGTGACGGAGAAGGTAAGGAGGAGGGTAATCAGCACGGTATTTGTGGAGAGCTTACACGAAATGGGTGCAATCACAAACAAGGTGCATGACCGCCCACTGTTCTTCACAATTCATGGCCAAAAAAAACATTTGAAGTACGGGGAATTTAGTCGGAACCGTGTAGAAGGGAGAAAGGTCCTGGTCTAGCCTAAAGCCAGACTGACTTTATTTATAAATGCACATAAAGACAGTCTGGAATTGTGGTTATAGGACATGATTCCCAAATCCAAATTCCAAACGTTCGCAGCTTGAACGAGCGAACCAATTCAACAAAAAGCGACCTATGCTTTGTGTTTATGATTGTTTGTAGTCCACAAAGCTGACGCACCATTAAGTCCCGCCTCCCATTGGCTCTGCTTGGTTTTGCCGAAGTCAGCGAGATTCAAATCGCGCACTACCGGACTGCATCCCCATGTATCTCTTAACATGGAGGGTCACTCTGGCTCGTGCCCGGCTAGAAAGGTCTGGCCTGTGTGTCCTCCTCCTCCAGAAACCGACCTGAATGAATTGATGGAAAATAGTGGGTGAAGTAAAGTGAAAAAATGAAACGAATGTTTGATTTAAACGATTGATTTTGCATCGCGTTGTGGACCTTAGCACAGTATGAATTAAGGAAAAAAGATTGTTCTTTTCTAATCTCCACTTTTCCTTTCCATCTTTCACTCCTGCCACTCCAGACTACAAATGGCCCGTGTTGAGAGAATTAAATCCTAGCATTATTAACCAGTGGATTGGAGTGCTACACCTCAACACAAAAGCAATTTCACGAGGCCATGGACGCCACAAGCTGCAAACCTCTCCAAACTATCAATTTACAGGAGAGTATTATTGAGCGACCCTAGACTTTATCCTAACCATGGAGACTTCTGAGGGGGGTTTTCCAATATGTGTCTGCTGGGGCTATAATACCCAGCAATTCCTCTGCTGCCACACGGACACTCAGACTCCTCTCAAAGCAATTCTCAATTCACACAATCACACATTATTGTGATTATTATGTTTCAAGATGGCTCTGGGCCTCCCAAACATTTTTTTTTTCCCTCACTTGTATTCTGGTAATTTATATAAATGACTCTGTCCCCCCCTTCCTTCCGCCCAAACAGCATGAATGGAAGATAAATGCCTCCGCAACCCCACTACAGAAAAATCGGAACAAATTGGATGAATGAAAATTAGCAGCAGACAAAATTCTAATCCAAAAATATATGTTTAAGCTGTGTTCCAGATTTTGTTTCAGGTGAGTTGTAGTAAATATTTGTATACATCGTTGTTTAAACTATAGGTTGGCTTCTGTTTTACTCTTATCATCAGTAGATCCTTCTCAGTCTCAGTCAAAATGTCTGGAAGTCTGGAAAACACACACAATAATGTGATTAATTATGATTAATTCATTACAGACCCTGTAATTAACTCGATTAAACAGCAAATAAACGGTCATAAACGTTTTCATTTTGGATCCCGGCCTGTCCTCCAACTTAGCAGGGCTCTTTAGAATGATATGACACCATGTGAAATGGCACCGCTGGTTGGGAAATGCTGCACATTTCAAACAAACCTACAATGAAAGGGCATTAGAAGGAGAGGACAGCGCTGATTGCCTTTTGTGCCGCGGTGAAAGAGCGGGCACCTGGCACCTGTGCACCTTCAATAGGGTTCATTATTGCAGCAGGGCAGAGGTCCCAGCTGCTGCTTAACACTGCAGACATATAGACGAGTGTGCTGGAGAGGCTGTAGCTTCAGCTGAGACATCTCAAAGGCAACCAGACCTTCAGCCCAGTTTCACAGCGCTGAAGACACCAGTATATGAGGTGCTTTTCTAGAGATTATGTAACTGCGTGAGAGTGGCATCATGTGGTGTTTCAGGCATGAGGAGCTGTGCACTTTTTGAGAAAGCAAAAAGAGAGAGAATGAACAATGAACAATACACAAATAATTTCATTTTAATTAATTTTGTGTTGCATACAGTTACGTTATGAATACCTAAACAAAAATAACGTAATTAAGTGCATTTATTTATTTATTGTACTTAATTTAAGATGAAGGTTCTTGGGTCATCATCTGTACTCTGTATTTGAAGTGTAGAACATTTCGTTGGATAAGATAAAGACTGGGAGGGGTTAGCTCTTATTCTCAACCTGTAGGTAAAAAAGCTTTGTCCAATGACCCTATGCACTTCAACTACTGCATAGATGTATAATAGGTGTGATAATAGGTGAAAAAAAATACGTATTGTATATATTTAGCACTGATCCATTCCACTGCATTGACCAAGCAGTTGCTAAGCAGCATGAATTGCATGAAATGATAAATGAGTAGCTTTTGGCTGCAGCATTCAACATGTGTTTACTACATACTATCTCAAGCAGCTTATTAGTGGAGGTAACACAAATCTCTTGCTGTCACTGCAGCCTCTCTGCAGATATTTTGTGTTCACACATTCTTTTTTTTTTTTCAGGGGAAGGGCAATCACTCCACTTTACTACTTTGAAGGTCTTTTTATGCTTTATTTAGTTTTCTACCCCTTAACCTTTATATCTTTTTTAGAGAATAACTTAAAATAATGATTACACACCTAGATTTTATGATGCAGTTATACAACACGCTATCAGCGAACACACATCGTCCTCTTGTGCACTGGTGACCAGGGTCCCAGTGCAAAAAGGAAATGTCAGTCTACTCTAGTCATGGTTGAAAGTAAAACACAAATTAAAATAACATTCATTCCCTCAGATAAAAATTCTATTTGCATAGCAAGGACATTTCAGACTCTCCAACACAACCTGACAAAAATCTGAGTGATATCTGGAGCGACTACAGTAGAATTAGTTTGTGAAGAAGGCTGAAGCAGAACATTTGATCTCCTCACAGCAAAGGCTTAAAGCCCTCTGAGCCTGATCTAGTGTTTCTAAACTCAGACTATAGTGTAACGTTTAGCGATTAGTAGGAGTGCCCTGTGTTTTCTTGTTTCAGATTCAGATTCATTTATTGGCCATTTGCAGTTTGAAAAACCACATTGGATAAAAATGTGCAAAGAGCTCAAAGTGCGATATGTAAAACATCTTGTAGCTCCAGACCTGGCGTGTTGAAGTTGGTAGTGCATGGGCAGGAAAATGCTCATGGCCAATGGCAATGTTATGTAGAAAAGTCTTTTTCCTCCAACCAGACTCTGTGGCCGGCAAGGGAAAGGGGTTGTTTGGGTGTTTGGGTCGCGTTGACACAATAATGGCGGAGCGAGTGCCGACCCCGCTGTGCAGCATTGTCTCTTGAGTATTTAACTCGTGATGAGATAAATACAGTTGTTAGTTTGACCTGATATAAAAGCCTGTAATGCTAAATATCATGTTTTTGCTATTTTTGTCTTACGTGGATGTCTACTGTGACTGTAAAGCACTTTGGTTACCTTGAGTGTTGTAAAGCTCTTTGTGTTTTCATTATTAATTGATGTTGGAAATATGAGCAATGAAAACATGCCTGTGTAATCCTTTTATCTAATAAGCGTAATGGATGGTAATGTTTAAAACTAAACTTTGTTCATCTTGAAGTTCCACTCAGGATATACTCTCCTTTGAGTGTAGGAGCTAAACATGTACGTTATGACAATGATATTTTAAAGTGTGGGATTGTGATTCATTCGGTTTCATAAACACTGGCTTAAACTCCCATTTAAGTCGGCGTTGAGACATTCGGTAAATGTCTTCTCTGAGTGTTACACATTACGAACATGAGAGGCGTGTCTTTCCACACAGCAGTGGCGCTGACTGCAGACAGTGACTTCCTGTGTGCTGATTGGTCATCTGTCTCCGTCTCTCTCCCTCCATCTTTTGCTTCCTCTCACCCCTGAGGAGGTGACATGGGATTGCTCTTGTAATTTCACTCTCGTTTCCAACAACACCGCGTTGAATGCAGCCTTGTCACTCAGGAGGTCTGCACAATAGCCCCGTCAATCAGTCCAGGACCCATTACCGCAAGAAGGACCGCTGACATTCTCTCCGAGCTTGTTAGCATGACTTGCTTCGAACACATTACGTCCATACATGCACCGAGATTAGGCCTTACTGGTATAACTGGGCACAGACGGGCTAATAGATGGGATTGATTCGATTACACTTGGCTAAAAGACACGGATGATGCAGGTGAGCCTGATGGAAAACAGTCAGAGAACGGTCTATTAGCGGACGTGACTTGCCTGCGATGCGTGTCCTTTGATTTTCCACGGATCTGGAATCACTTACATTTGCAGTTGAAATGGTTGAAAAAATGCGAGCGTCTCGACGAGAGGAAGCAGAGGAAACACAGACAGACTGACCGACAACTGCTTTCTACAATTTGATTGACCGAGATTAATGGTGTAAATCTGTCAATGTTGCCATTTTTCTTTCTTTTTCAGGGGGCTGAACTTAAATTAGAAACAATTACAGAATCAAAGTTATATTTATATTGACTGATGTGTTTTATATCTCTATGCTCTACGGAAAGTGGATGGGCAGACATAATGTAACTGTCACTCCTTCAGCAGAGTCATTTGGTACTTTTTTTTTTATAGCAGCTCAGAAAAAAGGTTACTTTGCTTTTCCCTTTCTCCTACTGGGAAAAAAAAAAAACATCTTATCTGAGACAAATATGGCTGAAAGTGCTTAAATTTGTGCTGATTTTGAGCCCGATGGGACTTCCTTATGGCCAATGGAGCAAGAATGATGTGAATGATGATTGTCTTATTTGAAGCAAATGAATGCTTGTCCCATTGGCAATCTTATTTCAAGACTGTTCAAACCTACTCAACATCAGCATTAATAGGTAGCGTTCACGATTTAGAATGTGATGATGTCATAATGTCAGATGGAGGGCAGGGCCAATACAACTCCATGCAGTTTTTTGTAAGAAATCCCCAAAACCAAAATCAGTTTTTGATCGTGATTGGATTCACAAACCTGTGATATTATTTTTATGTCCGTAAGTCCTTTCTATGGACAACATCACAGTCATGTTTTCACATAGTGTCACCACTTTTTGCCATTTTTCGGAGAAAATAATTGGACATTAGTTCATGTGTGCTGACATAGGAGATAAAGAACTTTGTGACAGTTTTTGTTTCATGTGGATTCCTCCAGTAATGACTGAGATATGAGCCAAAAAACAAAGACATAAAAATATGTTACCATAGTTACCGTCAGTTGCCCTCCACCTCAATTTTAAACTATAGGCTCTTTAGAGTGTTGTGATATCACATGAACGCTGCCTATTGTCTTGATTAAAGCACATTTCAAGCTCAAGACAAGATGGCATCCTCTGTCAAGGTTTGCAAGCAGGGCAGCTGGGTTTCCGGCACTCCAGTTTTCCTTACCACTATAAACATGTACAATAGGCCAGGATGAATGAGAGTGCTTGAGGGTGTGGGATAGCGGATGGAAATTAGCCTAAGGCGTGGCATGTTTACATGCATGTGTCCATGTATGTTCATTAACATGCAATGTCCCGACCAAAGTGCAATCATTTCTATAATGAAACAAAGATTGTTCCCTACCTTTGGTCGTAAATGTTGTATGCAATTTACTATGCACTTAAAAATAGTTGCCTGCATAAAAGATTCATTTGAAAAATAGTACGTCATTGTATAGAATTCATTCAGTTTAATTTCATGAGGTTTGTGGCTCCTATAGTGACTGGCAAGGAAAAAGTTGCCTTTGGATGAATATGATTGATCTCAACACGACCAAGTGACCAAGGCAAAAAAAAAAAAAAAAAAAAAGGGCAGCTTCCCCTCCTATACAGATGAAAGCAATAGTTGAGGTGAACAGCCGGTAAGGTTGCCACTGAGTATCATTATTTCTGTGTTGATGTTTGGTGTGCGTTTTCAGTTTGACATAAATATTGTGTGAACAGCCTGCAGGCATTTTACACTGAGTTCTGTAGGGGCCCATCAACAGCACAACCGCACATTGCGAATGTAAGCTCTCCACAATCCACCTCTAACGAAACGGTCAAACACCACTTACATAGGACTGTATCCTCTCATTGTCCACTGTGACCTGCACTCTCTATATAGAGGCCTTGTTTGAAATAATCACAAAGCATACTGTAGCTCTTTTTTATTATGAATGCAGAAATGTTGTCTATGTAATTTTAAATGCATCACCTACAGGGCACATATGGATTGTAGAAGTAAAAGAAATCAGTAAAGCCTGCTCACTCTTATGTAATCCACAAATGGATGGTGAAATAAAGTCGTGCTTTGTGCTAAAAGTGAAGACAGCCAATTAGATTTTCTGTCCCACACACTTTTTCAACACTCAGAGCCATCCGTATTGCTGGGGGACCCTCGCACCCCACTTCTGCCTATTACCTTCTGCTAGAATGTACCAGAGCCTCCGGACCCGCACTACCAGACTGGCAAACACACTTACACACCAGGCTATTAGGATGCTTAAAGGTACACAGTAAAACATTTTGGATTAAGCTGTTGCCAGCAAAACATGCTCCTTTTTTTGTTTTTTCCTTTTTACAGTGGGTAACCAAACAATGGATACGGATGAGGACCTAACTTCTTTAAATCTCATATTTGGCTGCCTTCCATTATCATCTCCATGGTAAACGATCTGGTTGTGTCCCCGCTCCCAAAGCTACATGTCAGGTATAGGAGAGCTGAGCCACTCACAGCAAAAACACAATGATAAAAGCACCTGCAAAAAAATAAATCCTTGCATTTTATTATATTTATTGGGTGAGTTGTTACACGTTGTGGCTTTAAAATTGAGCACCCCCTCTGCCCCCTCCCAGTCGGCGGTAACATAGATCCTGCCAAGTTAATTTGCCCTACATACAGTAGTTCGTTGTAGAAACTATATCTTGGTCTGCACATATGGAAAAATTGAATTCTTTTAGTGAATCTTTTCTCTTGAATTACCTTAAAGGCCCTATACCTGATTGTTTGATTGCAAACAAATGAAAGGTGAAGCCACTAAATTTAAATGTTGGTTGTGATCCAAACTCATTCGTAGCTTTCCAAATATATTTGTAGCATCCAAATTCTTTACAGGGACCAGTTTATCGGCACATTTCACAACTTGCAGGGTCACTTTCCAGGGTCACTTACACAAAAAATGCGAGAAAAAACAGCCTGACCGTTAAATAAAACTGTCCAATCAGGTAAACTGTATGCACTCCAACGAAAAATCATCGTCCAAAATGTTTTTAAGCGAGTAATTTACATGTGTTGTACCCCCGTGTGACCCTACACCGTGGGACTATGAGTGGAAATTAGCCTTTGGCCTCAATCCGGTATGTTTACATTCCCGCCATAACCTCACACACACACACACAAAGAAGAAAATGAAGAGAGAAACAGTACGGAAATTGCATTCTGAAGCGGGAAAAAAAATGGAGAATTGGTTGCCGACAGTGGCTGACAGGTAGAGCGGAGTGGGTGGACACGTGTGTTTTTTTTCCCCCTTCCCTGCGGTGTGCCTTAACCAGGACCTTGACTGTTCAGCGGAGTCTCCCCAGAACTCATCCATCACTGACGCATTGTCAAGTGTGACATGACAGACCCAAGTACTCCCTGTTTTCAACACTAACACTCAGAAGGTTGGGGAGAGCACAAAGTCACACAAGAAAAAGAAAAAAACATAGGCGGTGGCCGGAATCAAGGAACTGCTCCACCTTTGGCACAAAACGCACAATTATTCATCTTTATAACGATTTACAAATATGCTAAATGCAACTCTACAGGGCTCCTTAAAGACACTCAAAACAGAATTACAACCTGTTATAAAAAATAATATTACATGCATTTTAAAGAGCTAATCTCAAGCATTACCCATTTACAGCCATCTCCCCTTGATTAAACTTAATATCGCTTTTGCCCACTGAACTGGCTTCCTCTCCATCTGGATCCTCACAGCCACAAAATCTACAAACTCGAGCAGGCAGAAAAGAAAACATTCAGCATTTTGTAACTGAGCGTGTGCTTCTCTCCTCTTTTCAGCTCCCCATCACACCCCACAGAGATGTTTCCATATAGATACCAGGGGTGTGGAATAAATATCTCCCCCCTCTGGAGCTTGCAGATGGGGCTAGCACACGTAGCGTAGCCAAAGACGTGAAGTTTCTTGCCTCTAAAATAGAAACTGAGGGCGCATTAGCGCGGGAGATATACTGTTTGCATGTGCAGCAGTTGCCGTTCACTCCCTAGGCTAGCTCCAAGGCGTTGTTCCATTTAGCTTTCGATCTTGCATAATTCTTTCCCATGCTAACCTCCACTGCCTTTATGTCTTTGGCTTATTGCTTCTGAAGGCATTTCTCCTCGCGATTTGATGCAAAGTGCACCAGTGAATAGTTTTCATTGCTCAAAAGGCCAGAACAATTATGATTTCTGCGCACGGACGTAGAGCGAGATGAATGCTATGGCGGAGGGAGCGGGACGGAATGAGGCCAGCGCCGGTGACGAAGTTCCCGTTTGTTTGCGCCGTGAAAGAACAAACAAGCTGCATTACGCCAAGCAGGAGGGAAAGGCAGGCGCCCAGACACCAGAGCTTTATGGTGCGGCTGGATTGGTTTTCCTTGGACATCTGTCTTAAACATAACTTATCGTTGTAGTACTTGCTGGACTCCAACCATCCAACCATTTCAAAACTATTTCAAGGGTTGACTTCTTTTGTATGCCTGGTCACCCTGACCTCCACAAACGCAGCTGTTCTGTCTCTTTATGAGCCATCCCATATTTCTTTGGTGTTTATTGATTTTACAACCTTTACCTGTTCTTAGCAATGCGTTTATATTGTCAGTTTTATTTTTATGTACTACCGGTAACACCCCGCCAGTCTGACACCACCCCCACTCTGACATTGAGGTGTAATTGTCGGACTTCCTGTCTCACGAGAGGAGAGAGTTAGACCCACTTCCTGCCTAGCTGTGTCATGAGCCAGCACAGCCTGTGAGGTGGTAAAAATGATCTATTTCATGAGTAACTACATAGAGTGCTTTGTGTTGTTTAGGCGTTACCATAGATGCTAATTAGCCGTTGGCTAAAGTTAGTTTGTTTACTTTTTCAGTTATGTTTACTTGTGTCTTTAGTCCTAGCAAGTGATTTGTGTTCACGATATTTTAATAGTAGTTTAAAGGGATATTTCAGGATTTTTGACAGAGGGCCTCATTTCCTAGCTAGCTGTTAATTTCTGGAGATATTTTTTTTGTAATTCATGCAGTTCTTATATTTGAAGAGTTACGTGGCGCTAGGCTAATGCAAGGCTAGCGCATTTCTACGATATCAGCTAGCCTGCATTAAAAACAGAATAATTTTAACCATTTTGCATTTAAAATAACTTATATTTGAGCAGCATCAGCTTTGTGGTTGTATAAGCTACGCAGCGGCGGAGTGATCTGCTAGAAAATAGTCCCTCAAAATGCGATCATTCATGTGATACAGGTCAGTTATATTCCAAACATTATTCTATCGACACAGACATTTATATGGTTAGTCTGGCGTTATAAATGATTTGCCTCAGGTGCACTGTGGAGCGGATCAGACTGTTTTCAATGCAGGCTAGCTGATACCATAGAAATGCGCTAGCCTTGCACAATATGATGCCGCGAAACTCTTCAAACATAATGAATTACAAAAACTAGGAAATGAGGCTCTATGTCAAAAATCCTGAAACATCCCTTTAATGCTTTTCTTATCTGTGTCATGCTCATACACTCTCTGTCTCTGTCTGTTGTACCATTCACTCATTCATCTGACATGCATCCAGCCAATAAACAACTCAGCAAAGAGGAACAATGGTGTGTTTTTTTGTCGAATGATTGTTGTCTATCTGCCTAGGTAGTGCGAGGGCAGAATAGAATGTAAGTAGTTTTCTTTATAATGTTGCAGAGTCTCTTTTCATTTTTTGCTTGTGCACAATGTACGCTCGTGAGCCGGGATCTTGGTCAGGTGCACGTGGCTGTTTGGAGTTGATGAGGGAAACCGAACACCCAGACACACGGGAAACATGCAAACTCCACACAGGAATGCCCCACGCAGCCTGGGAATCTAACCCAGGACCTTGTTGTTGTAAGGCGAAAGCACTAATAGTTCATTACTAAACTTCACGCTTATTTTTGCACTTTTGTATCACCTTACCGGTGAGCTGCTGGTTGGTTTAGTCCAGTGATTTGCTCGCACACTGGGAAAACTGAATTTTGACAACAAGCACGCAGGCTAGTTGCTGCTACAGTAATGAGCCTGCTGTGCCAGGTTCCCATAATTGTGAAAAAAAAAAAATGTGAATAAGTCTGCAGTGTGGAATGGGTTTGCTCAGACAATTTGTTGAAAGTCTCTCCAAGCTCGCCTCCTAAGATCATGAGACGACGTAGAACACATATTCGTAAGGAAAGAGCATCCAGTCATGCGCTCAGTGACAGCACGACTGGGCTTTCTGTTTTATTCCGTACATGTTTTAGTTCACGGTTTCCTCTTTGCTCAAATCACCATGTTTTTCAATGCTATTGAATAAAGCTCTGACAAGGTTGAGTAATTTACCCTTACAATGCCATGCCCTATTTCCCGCACACTATTTTGTGTTTTGTTATTCGCACACTTCAGCCTCTCTCATTGTCCATGCCTTCCATTTTTCTCCTTCTTATGTTCTCATGCGCTCTCTCACTCACACTTTGTTCTTTTTTCCAATCTCGTGTCCTATCTTGTGCACGTGCCCCGCCATCCTCTCCCCCTCTGAGCATATTCCTCCAAACGGGGGTGCGCATATCGATTGAACTGAGTCAGCTATGTCCACTTTAATTCATTAAATCCCCTGCACCGTCAATGTCCATCGGGCAATTCCGATAATGTACAGGGATGAGCCGCAATATATTGGGGTTATGCATAGGTGTCGCAGACGGCGAGAGTGAATTAAAACCTATAATTGTATGCTTATGATGGGGGAAAAAAACACTCACGGCAATGGGAGGTATTCATTAAATCCACTTTTAGTTGATTCAAAGCTGCTCAAAGGCAATCTGATAAAAAACATAGCTGATATTGCCACCATTTATGTTGCCACTAAATGCTTGATTACATACTACTTGTATACTCTTGCATGCATAGGACAAAAAGGAAAAAGAAAATTTGCTTAAAAAGGCTAAACTTGTCCCATTATTTAGACCTTGTGACTGGATAAAATCCTCAAAGATGTGCATGTTAGAAATGCATAGACACAGCTTCACTTCATTTATGCCATGCTTTCTCCAAGGCAGGCCAATGTGTACGTCCTGAATAACAGAAAATGTTTCACACATTGATTGGTTCCAATGGCCAATCAATGTATCACAAAGTGTTGGCATTATCTATCTACAGTGAGCAGCATATCTTTATTTAAAGAGAAACATATTCACAACCAAAACAAATGCAAAGCGTATTTTAAAGGAATAGGCCACCGTTTTTACATACTGAGATATGTTCTTACCTTAGCTTTGACGAGTTCTGTCTGATCTTCCCCCGTGCCTTCAGTCACGTAAACACAGCGCAGACGGTGTTAGCATTTAGCCTCTCCCTCTCTCCACTATAGCTCCAAAACTGGTCAAGATAGAAGCTACCAAGCTCTTCCACGTTTTCCCTATTTAAATATGGTTACGTGAAGTGTTCCACTACAAAGTATAATTACACAAAATTAAACAATGTGGATTTTCTAAGCGGATAAAAGGGGGAACTATAATGTAAGGCGTAGTAATACCAGGAGTAATTTGGCATCCGCACAGTAAAGTGAAGATTACTGTGCAGTAAAGTGAAGATTAGTGCGCGGATTTCGAACTACTCCTGATATTATTACGCCTTACAATATAGTTCCCCCTTTTATCCGCTATCCGCTAACATATCTCAGAATGTAAAAACGGTGGCCTATTCCTTTAACCCAATGTCCTACACTATACTTATCACTATTCTATATTTGTATTGTATGTATTTTATTGATGGTATAAAAAGTTAAAACTGTTCAATAAAAATAATATTTAAAAAAAACAGAGCAATAAAGGATAAAAGAAACAACAACAGATAAATACAGATAAAAAACAGTTAATCAAAAGGCCTAAAGGTCTAAATAAATGTGTCTTCAGCTGAGATTTAAACACTGATAGAGTGATTGTCCGCAGCTCAGGGGGAAGTGCGTTCCAGAGCTTTGGTCCATGCACAGAAAGCCGCCCCACTTCTTGTAATTGGACTTGGGCCCCACCGAATGCTAATGCTAAGTGGGTACGTGGCGTTTAGAGTGGGCACTTGTTCCAGCAATTTGCCTGATGACGGTCTCAGGACCGAAACGTTGACCTTTTTCAGAAAAAAACTATTTTTGCAAGGTAGGCAGTGTGTGGGATGTATTATTTTTATTCATGTATGCAGGGATGTTCCCTCATCTCCTACGCACCTGCCTCAAGTAATTGATGTGCAAAGTTTTTCTTCTACTTTGTGGCACCTGTTCCTTATAATACGGACTCTTCTTGTATTTGGTTGTGAAAGTCCCGTATTGATTCAATGCTGTTTGTTTAGTATTCCCATCACAAAGCTGAGCCTAGTTCTACAGAAACAGCTGTCAATATGGGCCTATCTCTCTAAATAAGTGCATATTGTGGACATTGTATTGATTTATATATGTTCCACTTTTCGTCTGATGGCGAAATTCGTCTGATGGCGAAATCGCCCTAATATTTGCGACTGTCAGCGCTCTGAAGTCAAATAAAAAGGCGACTGCCCACAGAAACAGCTCATCTGCCGGGGAGATAAATCATGGCGGACTCGTAGATCCACAACTGCAGAAAGGAAAGGCAGAGAGCATTTGTATCCGCACAACATCCCTCTGTGTTGGGCTGCTTTAAAACATCAGAGGAGAAAAGTCCTGACCAGTTTTACAGCAGCCGTTTGAGCAGCTCTGTGTCAGAGAGAGACAGTGTCTGCGGCGCAGGGGCAGAATGATTATATTGCCGATGGGGCCGAAGTTTTAAACAGTGGAGTTAATGGGATACCTAACTGTCTAATGACATTATTGCCCATTAAATTTATCCCCATTGTAGAATTTAGAATGTGTTGAATACCTCTTTTACTACCCACCAAAAGACCTGATTTTTGCAAAAGTTCTCAAGAGAAGGACCCTGACTCCAATGACATGAACCCACATTTACTATTACTGTATGTAAAGCTTATGCATTACATAGTTAATGACATCATTGGGCTGTTTTCTACTGTTGGTCGACTGTCACAATGTTGTACTGCAAAAAAAACAACCTTATTTTCCAGTGCTGAACGTAGATACGCTAGTAGTGTGTGTCAGTGATTGGTTGGTTGACCCATGTCATTTATATGCATCTCCGTCCATGTGGTTTGGCATAATGTTGGTCAGACAAAGAAGGCAGTTGAAACGAAAGATCTCAGATCACAAGACTACCATTAGAACAGGCATTATGGACTGTGCTATTGCCAAATACTACAAAGAAGCTAATTATGGTTCACCTTCGGGCTGGGCAAATAACCGAAATATAATCGGAATAACAATCTCTATTTGGTCAATCTCAGTAATCGTCATGAAAGGGTTATCTGTCCAGGGGCAACATACGTATGAAGCTGTCTGAAAAAGAAATGTTTTGGAGCTATACTCTGAATACTATGGCACCTCACGGACTGAATGATGATTTCAGTTTAAAATGTTGTTGTTTTTTTTACTGTACTGCACTGTACTATGATGGTTTTCCTGTAATTGTATCCCTGGTCCACCTGGTAGACACCTATAGGCCATAGAAGTCTGACTGTAAATGCTCTGAGGAAGGCTCATGCCGAAACTGCCTTCCTCCAGGGTATCCAAAAAATATGTTAAAACGTCTAAATATGCAAAACATAGGAGGAAAAAAAAAAATCAAAGACAACTGTAAATGGTCACGCTTTAGCTAATCTGAGCGGATTTATCTGGAGTCGGGCCATGCCTCCGTTTCATCCCGTCATTGCTCAAAAGGCCCGGGCGGTATCACAGGCACTCAGATCCCCTGACGAGCCCCCCCCTCTCCCCCCTCTCCCCCGCTCTCGCGCCATGAAAGAGAAACCTCCAGAAAGAAAGGAATGACGCGTACTTGTGTGCAATCGCAATACACACTTGTCAGCTTAAAAGGTCAACATATTAGCTCGGTGGCGCCCGCCGCGTTTCCATATGCTGTTCTTTTCAAATGATCACAGGAACCCACAGCTTTTCTTTTCCCCCCCGTTTGAAATATGTGGAGGATTTTCATGCCTGTAGTTGTTGACATTTAGGTTTGTCCATGTTGGATATCCCACAAGGAAGATGTATGTAACTTATCTAGTCCTTTAAGATAAAAAAAAATATACAGTTTACATAAAAGTTGTACAAAAGTCTTCAGGGCCGAAAGATGAGTGTATTTCTATTTTTAAAGCCACTCTGCAAAGCATTCAATATCATGTGTTGCAGCGTCACAATAGAAACTAAACAGAAGTGTGGCTCAAAACAGACATATGAATAATCCATTGTGCTCCGTCCTTGTGCTCAGACAGACATCACCAACAAAGCCACTTTTGCAGCGGGCTATCACAATAAAGCATTTGGCAGGGTAATGCATGCAAAGCTCCTGTTTAGCTACAACCTACATCGAATCAAAACGCGGATACCTCCATGGATGTCCCGCCCCCAGCAAAACACCACTGAAACCAAAAAAAGTACACAGCAGATTCAGAGCTCAAGAAGCCAACCAACACCAAGCTCCCAGTTCAGGATATATTGTAAGATTGTAAGAGTGGCATCCAGAATTTTAAAGAAATAAGCAGCGTTTCCACTCGATCCGTCCCCAGTGCGGCACAATAAAATAGGAAAGTACAGAGTGCGATGAATACGTGTGAAACCGACCCCGCGTCTCATCCTGGAATCCTCTCATCTGTGCAGCGTGATTGACAGCGAAGGCACATCTTTCTGTGTAACTGAATGCTTTCTTGTGCACTGGTCATTCGCGCATGGTTTCATCAGAAGGAATCTGCAGAAAATATCTAGCTGTTTTAGTATTTTGTATAATTAGACTGCTCACACCATTGCATTTACAGTTGGATACACATGGATTTAAAGACGGATAATATAAGAAAATCTGAATCTGTGAACCTGTAAATCTACTTCATTAAAGCCATAGGTTTACTGCTGTTTTGCATGTATAGCGCAGAACGCTCTTCAATGTTTTTTTTTTTCCTTTTTTTTCCATCGTATTAGCCAATTAGAACATATTGACGCCGGCGTGACATTAGAAGTATCCCCAGTGGAGCACTACAAAGCCACAATGTAAGTGCTAAGTGATTAATAGTCCTGTGGTTGCCCTTATACTGCCATCCAGAGTGGGGCTTTAAATGTATTTTAAACTGGTGATGAATGAATGAGTTCCCCATAAACATAAATTGTCTCTATCTGTGGCTTCCGCAGCATCATTTTTCTCCCTTCCCGGTGACTCCACCCTCGATGAGACTATGTGGCTCTTGAAAGGAAGTCAATTCTTTGGGATTTGTTCATTTGAAAGAGCCGTTCAATTGACGGACTTCTTCTTTTTTGTCGTCCAGCCTCATATATGACACTATCCAAAAAAACAATCATAAATAACATAGATGCACAAGTCTGATCATCCAAGCCGGCTTTGTTTTTCCCTTCACTTATTACCAAATTGCGGTTGTATG